>NC_036838.1:35856953-35892504 GCF_002910315.2 Salvelinus sp. IW2-2015
ATAGCGATTACGCGGCCAGGGCTGGCGGGCACGGAGCGCTAGGGGCCCTGGGCAGGGCGCCCTGGGGCTGGGCTCGGGCTGGGGCAGGGGCTCGGGGCTGGGGCCTGGGGCTGGGGCTGGGCGGGCTGGGGCTGGGGCTGGGCTTGGGGCTGTGGGCTGGGGCTGGGGCGGGGCTGGCGGCTAGGCTGGGCATGGGGCTGGCTGGGGGCTGGGGCTGGGCTGGGGCTGGGGCAGGGGCTGGGGCTGGGGCTGGGGCTGGGGCAGTGGGCTGGGGCTGCGGGGGCTGGGGCAGGGGCTGGGGGGCAGGGCTGGGGCTGGGGCTGGGCGGGGCTGGGGCTGGGGCTGGGGCTGGGCTGGGGCTGGGCTGGGGCTGGGGCTGGGAGGCTGGGCGGCTGGCTGGCGGCTGGGGAGGGGCTGGCGGGGCAGGGGCTGGGGCAGGCGGCTGGGGCTGGGCTGGGGCTGGGGCTGGGGCTGGGCTGGGCGGCGGGCTGGGGTGGGGCTGGGGCTGGGGCTGGGGCAGGGGCAGGGGCTGGGGGGCAGGCTGGGGCTGGGGCTGGGGGCTGGGGCTGGGGCTGGGGCAGGGGCTGGGGCTGGGCTGGGGCTGGGGGGGGCGGGGCAGGGGGCAGGGGGCGGGCGGGCTGGGGCTGGGCTGGGCTGGCTGGGGCTGGGGCTGGGGCAGGGGCTGGGGCTGGGGCTGGCTGGGGCTGGTGCGGGCTGGGGCTGGGGCTGGCAGGGCTTGGGTAGGGGCTGGGGCAGGGGCTGCGGGCTGGGGCTGGGCTGGGGCTGGGCGCTGGGCTGGGGCTGGGGCTGGGGCAGGGGCTGGGCAGGGGCTGGGGGCTGGGGCTGGGCGGGGGCTGGGGCGGGCTGGGGCTGGGGAGGGCTGGGGCTGGGGCTGGGGCTGGGTGCTGGGGCTGGGGCTGGGGCTGGGCTGGGGCTGGGGCTGGGTGGCTGGCGGGCTGGGCTGGGGCTGGAGGGGCTGGGCGGGCTGGGCTGGGCAGGGCGGGGCTGGGCTGGGCTGGGGCTGGGGCTGGGGGCTGGGGCAAGGGGCTGGGCTGGGGCTTGGGGCTGGGGGAGGGGCTGGGGCTGGGGGCTGGGGCTGGGGGAGGGCTGGGCTGGGGGCTGGTCAGGGCGGCTGGGCATGGGCAGGGCGCTGCAGGCAGCAGGGCAGAACACGTGTCTTATGAGCTAATGTTCCATATGTCCCAACAGAGCAATGTGAGGAGAAGTTAAGCAGAGCAGCTGTGTTCAGATGGAGTAGAAGTTTACTTTTCTCCTTATCACTCGCTTTAGGGCTCTCACTAACAAACTTACAGCCCACCGCCTCATTTAAGCAGCTCTAATACTCACTTGGCTGCTGGACTCACAGGTGGTGCCCACTCATCCACACTCATTGGCTAACGGAGGGTACCATTTGTTTGCACTCATTCAGTACAAAATGTTTACTCACTCAGACAGGTTATAGACAGAGAGGAAATCTACACCAAAATAAGATAGAGATTAATTTATGGTTTTCTCTAATTATTATGTCCAGTTTCATGATAAAAGTACACTGATAGCGTTAAGAAGTAATGATGGAAAGAGTTTCCAGTGTAGAATCTCACACATTCTCCCAGAGTTCCATAGGGGCATCCAGCATCACCAATCATGTGTGATATGGAGGACCCTGGGAGGGTTTATCTTTGCCTGTTTATCTAGGTCTTCTACCGGAAAGCCAGCCAGGCTCATTCTAACTGAAGCAGCTGTGATGAACTGAACCCTTATCCTGTGATGTCTTAAGTTTACACATTGAAAAAAAGGAAGGAAAAACGTATGATGGCTGAGAAAATGTGTATCTTTTTATAGAAACACGCTCAACAAAGAACAGACTGGATGAGAGTGGTTTGTCTAGTATTTTAAGAAATTAGGGTTTTCACTTAGGAGTTTGTATGGAAGTATTCTGAATGTGTATTGCTTCTTTTTTTTAATATTAGGGCCCCGGCTACTAAGTGCATCAATCTACCTACTATGCTAGGAATAATTAATGGAGGGATAAGATATAGAGCTGAAGCTGTAGAGTTGTGGAGCAAGCAACTTTTACTCAGCCTACTTTACACCAACATACAGTCCCCAAAATGCTTTTCTTTGTTCATCCACTTGACTTGTTCTATAGATCATAGTTTGAGTAGGTAGATGTAGAGGTTTTATGTTTTTGAGGATTTAGAACAAAAGGTATTCTATGTGGTGGCTGTAGTAGTATGTGGTGGCTGTAGTAGTATGTGGTGGTTGTAGGAGTATGTGGTGGCTGTAGTAGTATGTGGTGGCTGTAGTAGTATGTGGTGGCTGTAGTAGTATGTGGGTGGCTGTAGTAGTATGTGGTGGCTGTAGTAGTATATGGTGGCTGTAGTAGTATGTGGTGGCTGTAGTAGTATGTGGTGGCCGTAGTAGTATGTGGTGGCTGTAGTAGTATGTGGTGGCTGTAGTAGTATATGGTGGCTGTAGGAGTCATTGAAGGTGCTACTCTATTAATGAGCCTGGTCCTCTCATCCCTGTCCTTATTGTACCCTGGGACACAAGGGGGCTCACACAGGAGTGGATGACCAATACTAAACTGAGATGAAGATGTCCACTCTACTATTTGAACACTAGTCAATTGAACTGAACAGTACACCCTGAGTTGATCACCTTTCAATGATCCCTGAATATCTTTAATAAGATCCTAAATCAAATCAAATATTTGTTTATTTGTCACATGCTTCGTTAACAACAGGTGTAGACTCCGGGTAGCCATTTGATTGAGCTATTTAGTAGTCTTGTTTAGCAGTCTTATGGCTCCGGGGTAGAAGCTATTCAGGGTCCTCTTGGTTCCAGACTTGGTGCGCTGGTACCGCTTGCTGTGCGGTAGCAGAGAGAACAGTCTATGGCTTGGGTGGCTGGAGTCTTTGACAATTCTTTGGGTCTTCCTCTGAAACTGCTTGGTGTAGAGGTCCTGGATGGGATGGTAGGGAGCKCAGCCCGAGTGATGTACTGAGCCGTACTCAACACCATCTGTAGTGCCTTGTGGTTGGGTGCCTTGCAGTTGCCAAACCAAGCGGTGATGCAGCTGGTTCAAGATGTTCTCAATGGTGCAGCTGAAGAACTTTTGGAGGCTCTGAGGACCCATGCCAAATCTTTTCAGCCTGATGGGGAAAAGCCACTGTCGTGCCTTCTTCACAACTGYGTGGGTGTGTGTGGACCATGTTCCACTACAGCCCAGTTGATGTGGATGGGGGCGTACTCGCCCCTCCATTTCCTGTAATCCACGACCAGCTCCTTTGTCTTGCTGACGTTCAAGGAGAGGATGTTGTCCTGGCACCACACTGCCAGGTCTCTGACCTCCTCCCTATAGGCTGTCTTATCGTYGTCGTGATCAGGCATGGGTGAACAGGGAGTACAGGAGGGGACAAAGCACGCACCCCTGAGGGGCACCTGTGTTGATGGTCAGCATGGCGGATTTGTTGTTGCCTACCCTCACCGTCTGGGGGCGGCCCGTCARGAAGTTCAGGATCCAGTTGCAGAGGGAAGTGCTCAGTTCCAGGGTCCTGAGCTTGGTGATGACCTTGGAGGAGATTATGGTGTTGAATGCTGAGCTGTAGTCAATGAACAGCATTCTTACGTAAGTATTCATTACATCCAGGTAGTTGAGGGCACTGTGGGGTGCAGTAGAGGTTGTGTCATCTGTTAATCTGTTGGTGCAGAATGCGAATTGGAGTGAGTCCAGGGTGTCTGGGATGATGGTGCTGATGTGAGGCATGACCTGTGATTACCCTAGTAATACCATAGTAATCTTCAGTAGATCTAGACTAATGAGAGTGGTCAACACTGGCTTTATCACTACTGAGGGTCTGAGGACTGTCTGCAGTGAGACAGCCAGGAAGAGAGACATACAGACAGGCAGGCGTGTGGATGGCAGATGTTGGATGGTTTAGAGATCATGTAATGGCATGCGGGTGAGAGGATCAGGGCAGCGAGCAGATGATCTAAATCAGCAAGGCTCTGTTTGTAAACAGTTTAAAGGCAACAGACAGAAAGACAGTCAGGCAGGCAGGCAKACAGACCTCTTAACCAAATCTCCTTTTAATGAACAGTGGGGGTGAAATGAACCATGGGTTTTCCCGGGTCCCAACTGATAACCTGATAAAATCACACACCAATCAGGCTCTGTAATCTCTCTGATTCCGATCATCCCCAGAGTAAACAACAGGAGATCAGCCATGTGTTAAAGTTTGGCATGTTCTTCATTCTTGTGGCTATGTAATGTCAAAGGAGACCAATTTCAGTCAGAGCTCTTCAAAACTACAGTTGATCAGTTTGTATGGTAGGAAAAGTCAGTGAACCTTGCACTACTCCCCTCTCAGGGCCATATAGCAATCTAGGTGTAGTGAGAAAAGGGTGACMGACATGCATAATCAGTAAAACCCCTAATCTGAAAGGCACACAGACTCTGGGACCAGTATGGACCGGATCTTAAACGGGCTCAGTAGTCTAATGACTTCAATAGGGGCTGTCTGGGMAGGCAACCTGTACTCAGGTATAGATGTAACATAGTAAAGGTAAATCTGTCTCCCTCCATTTAGTATGATATGTTACATTTCGAATAGCATTATAGGTATTAATTGGTGGATGTCCATCATCGACTTCGTATGATATGTTACGAATTGAAATTTGTGATTCGAACACGCAAGATGGTTGCTGGACTCATGTTATACGCCCCCCTCCCAATCCTCCTAACTAACCTCCCTCCTTTCATTTTTGGCTTAAGTAACCTATTGTCAAATGTAACCATACCAAACGTAACATATACTAATTTCAGTGTGACAGATTTACTTTGTTATGTCTTTAAGGCCAGGCTGGGGCACGGGGTGGACAAATTGTCTTTTGTGACATCAATTGGACAAATATCGCAGAGGGGGTGGAGGCTCAGGTGAGAGGTGTGAGCAGCAAGGGGTTAACTACTGGGCAGGGGTGCACAGTGAATGGAGATGTGCAGTTCTTGAAGAAGACAGTTAGCATTTAGCATACCTTTGTCTCATTAGGGACATATCGAAATGTACTGGGGAGGTATGTTATATAGGGGAGGTATGTTCTTTTCCTGGTTTACATTCACTCTCCTGTATTTTCCCTATAAACAGCAGCTTTACATTTTTTATTTAACGTTTATTTAACTAGGCAAGTCAGTTAAGAACAAATTCTTATTTACAATGACGGCCTAGGAACAGTGAGTTAACTGCCTTGATCAGGAGCAGAACRACAGATTTTTACCTTGTCAGCTTGGGGATTCAATCCAGCAACCTTTCGGTTACTGGCCCAATGCTCTAACCACTAGGCTACCTGACAACTTACTGTACTTTTGATAGTACCCTAATAAACTTTAGAAACATTTGTGAAGGTTTGGAATAGTGTGGCTATTATTAAGCTTTAGCTACTGCAGGCCTATGATATGAAGGCAGTGCGCCCTGGTGATCCAACTGACTCTGACAGTTGAACTTGAGGTGAGGATGTCTGTTTCAGGCCTACCAGAGTTAATCCTAAAATCTAACAATATAATGCTTATCTTTATACAAAATATTCTGATTGAAAATTAAACAATTAGCCTCCTTCTGTACATCTACAGTATATTTGTATAGCAGACGCAGTAGCCATATGACATAAAGAAATGCATGTCGGTGTCTTAGCATGCCACTGGTATATCTCTATCTCTCTCTATCCCTGTGGGGTTAGGCCTAAGCTTCTCTTCCTTTATATAGGCTATATACTGTATATATATATATATATATGTAACAGTATAACTTTAGTACGTCCCCTCGCCCCGACACGGGCGCGAACCAGGGACCCTCTGCACACATCGACAACTGACACCCACGAAGCGTCGTTTACCACATTCGCTCCACAAAAGCCGCGGCCCTTGCAGAGCAAGGGGAAACCCTACTTAAGTCTCAGAGCAAGTGACGTAACTGATGAAATGCTAGTAGCGCGTACCCGCTAACTAGCTAGCCATTTCACATCCGTTACACTCACCCCCTTTCAAACTCCTCCTTTTCCGCAGCAACCAGTGATCCGGGTCAACAGCATCAATGTAACAGTATAACTTTAAACCGTCCCTCGCCCGAAACGGGCGCGAACCAGGGACCCTCTGCACACATCAACAACGGTCGCCCACGAAGCATCGTTACCCATCGCTCCACAAAGGCACGCCCTTGCAGAGCAAGGGAAACCCTACTTAAGTCTCAGAGAAGTGACGTAACTGATTGAAATGCTAGTAGCGCGTACCCGCTAACTAGCTAGCCATTTCACATCCGTTACATATATACACTGCTCAAAAAAATAAAGGGAACACTTAAACAACACAATGTAACTCCAAGTCAATCACACTTCTGTGAAATCAAACTGTCCACTTAGGAAGCAACACTGATTGACAATAAATTTCACATGCTGTTGTGCAAATGGAATAGACAACAGGTGGAAATTATAGGCAATTAGCAAGACACCCCCAATAAAGGAGTGGTTCTGCAGGTGGTGACCACAGACCACTTCTCAGTTCCTATGCTTCCTGGCTGATGTTTTGGTCACTTTTGAATGCTGGCGGTGCTTTCACTCTAGTGGTAGCATGAGACGGAGTCTACAACCACACAAGTGGCTCAGGTAGTGCAGCTCATCCAGGATGGCACTCAATGCGAGCTGTGGCAAGAAGGTTTTCTGTGTCTGTCAGCGTAGTGTCCAGAGCATGGAGGCGCTACCAGGAGATAGGCCAGTACATCAGGAGAGGTGGAGGAGGCCGTAGGAGGGCAACAACCCAGCAGCAGGACCGCTACCCCACCTTTGTGCAAGGAGGAGCAGGAGAGCACTGTCAGAGCCCTGCAAAATTACCTCCAGCAGGCCACAAATGTGTATGTGTCTGCCAAACGGTCAGAAACAGACTCCATGAGGGTGGTATGAGGGCCCGACGTCCACAGGTGGGGTTGTGCTTACAGCCCAACACCGTGCAGGACGTTTGGCATTTGGCAGAGAACACCAAAATTGGCAAATTCGCCACTGGCGCCCGGGGGTCTTCACAGATGAAAGCAGGTTCACACTGAGCACATGTGACAGACGTGACAGAGTCTGGAGACGCCGTGGAGAACGTTCTGCTGCCTGCAACATCCTCCAGCATGACCGGTTTGGCGGTGGGTCAGTCATGGTGTGGGGTGGCATTTCTTTGGGGGGCCGCACAGCCCTCCATGTGCTCGCCAGAGGTAGCCTGACGCCATTAGGACCGAGATGAGATCCTCAGACCCTTGTGAGACCATATGCTGGTGCGGTTGGCCCTGGGTCCTCCTAATGCAAGACAATGCTCGACCTCATGTGGCTGGAGTGTGTCAGCAGTTCCTGCAAGAGGAAGGCATTGATGCTATGGACTGGCCCGCCCGTTCCCAGACCTGAATCATTGAGCACATCTGGGACATCATGTCTCGCTCCATCCACCAAAGCCACGTTGCACCACAGACTGTCCAGGAGTTGGCGGATGCTTTAGTCCAGGTCTGGGAGGAGATCCCTCAGGAGACCATCCGTCCACCTCATCAGGAGCATGCCCAGGCATTGTAGGGAGGGTCATACAGGCACGTGGAGGCCACACACACTACTGAGGCCTCATTTGACTTGTTTTAAGGACATTACATCAAAGTTGGATCAGCCTGTAGTGTGGTTTTCCACTTAATTTTGAGTGTGACTCCAAATCCAGACCTCCATGGGTTGATAAATTTGATTTACATTGATCATTTTGTGTGATTTTGTTGTCAGCACATTCAACTATGTAAAGAAAAAAGTATTTAATAAGAATATTTCATTAATTCAGATCTAGGATATGTTATTTTAGTGTTCCCTTTATTTTTTTGAGCAGTGTATTATAAAAATATTAATATCATACAGTGGACACCTAAGCCTATATGCCCTGAACATTTAGTGCTCAATGCTGTGCCCGAAGACGGTATGCTTTGTTTATTGGTTGTGTGGTGCATTGGCACACACAAATTCATTGCATATATGTTATCTAATTATAAATATGGCATGAAAAGCTGAAAATCTGATTTAATTGTCTGATCGTAATGTAATGAAACAGGCAGGGAGAGTGAGCTTGTCTGTGGTTGTCAGTGATCCCTCAACCCTCTGGCCCATAGCCCTGCGTGGCATCGACTGACTGGGCCACAAAACCATGCTGAAGTGGCAAAGTCCATATCCACGTTTATAAACACAGGGTCACTACAGTTATTGATATTTTTAGTCAACATTATTTTGAGCTAATTCTATGAGGGGGGGGGTACTACATTTATTTCACAGTGCAAGGGGAGGGTSATGTGAAAATATTTTTCATTTTGGGGATGGGGGTGAATTGTTTTTGTGACACCTTGAGTTGGACCAACCCTTCCCCCCCAGTAAAGTTTGATCTGTCCCTTAACATGGAAATGTGTTCTCTGGAGTGATGAATCACACTTCACCATCTGGCAGTCCGACAGACGAATCTGGGTTTGGCAGATACTAGGAGAATGCTACCTGTCTGAATGCATTGTGACAGCTGTAAAGTTTGGTGGAGGAGGGAAATCTTAACGCTACAGCATACAATGACATTCTAGATGATTCTGTGCTTCCAACTTTGTGGCAACAGTTTGGGGAAGGCCCTTTCCTGTTTCAGCATGACAATGCGAGGTCCATACAGGAATAGTTTGTTGATATCAGTGTGGAAGAACCTGACTGGCCTGCACAGAGCCCTGACCTCAACCCCATCGAACACCTTTGGGATGAATTGGAACACTGACTGCGAGCCAGGCCTAATCACCCAACATCAGTGCCCAATCTGTTGTGGCTGAACGGAAGCAAGTCCCAGCAGCAATGTTCCAACATCTAGTKGAAAACCTTCCCAGAAGAGTGGTGGCTGTTAAAGCAGAAAAGGGGGAACCAACTCCATATTAATGCCCATGATTTTAGATTGAGGTATTCGACAAGCAGGTGTCCACATACTTTTGGTCATGTAGTGTACCTCTGTGCAGTCTGTGTAGTCTGCTCAGGATTTGGCCTAGTTCCAAACTCAATTAAAAACACAACGTTTTGCTTTGTGTGTTTTACATAGAAAACCAACAGTAGCTTAACCATCCCAGGAAGAGTTTCAAAGCAGCAGTTGATCTTGTAATGACAGGGATTTTTCTTCTCCATTTCCAAAGGAGAGTGATAAAGCAGTCCAGTCATGGTGTTTTGATATTTCACTGTACATTGGAAACTGCCAACACTGACTATGCGGAAGACGACTGATTTCACCCACATCAAAAGATGTCACCTGGAAGTCTGACTGGTCTAACACACTTCTGCCAAGCCCTAGTTTTTGGTTTAGCATCATACAGGATCAGAGACGGAGGAAACATGAGAAGGATGAAGGACCCTGTCTGAACTAGGCTAAGCAGTTGTCTCAGCATGAGATTGGCTGTTTGCTGTGCTCATTCTCCAGAACACTTCTCTGTAAAAAGTATGATCCCTGCTGTCAATGCTGGCTTCTACTGAATTCATGATCTACCTCTAAGCCAGCAGTTGATAAACTTCCATGTTGGGAGAGAGTTCACACTCACCTCTCTGGAATGGAGCTGAATCGGCTAAACGTAGCAGTAGCGTTTCTCAGTAAGAATTATTGTAGTTCAGTGAACTCAGGAGGGTCAAAAAATATCCTGAGGCCAAGCATGTGGACAACAACAACACCATATGTACAGTATTGATCTCACAGGATGTCTGTTACATTAGGGAAAGAGTAACTGGGGACAAGGTAGTTGAAAAGGTTGCTTTAGAATGCTAGAAAATAAGTATGACCACTGTGGGCCTGCAGACTCAGCAGAATCTAAAGTGATAAATGGATGAAAAATGTGTTGGAGCCCTGCCCAGTGCCGAGCTTCCCACTATCAGACCCAGACTCAGCAAGATTGAGGATTCAGGCTATATCTGCCACTGGGCTACACCGCTTCTGTCTCTCATAGAAGTAAAGTAATCAATCTCTTGCCTCTCTAGCTCATTCTGTCTTGATGCAAATGAGAAAAGGTGCGCACACACACACACACACACACACACACACACACACACACACACACACACACACACACACACACACACACACACACCAACACACACACACACACACACCCACACACACACACACACACACACACACACACACACACACACACACACACACACACACACACACAACACACAGACACAGACACAGACACAGACACAGACACGCAAGCATGCAAGTGCGCATTCACTAAACATACACACAGACACACACCTACGCACACACATGCAAGCGAGCACGCACGCACACAGACACACACACACCATTCCTTCTCTCGCTAGTCTTCCACAGAGAGAGAGCGTGGTAGGCAGAAAGTGGAGTGGGGGTATGTGCATGGAGTCAGTCAAGGCTGGAGTCTGAGAGAGGCTGACATAAGCTGAATGTGATTAATACCCATCTCTTTGAGGGGACTGGGTAAATAAAATMAATCAGAAGATGCAGTCAGCACAGTCCTCCTCACTCAGCACACAGCAATCACTCTACATATTTACAGACACAGCCTTTCACACCATTTCCGGGAAGACTAGAAGAGGATGGTGTATCTCAGTAAAATGTTCTGCTTAAACTTTTGCCTTTAGTTTTATTATACACTGAGTGTACAAAACATTAAGAACACATGCTATTTCCATGACAGACTGACCAGGTGAATCCAGGTCAAAGCTATGATCCCTTATTGATGTCACCTGTTAAATCCACTTAAAACAGTCTAGATTTTTTWAWTTTTTTWATTTAACCTTTATTTAACCAGGTAGGCTAGTTGAGAACAAGTTCTCATTTACAACTGCGACCTGGCCAAGATAAAGCAAAGCAGTGCGACACAAACAACAACACAGAGTTACACATGGAATAAACAAACATACAGTCAGTAATACAATAGAGAAAGTCTATATACAGTGTGTGTAAATGAGGTAGGATAAGGGGGGTGAGGCAATAAATAGGCCATAGTGGCAAAATTATTACAGAATGGTAAATTAAACACTGGCGTGATTGATGTGCAGAAGATGAGTGTGCAAGTAGCGGTACTGGGATGCAAAGGAGCAAAATAAAAGAAATAACAGTATGGTGATGAGGTAGTTGGATGGGCTATTTACATATGGCCTATGTACAGGTGCAGTGATCTGTGAGCTGCTCTGACAGCTGGTGCTTAAAGCTAGTGAGGGAGATATGAGTCTCCAGCTTCAGTGATTTTTGCAGTTCGTTCCAGTCATTGGCAGCAGAGAATTGGAAGGAAAGGCGGCCAAAGAGGAATTGGCTTTGGGGGTGACCAGTGAAATATACCTGCTGGAGCGCGAAGTCAAGGATCGGCAGGGTAGTCAGTTTTACTAGGGTATGTTTGGCAGCATGAGTGAAGTATGCTTTGTTGCGAAATAGGAAGCCGATTCTAGATTTCATTTTGGATTGGAGATGCTTAATGTGAGTCTGGAAGGAGAGTTTACAGTCTAACCAAACACCTAGGTATTTGTAGTTGTCCACATATTCTAAGTCAGAACCGTCCAGAGTAGTGATGCTGGACGGGTGGGTAGGTGTGGGCAGCGATCGGTTGAAGAGCATGCATTTAGTTTTGCTTGCATTTAAGAGCAGTTGGAGGCCACGGAAGGAGAGTTGTATGGCATTGAAGCTCATCTGGAGGTTAGTTAACACAGTGTCCAAAGAAGGGCCAGAAGTATGCAGAATGGTGTCGTCTGCGTAGAGGTGGATCAAAGATGAAGGGAAAGAGACAGGTTAAAGAAGGATTTTTAAGACCAGAGACAATTGAGACATGGATTGTGTATGTGTGCCATTCAGAGGGTGAATGGGAAAAACAAAAGATTTAAGTGCCTTTGAACAGGTTATGGTAGTAGGTGCCAGGCGCACCGGTTTGAGTGTGTCAAGAACTGCAACGCTGCTGGGTTTTTGACGCTCAACAGTTTCCCATGTGTTTCAAGAATGGTCCACCATACAAAGGACATCCAGCCAACTTGACACAACTGTGGAAAGCATTGGATTCAACATGGGTCAGAATCCCTGTAAACCGCTTTCGACATCTTGTAGTCCATGTCCCAACAATTTGAGGCTGTCCTAAGGCCTCAATATTAGGGGAAAGGGGAAAGGGGGATACCTAGTCAGTTKTACAACTGAATGCATTCAACTAAAATGTGTCTTCTGCATTTAACCCAACTCCTCTGAGGAAGGTGCTCCTAATGTTTTGTACACTCAGTGTATACTGTAGTCTAAGATCATGTAGATGGTTATTCTTCTTGCCATCAAATAAGAATACAATTTATCTTATTCATGAGAATAAAAGGTTGCATAATGAAATAGCCATTTGTAAAAGAGCAGACTTTGTAAAAGTTTCTGCTTTTATGATCTAGTGACAACACACTCACACATGTCATGGTATGGCTTAAACTTTTACCATGAGGTTCATGGGAACATAACAGTGGGCCTGACCCACACAGAGAGAGGGAGCATCCCACAGGGCCTTGGCTTGCTCTGAGCCTGGCCAGCCTGCCTGGGTTCTCATGGTCATGACACGAAGAAGGCCAAACATGACTGTTGGGGTCAAACCCCACTTCCTCTGCTGGGCCAAACAGGCTCTTTCACAAGCAAATAAGACATGGCTCAGTATAAATATGACTTTGGCATTAACAGCCATACTAGAGTTTTTTAAATGTATTTTATTTGATTTCATCTTTATTTAACCAGGTAGGCCAGTTGAGAACAAGTTCTCATTTACAATTGCGACCTGGCCAAGATAAAGCAAAGCAGTGCGACACAAACAACAACACAGAGTTACACATGGAATAAACAAACGTACAAGTTGAATCACAGTTGTTTTAGAAGACTATAATAGATCATGTGAATGTTATTTAAGTGTGTTTTCATGCAAGCAGGTCTTTGGCAGGGTCATAGGAAGTAGATTTGTGTAGCAACACTTTACATGATGGAAATGATAATGCATGATTGAAATGGTTGCAGCATGTACAGCACATGCTTAATTAGCAGTGTGAGAATGGTAGGATTTTCCCTTTTCAGGATCAAAATGGTTTCCCCGTGATATTAATGGTGTAGAAAAAAGGACTTCTTCAGGCTGCCAGACTTTTCTTGTGTAGAACTTAGCCACTACCCCCTAGAGCAGAATGTAAACTATGCTATTTCTACACTTTTCTCCCTCTGTTCGCCCACTTGTGTGTGTGTGTGTGTGTGTGTGTGTGTGTGTGTGTGTTGTGTGTGGTGGTGTGTTGTGTGGTGTGTGTGTGGTGTGTGTGTGTGTGGTGTGGTGTGTGTGTGTGTGTGTGTGTGTTGTGTGTGTGTGTGTGTGTCAGTGGAGGCTCCGATGAAGGGGAGGGAAGACCATCCTAATAAAACTATTGAAACATTACAAAATGTTCCTTTTTAGATAAAACTATACTAAAAATACTCACGTCACTAAATAACTGATTAAAATGCACTTTTTGCAGTAGCCTCACAGCCCCCTTAGGGTAGCACCATGGTGTAGCCGGAGGACAGCTATTTTCCGTTCTCCTCTGATACATTGACTTACAAAACCTAGGAAGCTCATGGCTCTCACGACAGAATTACACAAAATCTATCAGAGCTCTTACCGTAGGAACTGACATGTTGTCCCTCCAATCAAAGGATCAGAGAATGAATCTACTACTGAAAGCTACAGCTACAGCTAGCTATACCCTGCTGTATCCTTTGCATGGATATTTCTGATCATCTACCCGTATTCTTAATGTCATCAATGTCAGTGAGGAGACAGGTTAATGGCATCAATCAACAAAGTTATGGATAGTCAACCAGCATACAATCAATCATTTTAATAATCTGATGCAGCGTTTCTTGAATGAGACTTAGAGGCTGATGATCCTCAGCAAGCCTATACCCATTTTTAAAGAAATATCCCGATTTTACAATCTTGCTTTCCAAAAAAAAGAGCGGCAGGTAGCCTAGTGGTTAGAGCGTTGGACTAGTAACCCGAAAGGTTGCAGATCAAATCCCGAGCTGACAAGGTAAAAATATTGTCATTCTGCCCCTGAACAAGGCAGTTAACCCACTGTTCCTGGGATGTCATTGAAAATAAGAATTTGTTCTTAACTGACTTAATAAAATAAAAAAATGTAAGTACAGCCTAAAAAAAGTAAACCCTGGCTGACCAATGATATTGTTAAATCCCTTTCTTTAAGAACAAATTATACAAAAAGTATATTTCAAACCCTATTCCATACAACCATTCAAAACATATAGAAACAAACAAAAAATCAAATAAATAAAACAACCCAAAAAGTGTAATATGACTGTGAACTCAATATGAGAACACTATGGGCACTATTTATGAAATCCCAATTAAAGATGAAACGATCACTTACTACTGATGTAAAAAAGATAGAGCACACATTTAATCTGTTTTTCACAGAAATTGGGCCTAATTTTGCGACAAAATTCCTGTGACTGATGAAAGTCCACTCCAATTTATGAATCTGTACCAGTTAGAAAGTTTTAATTTACCCCTGTGTCCTGTTAATGAAGGCATGTTATACAAACATTAGTATGGCTTCAGAAAATCTCACTCTACCTACATGGCTGTTGTATCATACATTAGGTATATTTTGGATCTCTCAAAAGCATTTGATAGTGTTGATCATTCTATTTTATTGCAAAAACTTTAAACTATGGGCGTGACTGAACAATCTGTGCTTTGGTTATCCGGCTCTAAAGGATAGAAAGCAATATGTGACTTATGTGACTTTCAAATGAATAGATTCCCCCCTCTGGAGATTGTGTGGGGTGCCGCAGGGATCAATTCTTGAACCACTATTATTTCAGATTTATATACATGATTTTCCAAATACATCCAAAGTGCTCTCTCAGATATTATTTTCTGATTATACAAGTGTGTTTTACTCTCACAAAGATTTAAATGACCTTATTAATGTTGTTAATGAAGAACTACTCTATGTAATATCGCAAAGTGGTTTAAAATTAACAAATGTTCACWGAATAAAAAAAAGCATGTTTTATTGTTTTATTATTTGGTCCAAAGAAAAGAAAATACAATACAGATTATATAGAGGTCCATATTGATAATATACCTGTTGATTATGCCCGTACAACCCGCTTTCTTGGTGTTCTGATTGATGATGAATTGTCATGGAAACCACACATAAAGACAATAACCTCTAAGATCGCCAAAAATACCGGGATACTTGGAACATTAGATATCGCCTAAACAGAAGAACTGCTCTCAGTCTCTATTACATAGTGATCTTCCCATTCATCAGTTAATGTAACATTATATGGGCCAGCACACACCATACCAAACTACTATCAATCTATCACCTGCAGAAACGTTCTGTAAGAATAATATCATCTGCCGGTTTTATTGACCATTCAACATCACTTTTCAAAAAATGAGGACTTCTTCAAGAGAGAAGGGCCTTGGTCAGGGAGGAGACCAAGAACCCGATGGTCACTCGGGATTTCTCTGTGGAGATGGGTGAACCTTCCCGAAGGACAACCATTTCTGCAGCACTCCACCAAACAGGCCTTTACGGTAGAGTGGCCAGGCAAAAGCCACTCCTCAGAAAAAAGGCACATAACATGAAAAACAAGATTCTCTGGTCTGATGAAACCAGGATTGAACTCTTTGGCCTGAATGCCAAGCGTCACGTCTGGAGGAAACCTGGCACCATCCCTACGGTGAAGCATGGTGGTGGCAGCATCATGCTGTGGGAATGTTTTTCAGCGGCAGGGACTGGGAGACTAGTTAGCATCAAGGGAAAGATGAACGGAGAAAAGTACAGAGAGATCCTTGATAAAAAACTGATCCAGAGCACTCAGGATCTCAGACCGGGGTGAAGGTTCGTCTACCAACCCTAAGCACACAGTCAAGACAACACAGGAGTGGCTTCAGGAGTCTCTGAATGTCCTTGAGTGGCCAGAGCCAGAGCCCGGACTTGAACCTGATCGACCATCTCTGGAGAGACCTGAAAATAGCTGTGTAGTGACGCTCCCCATCCAACCTAAAAGAACTTGAGAGGATCTGCAGAGAAGAATTGGAGAAACTCCCCAAATACAGGTGTGCCAAGCTTGTAGTGTCATACCCAAGAAGACTCAAGGCTGTAATTGCTGCCAAAGGTGCTTCAACAAAGTACTGAGTAAAGGGTCTGAATACTTGTAAATGTTATATTTCAGTTATTTATTTGTAATAAATTTGCAACATTTTAAAAATAACTGTTTTTGCTTCGTCATTATGGGGTATTGTGTGACGATTGATGAGGGGGAAAAACAATTTTATCAATTTTAGAATAAGGCTGTAATGCAACAAAATGTGGAAAAAGTCAAAGGGTCTTAATATTTACCAAATGCACTGTATGAATTCCTTAACTACTCAACAAGAACAACAGCTGTGTCACCCATATTCAAGAACAAGTCATTCTCAGTTCTGAATTAGCTGTAGAGGCCTATGATCTGGAACTCATTCCTGCCTGATTTTGCCAAGCTGTCGTTGTTAAAAAAATAATTAAGAGGCACCTACTGTCCATCACAGTTCTACACCCCTTCACAGTTCTACACCCCTTCACAGTTCTACACCCCTTCACAGTTCTACACATACTTTCTGATTAGATTTTCTATTCCTTTATCTTTTCTGCGTGTAGTTTTTTATTTTATTGTATGTTTGTTTGACCACAATGCTGAATCTGGGGGGGCGGGGGCTTACTCGACAAGCCCTTTTTTGGAAGGGGGGGCTCATACTGCTGTTTTTTTACTGTTACAAACTGCGTTTCTATTTGTGCAAATAAACTAAACTATTAGTACATAAAGTGTGGTGAGTAGTTGACTCAAAGAGAGAGAAACAGTAGCGATGCGTGGGTATAATCACAGAGGAAGCCAAGCCAGGACAAAAATGCTATTTTACAACCTGTGTTGTGATAATTTCATTGTTTGCTCTATAACCTGTTAGTTCATATGCCTTGTGATATGTGATATGACTAAAGGCCAAGACAATAAGAAGACACAGTGGCGGAATAAATTCAACCACACCTTTCTTTCATCACAAAACCGGAGAGAAAAATCTGTCCGATGAAGTCCACAAAACATATTGCATGTAACAAGCAGCTACATGACCTGCAGCATGGTCAAGCAAGTTAAAGAACTAACCATGGAGTGTTACCACAAGGCTCAAAGAAAACAGCCCCTGCTTCCAATTTTCTAGCACCATTTCAACTTTAACATTTCAACATCATCTAATCACCTATGCTTAGTCTAGTACAGTGACAACTAAAAGATACCAAAAGCAATTTAGTCCAATCATCGTAAGCTAAATATGATGTGGCTGATTTCTCTCTCTCTCTCTCTCTCTCTGTGGTGTGTGTGTGTGTGTGTGTGTGTGTGTGTGTGTGTGTGGTGTGTGTGTGTGTGTGTGTGTGTGTGTGTGTGTGTGTGTGTGTGTGTGGTGTGTGTGTGTGTGTGTGTGTGTGTGTGTGTGTGTGTTGTGTGTGTGTGGTGTGTGTGTGTGTGTGTGTGTGTGTGTGTGTGTGTGTGTGTGTGTGTGCAAGTAGAAAAAACATGTCTCACCATACTAGTAGAGAAACATCAATGGCATCCTCCTCATGTTGCCTAAACAGTCTATGATTCTGTCATACAGAACACGCTTTAAGTTTTTGTTGTCTTGGCTAAAATGCTTGCTCGCTAGCCTARCTTCCTTTCATGGACAACGATGCGCCAGACCAGCTAGTTAAAATTAGCCTACTACATCTAGCTACAGTACATGTTGAACTTCCATCCTCTCAGGACAGGTCACAATGTATGAATTTATAGATGGAACAGAATCGCCATTATAATCATTGGCCAGTGCAGAGAATTAAGTAAAACCACAAAGGGTCGATTTTAGCTAGCTAGGTAGCCACCGGAGGACAACAACATAACGAGATCCAACAATTCAAGGTCTTTCTGTCAATGACGTTTGACTTCTGATGTGATTGGGTTGAAGCCWAATCCAACCTCACTTCCCTTAACACTTTTTTTTGGTGTGTTTACTAGAGACCGTAATGTGAAAAACAACATGACCTGCACCAAAGTCAAATTAGGATAGAACGTTAGGCCAAAGAGACAGTGACCAAGTTCTAATATTCTCCTGTAGAATGCTCTGCTCACTTAGTTTAGCTCAACGCTGATTGGCCAAATGCTCGATGGCTTCCCTTGCATTCAATGCTACGGGCGGCAACAATGTCATACTCTTCTTGACCAGACAGCATCAGATAGATGGGATAAAAATACAGAGACAGAGGGGCGCTGTTTCGTTCGCTCGGATGCTTTCTCTGGTGAGATACATTCAGCCCCTTGCGAATTGAAGGACATTTGTGACTCATTTCTGGAAACTAGGCRTATGTCACGTGTCACTACTTTACAGGAGAGGCATGTAAATGTAAACATTTATTTTTATCAAAATGCGTTTATCAAAATGCCTTCTGGAACATATGAACTTTGATGCCTTAATGCCTTAATAACAAACTTGTATGCCATCTAGAAATACAAATACAATTGTTAAATTATGAGCCTAGTTGGTTTAGCCACAGAAATAGACAGGATCCTTCCCGCTAGCCATGATTGGCTGAGATAATGGATGGGCTGGACATGCCGAGAGATGTGTTTGGATTAGTCTGCCATGTAGCACACTTCTGTCTATAACATGAGCTACTCGGTATGTGTAGGTAATCCTTTCTAACGAGGATATTAAAAAAAAAATCATAAAGAACTGTATAAGTGTTGCTAATGTGCCACTTTCTGGAGGACCAAGTTTTGAAATCAGTGGAATGCCTGGTGGAAGCAGATTATGATAGCTAAGGAGATTGAGAAAATTCTGGCGTCTGATTGCAAATAATGCAGAGGGAGTCAAAAAGAGAACATACAGAAGAAGGCTGTTGTATAAAACACCTGTCTTCGGATTACATCTTTGGCATACGTGACAGAGAGGGAGAAGCGTTCATACATGCATATGGGTAAGAGAGTCTAGCTAGCTACATTTTTTTGTCAGAAAGTCATTTTTTATTGCAAGTTAAAGCATACTGTTAGCTAGCTTGCTAACATTAACTGGCTGGCTCGCTAGCTAACATTATGTGTACTATCTGGGTAGAATTATTATTCGTATCTCAGAGCCATTGCATTGCTAGTTGTAGCCTAATGTTAGCTAGCTAGCTAACATTGAACCTAGCTAGTTCGTTAGCTTTAGCTACCAGCAGATTAATGCAGGGTAGTAATGTTATGCGTTGSGATTTTGGTTCATTGTTAGCTAGCTAGCTAGCTACATTTCTAAACAAAAGACTCCACTATGCAAGTGACCATTTCACTGCACCGTTTACACCTTCTGTATCATTTGCATGTGACAAATACATTTTGATTGTATTTGATATAGTGTGTGTTTACTAGAGACAGAAATGTGAAGAACAACATGACCTGCACCAAAGTCAAATTAGGATAGAACGTTAGGCCAATGATACAGTGTCCAAGTTCTAATATTCTCCTGTAGAATKCCCTGTTTTTATTTTGTCACACTCATAAGCGTTAGCTAGTTTCTCTAATTACCTCGCCATTAACTTGTAAATAATGATCTTGTTGTGAGTTTATTTTACTGTAATAACGAATACAAATTAGCTAAAGTTAAGACGTTGTCAGCTATATGATATGGTAATTATTTGAACTGGCTAGCCAGCTAACTTAACGTTAGCTAGCTAGCTAACAAGCTAGAAATTAACCAAAACATTGATTAGAAAGTTGCTTTTAGAATGTTCATGATGTCACTGCGACAACTGTCTACAACAATGTTGATAGACATAGTATAAACTAGCCTTTAGTCTTGAAATCTTAGAACACTACCGTACTCTGTATAGCACATGACCTCACATGTGAATCCTTAAAGAGATGGGTGTGGCTAAGGCTCAAGAGGGTGTGAACAATACTGAATGGGTGTAGACAAAGAAGAGCTCTCCGGTAGGTGTACCAAAACGTTCAAAGACCATTTTCTCAAAAGTGGAGTTACAAGTTTATCAACTTTCGAAGCAGAATTACTTTCCCATTGTTCCTCAACTGTAGTGTATAATATAAAAGTTTCCACCTCTGAGTCTATACTTTTATCCATTGTAAAAAACACAATTTAAAATGTTGCCACATAATACCGAATCGATCTGATCCGTCACATTTATGAAACACAGAGAGAGGAAAGATACATTATTTTGTATTATTATACTTTTTTATTAAAAACAATTATGATACAGTTTTGGGAGGAGCCTGGCTTCCATAAATACACACCACTGGAGAGAAAGACAATAGTTTAAAAGTTTTTAACGAATACATATTTTTTTTAATTAAGGAGACGCATCAGAGAGAGAGAGAGAGAGAGAGAGAGAGAGAGAGAGAGAGAGAGAGAGAGAGACTCAATAGGTTTGTTTTGGCATCCCCTTATGTACTAAACCAGTAATACAATAAATCCCAAGACGACAGAAAGAAGGAATGACGACATAAAAATAAAGATAGAGAAAAAAACTAAATGAAACAGTACAAAAAAAAAAAAAAACAGAAAAAATTTACTAAACATAAAACAAAAACAAAAAAAAAAACTAATTTAGCCTACTCCACAACCTGACTCGAACAGGGGGGAATGCTATTTATGGAAGTTAGCTGGCTAAGGCTATCAAACATAGCAACTCAGCCAAGTTAAGGTAAGCTTTTGGTTTTATTGATTTATTGCCACCGTGATGTAACTGCTAAACTGCTTGCTGTACACCTTATTGCGTGATTGTACACATGGATTGGATTGTGGGATTTCTAATGTTAGTTCTAGTTTGTTGACTATAACGTTAATATGGTGACAATGATGTAGGCTGTGTAGCGGTCATGGTATGAAGACAGCTCTTGTGTTGTGCACAAGCGAAAGGAAAAGGTGAAAGGAGGAGAGCGCGTAGATACAGAAAGGAATTATACAACAAGCAAAGTGATGATGCTGTATGTGGTTGCTATGAATGTGAACTGTGTGTGTGGGTGATCAGGGCCAGTTGTAACACCCTGATCAGTTTCACCTGTCTTTGTGGTTGTCTCCATCCCCCTCCAGGTATCACCCATCTTCCCCATTATCCCCTGAGCATTTATACCTGTGTTCAATGTTTGTCTGTTGCCAGTTTGTCTTGTCTTGTCAGGTCCTACCAGCRTGCTTTCCGTTTTCCTGTTTCTCAGGTGTTTGTTTCCTATTTTTCCCAGTTCTGATCAGTCTGCCTGCCGTTCCTGTACCTGCCTGACTCTGACCTGATTACGAACCTCTGCCTGCCCTGACCCCAAGCCTGCCTGCCTTCCTGTACCTGCCTGACTCTGACCTGACTACAAACCTCTGCCTGTCCTCGATCTGCCCTTTGCCCCGTGTTTATAATAAATTATTGAGAACTGTACTATCCGCCTTCTGTGTCTGCATCTGGGTAATATCCTGAGTTGTGATACCAGTGGTGTAGTGGAAGGTAAACACAAGTAAATGCTGTTTTCCCAGGTTTTTTGGGGGAGTCAACAGTTTACCAATTTTTTTGCAGAAAAATGTATTGAAAGTATAGGAAGAGTTACTTTTTTCACCGATACCGACGATCAGAGTTTACCCTTGTCTGTTTTTTTCCACCACTACATCACTGATCAGAGGTGTATTTATTCCACCAATTCTGTAGATAATACACATATATTTGAACCTAGGTCTGGTGTGTGTGTTTTATTACAGGGCCTGTCTGAGTCTGTGTGTTGTGCTCCAGTTAACCCATTTGCCCCTGGCTCAGTGGCAGAGATGTGGGCCTCACCTCTCCAGAAACCCCAGCAGTCACGTTCTGAGACCAGAGCACGGCCGCAGCCAGCCACAACCATGATGTCTCCCCTCCAAGCACTGGAAAAATAGAAAAAACACCACAATAAAGGGGAACGGAAAAAAACATTTACTTCTCTGGAGACAATTAATGGCCTTTTTGTTTCCTGCTTGGTTTCTGGTTTGTAAACTCCCATAAAAACGACCCCGGTTTCCCTGTTTGTCTAAGAAAAGACACTTGAGTAAGACTGTTATGCAATAATAGACAATTGTTAGAAACAATAACACATGCAGAACATATCGCATCATTGTGTAGTCTATTTTTGTTTGTTAAGGGAAGCCTATGTGGTATCAAAGCCAAAGAACCTTTGCATACAGTGAGAAATCACATGTAGGAATACAGTACATGTTGTACAACCGAGGTAACATATTTGGAGTCACACAGAGACCTCCTCAACCCAAGCATGGGAAGTTATGGAATGCACACATATGGAGAGGAGATCCATGCATTCCTCTATGCCCCTGCTGCAAAAAGAAGCTATTGTCCGTGTGTCACTAAGTATTCGTTCCATACAGAACCCATTCAGAAGCCTACAGCTCTGTGTGTGTGCTCAAACAGGGAAGGCTCAAACTGTAGGACATTCTGTTTAGAGAGAGACAAATATTCACACTCTCCCAGACACACAAACAGTCACCAGAATCCTCAGATACTTTCTCTCTCCAAAACACACAGACACGGAGGGGTACAATCAATAAACCAGCCTCCTCTGCCTAGTTCTCATGTCTTCATACACATCAGGACCTAGTTCAGCAACCATACTCTATCACTTTAAACATTCCCTCTCCAATCACAACATATAAAGCCTCACTAACAACCATATGCCGCTATACCATCCATTGAGAATCTGTGACCTATTCAACACAACATCTTAGCGTAAGCGTGGAATGTGACTCATGATACATGTAGAGCCCTTACCTCCTGTTGCGACTAACACAGCCATTCACTTTCAGACTAGTGAGAGCAGAGCAGAACGCCTGCTGACCTGCCCACAAGCTACTGTGGAACAAGCAAGAAACTGCACAGTCCAGACCGTAATCTGTAAACTAACATGCCTGGCTAAAACGGGCTCATGTGATTAGAATGTAAAAGGGTGAGAGGGAGAGCCATAACCTATAAATGTTTTGGCACACAGGAAATGTCTTTACTGGGGGACTGAGGGGGAGCGGAGCAACTTCTGCCTCGTGGTCAGAGAGAGGAGTGGAAAGGAGTGGAGTGGAGGATGTTTGAGCTGAGAAAGGAAGGCTGCATGATGGTGAAACACCACAAGGATGTGAGAGAGGGAAATCGCAGCCTGGTCCCAGATCTGTAGTGCTTAAAGTTTCACCAACCGGTCTGTCATTCTCATGTATGGCCTGCCTGACAACGTTAGTCAGAGGAGTGGACTAAATACAAATGATGTACCCACTGACTGTATAGGTCTTGGAACAGGCTGGTAGAAAAGTGTGGGCTAACTGCAATGATGACGTTAGCCTACCCCAAGCCGCACAATGGGTCATTCTGGCAAGCAGGAAGCTGAAGTCAGAACAGTGACCTTGATAAGTTGTTTTTCTGTCGCGGACCACAGCATGGCCGTGTCACTGTTCCCCACCATGACTCCAGAGAGAAGACCCTCGCCACAGTCTCCAGTCTCCAACAAAGGGGCCATTTTTTCAGACCCAGACACGTTGTGTTGAGGTGACAGGCAAGGGACATGCACTGTGTGGTCTCAATGTACTCAATGTACTCTCACTGACCCACTTCCTCCTGCACTGTTCTCTATGACATTCTGACTTCCTACAGCATTTCATCATCCCCTCAAACTGTGAAGCCTCTTTAGCTGAAACAGTTGAAGCGAATGGAGTTACAATATAACCTAATTTGTGAAAATGATTCGCTTTGTTCCTGGCAAATGTATGGTTGCTTCTTAGACTGCTGATCMGAGCATATTCATCACTCTATACTTTTCTAATGTCGATGTACTCTTGTGTGACTGGCTAGTGTTTTACACTTGGTCTGTCTGTGTTAGAGCACAGTTTGCTATATGAGGGAAGAATCTGTTAAATGACCTCCTGCCTTGATATAGAGCAGAGCTGAGTAAATATCAATTTAAATGGCTTTAGTCGTTCATCTTAATTTATCCACCGTCTTTGGTAGGCCTACTGGTTGTACTGCCTTTAAAACAGTAAAAGAGGTGATTTTTTCCAAACAGATGGCATGACAAAGATCTCCTATTGAACAGAAGTTTTACATAACTCATCACAAGGCTATCACACTGCCCTTTGCATTGATGTAACATTTGGTTTCACGCAGACCTTGTGCTTGTGAATTTGATCGTGGTTGGTGCAGGGTTATCTAGGGCAGCCTGTCCAATGTTATTGTGTTATCCAATGTCCAATGTCCAATGTTATTGTGTTATTGTGTATTTTTTACGTAAGGCTTAAAAAATAAGAAAATTTGTGTTATTTCAAAGGTCAAATGATCATTTGCTGGACCAGATGATTCAAGTTAAAGTAGAATCCTATCAGGCTAACTTCGTGGTCACTGATCATGAGCAGTGTAGGGGAAGCTACTCTGAAAATATAGTTTATCAAGCTACCAATTACTGCTCACTGAAAGAAGTTAAGCTGCACTATACAGTAGCTACCGTTAAGAAAAATATGCACTGAGTATACAAAACATTAGGAACACCTTTGTAATATTAAGTTGCACCCCTTTTGCCCTTGGAACAGCCTCAATTCGTCAGGGCATGGACTCTACAAGGTGTTGAAAGCGTTCCACAGGGATGCTGGCCCATGTTGACTCCAATTTTTCCTACAGTTGTGTCAAGTTGGCTGGATGTCCTTTGGGTGGTGGTCCATTCTTGATACACACAGGAAACTGTTGAGCGTGAAAAACCCAGCAGAGTTGCAGATCTTGACACACTCAAAGCCTGGAACCTGCTACCCTACCCCATTCAAAGGAACTTCAATATTTTGTCTTGCCCATTCACCCTCTGAATGGCTCACATACACAATACATGTCGCAATAGTCTCAAGGCTTAAAAATACTTATTTAACCTGCCCCCCCCACCCCCTTCATCTATACTGATTGAAGTGAATTTAACAGCTGACATCAATAAGGGATCATAGCTTTCACCTGGACTCACCTGGTCAGTCTATGTCATGAAAGAGCAGGTGCTCCTAATGTTTTGTACACCACAGAGCATCATTAGGGGGAAATCATAGAAAAGGCTGCTAATCAGAGAGCGGTGTGCTGCCGGCCTGGCCCGTGTGTTCATAGAGCCAACTCAGAGACAGATGGCGAGACCCCCAAGCCCACTCTCCTGCACCTGGACCACTGTTGATTTAAACAGAGATGTCAGCTTGTAATGGAGACCGCATGACTAAGTGACTAGCCTAGCGCTACTGATAGAGTCAAATATTAAACTCACACACACACAGTTCAAACACACTCTCCCAGAACTCAATACTATGGCGCGATAAACAAGTGACTAACCTACAGTATACTGAGTAGTTTCAACAAGCAAAATAACCACAATTCATTACTTTTGTTAGTTATGAGTTTAGATTTTCTTGTTGTTTATCTCTAGCAATACACAGATACAGTATCAAGCTAAATGCCACTAGCCTCTGTGTAGAAAAACAAAACAAAAGAGTACTCATGACCTGAATTTCAGGTCCTAACGTTTTCTCGGTTTAAGCTGCCAGTTGCCGTTGATCGACAATGTGAAGTCAATCGAAGCAAAAGTGAAACAGGTTTGGTGGCACAAGACAATAAGAGAGATGCCATGTGTCATGAAACACCTCACCTAAGAGTACTGATAAACAAATCCCACCGCATTCACAGCCCAGTGGCCTATCTATGAGTCCACTCAACGCACAATAGTGGGCATTTACAAGTACTTAAACCAATCAATGTAATGGAGATAACGCCTTTATATGAAGTGACCCAGGCTATCCATGACTAGTCAGTCACGATGGTTAATGTTGTCCTGCTCAGATCTAATGATGCACTCTTATTGAGTTCATTTGATGACATTATTTGAAAATAGATTTGCGTTAATGATTTCTGTGGGCTAATCTAATTGCGAGGTAAACCCTGGCCTGCCAGGCCCAGCCAGCCTCAACCCCTCACATGCCACACCGCACAGCACATTACAATACAGTACCCAGTACACAGGGCACACAATAGCCACAGGCCTGTTTTCAGATATAATCGCACCAGGCTGCCAAACACTCCTATGCCCAGTTGTCTCAGAAACCATCCCTGGTCCTAGGAAAACCACCCTACTGAGGGAATATATTGGATTTCCCCCTAGTGTCTGTGTATGAAGTGTCAGTGGGTCACATGATCATGTGAACGGAGGCTAACTGGGTGAGTAAGACTGAGTCAGGGAACAGACCAGACTGCTCGGTGTGAGCCAGCCAGTAGCTGTCCCGGGCAACGCCACAAGCTACAGTTAGTTAGCTCTCTATGCCACAAGGCACAGCAGCGAGCCATAGCGCTCTAAGTGGGAACTCTCATCAGACAGCCAACTGGCAGAACCAGTTCAGCTGTTTAGCATAACAGAGAGAAGTGACAAACGTGATACAGCGTGGGAAACTGTGTAACAGTGTCATAACCATTACTGTCACCTCGACAAGGAACCTTTTGCTTTTGAACATTGGTTGTAAGGCTTGCATGTTTGTAACTGCACTTGAAATGGATGCATGTGCATACACACACATGCAATTAGACACACATCACACTCACACATCACACACCCACATCACCCAGCACCCACCATCTACCACACACCACCATCACACACACACACACACACACACACACACACACACACACACACACACACACACACACACACACACACACACACACACACACAAATGTATCGAAAGAGGTCGAGAATCAGATAATGCTGGTGTTGAATGCCTGTTTTGTCTTTGATGACCATGCCGGACATGTTTGAACTATGATGCCAGGTCACTCAGCTCACAGCACCAGTGATGCTGCAGGGCAGGACTGGACAACTGTCCTCACATCTGACCACACAGACTAACCACTGTCTGACTAATCACCCTGACCACAGGGCACTGACCCCCTGGCCCCCTTGTGATAGTCATCATCCAGCCATTGCAGCCACCACCACTCCCCCACTGTGCTCAAAACAAAAACTAAAAACTGAAGTCCTCTTTCAACTGCAGAAACATCCAGCCTTTCATTTAGTCACTTTTACACTTTCCCACTACATTTGCATGTATATTAGTCTGGAATGAGTGAGTTTGTGGCAGTGGAGGAGAGACTGTCATAGCCGAGCTGAAAGTCTGACTCGGGCCTGAGCTGCAATTTAAACAGTACAGCAAAAACAACTCCTGGTTCTCAGCAATATGCCGTTGCCTCAAAACTCAACAATCTTCAGACGGATGGACACAATGCTTCTCTACTGAGTTCAGACTGTACTAGTTCACACTATAGTTCCCATGCACTAACATATTGACTTGATCTTAAAGCCACTCATTAAACACTGCCATCTAATCTGGAGTCAATCGTCACTCTATATTTTCTATCTAGGCTGTCTCAACCCCGTATGTGCTTACACACGCATACATTAGGCCAACAGGTCAAATAAACCCTGATAATACTAGTGTTTATACAGTGGAAGTCAGGCCGGATTCTTGGCTGGTTTTCAGGGAATGTGTTGCTCTGACTAATGCGTGTCACTCTGTGCAGATCAAATACACACACACGCCTGATCGCAATTAAGATCCTCACATTCACATTCCTGCTGAGTGTTCAACCTGAGCCTAACAACACACTCTGTTTGATTTGTAGAACTAAAACCCAAGCATAACCAACAACCCATGATTCCAGAGAAGCTATGTTTTTCATCCTCTTTTAAATAACATCTTAAAATAACCAACAAGTRTTGGTTTTCAGTGGAAGGCTTTGTTATTGCAGCAATTTGTCAATCTTCTCCGTGGCTTGTCCCGACGGATTGGTTTAGACTCGGGTTTGAKGAATTCACCTCCCGAAAACAGAGTCCACAGAAGTCATTAATTCTCTTAATGTGTTGTCTTTCACCTGTTTTTACATTACCAACAGTCTTGGCTTGCAGATAATCTATTTACACGTTTTGTAAGGGGAAGAAAGAAATAAAACTGGTAAAAGCCCACATATGATGCTAATCCTCACAGGCTGCTATGATGTAAGAGGTTGCTGCTAGGTTTTGATGATTAGGCTTCATGTCAGTATGTGCTGACTCTATCTCAATATAGACCATGTAATTGCTGTGTTGTAGGTGTTGATTGCTTTATTTAACCATAACTGATTACTCGACAACAGTGCCTTTTCCCTGGTTTCATGTTTAGCCAGCATAACCGCRAAAGATAAATTATCCTCATCTTTCTTATTTAATCATAACAAGCATAGGGGAAATAACATAGTAGGCCTACTCTGAAATCCCACAAATCCTAAGAATTGTTTTTCTACTAACTGTGTGTTTCTATGCCTTGGAACACTACTTCCCTGAACAAAGTTACTTGAGGTACAGTGTGTCTGCACACAATCCCAGTGATGTAGAGGGAGAGGGGTTTTCCCTCTGGTCTCCCACCACAGCTTCAGCTCCAGACCTCTCCTCTGTCCCCTGGCTGCAGCTGTGCCTCACTCACTCCCTCATCGCATTACGCCAAAGGAAACCACAGTCGCTGGCCACATAGTTTAAATATGCATCATCATCTGTACTTCAGTRGGAAAGTGCATGGGGCTGCTGTCTCTGATTAGCCCCTAAGTTCATTTTTACATTGGCATGCGGCAGCTCTTTCACCCAGCCGAGGGGGAGAACAGTGCACCTCTTTGTGTGCGCTGCCCTCTCCCCCTCGGCCCGGCCCCACGTGGGACCCTCCTAATGGGGTTGATGTGATCACGTTAGTCCCTGGCCTGGCCCCGCCTCCACTTCCTGCCTCTCTGGAGCTCAGCAGGGCTGCAGGACGGTGGTCCTCTCTCTGGTCTTGAGTGAWATGACACAGGGCTCAGAGAGGAGAAGGGCTTTCATCAAATCATATCAAATTGTATTTGTCACACGCGCCGAATAAAACCTTACAGTGAAATGCTTACTTACAAGCCCTTAACCAACAATGCAGTTTTAAGAAAAATAACTGTTAAGTAAAAAATAGATAAGTATTTTTTTTAAATAAAAGTAACAAATAATTAAAGAGCAGCAGTAAAATAACAGTAGTGAGGCTATATACAAGGGGTACCGGTACAGAGTCAATGTGCGGGGGCACTGGTTAGTCGAGGTAATTGAGGTAATATGTACATGTAGGTAGAGTTAAATTGTCTATGCATAGATAATAAACAGAGATTAGCGTAAAGGGGGGGGGGGGGGGCAATGCAAATAGTCTTTCATGTACCATCATCAGAGACATATAGACATAGACACAGGACCATGGTCGCCACTTCTCCTTCTCCAGTCCCTGATCARGGCCATGTCACCCCACTGGTCTCGCTCTCTCTCTGGGGACAGACTCCTCCTCCCCACCACAGACGTTAAACTACCCTACAGGCTGGTATTTACCCACCAAAATAACTCCAGAAATAAGCTGCGCATAGTTCTTCTCTGACAGTTTAAATGGTGTTGAAACTCTGTGGGTGAATGACGACCAATGCTATATTTGACCCCAGCCTGGACAGTCAGAGCTTTTACTCTCTGTATTTGATGAAATAGTTTCTAGTACTTAYAGACTAAGTGAARGTATATGAGCCATCACTCCTCCTTGGATACATACTATCAGTCTCAGTGATGGCCTGTAGAGAGGTCGTTTGGTGCAACATCTGGTTTGGGGTGAATCTCTTTGGTGTTTACCAGAATATGGAAGGGGCCACATCAGTGGGCCTGAGGATGAATCAGAACAATGAGGGAGCCAGTAAAGGAGTCTGCCGGCATGGGGCTAACGACCGCTCGACCCGGACCACAGGAAGTGTGGCTCCTCTTGACCTCTGACCCTTGAGGTTATGTGTGCCCCTCTGTCTGCTCTCTGAGAGGGCGGGTGCCGGCTTGCCCACATGTGGCACAGAGCGCTGGCCGCACCCTTAACCCTGCACACTCTGCTCAACTGGACATTTATACCAGGGTTGAGTCCTTTCAGTCCCAGGGATCTGCTMCCTCTCTTTTTCCCTGTACACTCTGAAAGTCCTCACCACCCCGCTTACTACTGTGTCACACCCTCAGGAGCTCAACACAGAGCCCAGCCCACTTCCACTRACCTGGGTCAGTCACAGAACAGCTGACATCATCACCTATGATCTCCCACACAGGAGCTACTATCAACAGAGATAAATTAGCATTATTGTGTTMATTTTTTATGACAATTGTATTGAATCAGGCAGAATATTTTCATTGCAGCAAATTATGCACTAATTCACAATTCAATAACAGTGATATCAATGGTGTGCAGTGGCACAATATATGTAGAGAATATCCCCTCAAAATGTGTCTATTAGGAGAGCAATGTGAAGGGAGGCGCTCTTCCTCTCCTGTGTTAGGCCAGTCGGAACACAAGGTCTGCCAGTTAACACTGCAGAGAGAATTAGTCTGGCAGCAGTCTGACTGGACTGTCTGTCTGTCTGTAGATGAGACTTCTCTCAATTAGCTCACAGCAGATGTCCCAGTGATTGAGGACATCAATAGAGTCACAGACTTAGCATCAATGTTACCTGGCGTTTTATAACAGTGGGCCAGCCTCTGTTGCTGGTCAAAGGGACAGTAGCATATTAGCGTTTGCTCCTAACTGAACGAGTGGCTAAAAGTGACAGGAAATAGAGGAGCAGAAGTGACCACTGTAGAGAGACTCAATCACACTCCACAAAATAATTTAACCCATTATGACACAAAGGGATCAACCAAGCAAGGCTTTCATAGGGTGACCTCTGGTGTGTGAGAGAGTAGTCCTCTGGGATGTTCTGGAGAGGATAGCAGGCTGGTATCAATGAGATACCTGACAGCTCTCTTTCAACCATATCCTTCTCATTGATACAGCCAGCTCTCTTCAACCCCATACCTTCTCATTGATACCAGCCAGCTCTCTTCAACCCCATATCTCTCATTGATACACAGCCTCTCTTCAACCCATACCTTCTCATTGATACCAGCAGCTCTCTTCAACCCCATACTCTCATTGATACACAGCCAGCTCTCTTCAACCCTACCTCTCATTGATACAACCAGCTCTCTTCAACCCATACCTTCTCATTGATACCAGCCAGCTCTCTTCAACCCATACCTTCTCATTGATACAAGCCAGCTCTCTTCAACCCAACCTTCTCATGATATCAACCAGCTCTCTTCAACCCTAATCTTCTCATTGATACCAGCCAGCTCTCTTCAACCCAAACCTTCTCATTGATCACAGCTCTCTCAACCCTAAACCTTCTCATTGTATCAACCAGCTCTCTTCAACCCCATACCTTCTCATTGATACCAGCCAGCTCTCTTCAACCCCATACCTTCTCATTGATACAACCAGCTCTCTTCAACCCCATACCTTCTCATTGATATCAACCAGCTCTCTTCTGTCATGTTTTGTTCTTTGATCATCATGTCTTGTCCCTGTGCTTCCCTCTGCTGGTCTTATTAGGTTCTTTCCCTCTTTCTATCCCTCTCTCTCCCCCTTCCTCTTTCTCTCTCGCTCTCTCTCTCTATCGTTCCGTTCCTGCTCCCAGCTGTTTCTCATTCTCCTAACGACCTCATTTACTCTTTCACACCTGTCCCCTATTTTCCCTGATTAGAGTCCCTATTTCTCCCTCTGTTTTCCGCTTCTGTCCTTGTCGGATTTCTTGTTTGATGTTTGCTGTTCTGTGTCCTTGTTCCGCCCTGTCGTGTTTTTTGCTTCTTCAGATGCTGCGTGTGAGCAGGTGTCTATGTCAGCTACGGCCTGTGCCTTCCTAAAGCGACCTGCAGTCTGTGGTCGCGTCTCCAGTCGTTCCTCTCTATTGAGACGAGGATTTCAGTTTCCTGTTTTGGATTTACCATTATATTAGGAGAATCATTATTGTTTAATACTGGAATAAAGACTCTGTTTCTATTACGTCGCTTTTGGGTCCCTATTCACCAGCATAACAGAAGAATCCGACCAAGAATGGACCCAGCGACTACGGATTCTCGCAACACTGCCGTCGAGATCCAGGAGCAATGCTCGGCAGACACGAGCAGGGAATTGTCTGCTGCTCGTCATGCCGTTGAGACCCTGTCCGCTCAGGTCTCCGATCTCTCAGGACAGTTTCAGAGTCTTCGTCTCGTGCCACCAGCTACTTCCTGGTCTTCCGAGTCTCCGGAACCTAGGGTTAATAACCCACCATGTTACTCAGGGCAGCCCACTGAGTGTCGCTCCTTTCTCACCCAGTGTGATATTGTGTTCTCTCTCCAGCCCAACACATACTCAAGAGAGAGAGCTCGGATCGCTTACGTCATATCACTCCTTACTGGTCGGGCTCGGGAGTGGGGCCAGCTATCTGGGAGGCAAGGGCTGAGTGTTCTAACGTTTATCAGAACTTTAAAGAGGAGATGATACGGGTTTTTTGATTGTTCAGTTTTTGGGAAGGAGGCTTCCAGGGCCCTGGCTTCCCTATGTCAAGGTGATCGATCCATCAGGATTACTCTATAGAGTTTCGCACTCTTGCTGCATCCAGTGACTGGAACGAGCCGGCGTTGCTGCCGTCGTTTTCTGGAGGGACTCCACGCTGAGGTTAAGGATGAGATTCTCTCCCGGGAGGTTCCTTCCAGCGTGGACTCTTTGATTGCACTCGCCAATCCGCATAGAACGACGGGTAGATCTTCGTCACCGAGCTCGTGGAAGAGAGCTCGCGTTAACGGTGTTTCCCCTCTCCGCATCTCGACCATCTCCTCCACCGGCTCAGAGACTGAGCCCATGCAGCTGGGAGGTATTCGCATCTCGACTAAGGAGAGGGAACGGAGAATCACCAACCGCCTTTGCCTCTATTGCGGTTCTGCTGGACATTTTGTCATGTCATGTCCAGTAAAGCCAGAGCTCATCAGTAAGCGGAGGGCTACTGGTGAGCGCTACTACTCAGGTCTCTCCATCAAGATCCTGTACTAACCTTGTCGGTCCATCTACGCTGGACCGGTTCGGCTGCTTCCTGCAGTGCCTTGATAGACTCTGGGGCTGAGGGTTGTTTTATGGACGAAGCATGGGCTCGGAAACATGACATTCCTCTCAGACAGTTAGGGAAGCCCACGCCCATGTTCGCCTTAGATGGTAGTCTTCTCCCCAGTATCAGATGTGAGACACTACCTTTAACCCTCACAGTATCTTGTAACCACAGTGAGACCATTTCCTTTTTGATTTTTCGTTCACCTTTTACACCTGTTTTTTGGGTCATCCCTGGCTAGTATGTCATAATCCTTCTATTAATTGGTCTAGTAATTCTATCCTATCTGGAACGTTTCTTGTCATGTGAAGTGTTTAATGTCTGCTATCCCTCCTGTTTCTTCTGTCCCCTCTACTCAGGAGGAACCTGGTGATTTGACAGGAGTGCCGGAGGAATATCATGATCTGCGCACGGTCTTCAGTCGGTCCAGAGCCAGCTCCCTTCCTCCTCACGGTCGTATGATTGTTGTATTGATCTCCTTCCGGGACCACTCCCCCTCGGGGTAGACTATACTCTCTGTCGGCTCCCGAACGTAAGGCTCTCGAGGATTATCTGTCTGTTTCTCTCGACGCCGGTACCGTGGTGCCTTCTTCCTCTCCCGCGGAGCGGGTTTTTCTTTGTTAAGAAGAAGGACGGCACTCTGCGCCCCTGCGTGGATTATCGGGGCTGAATGACATAACGGTTAAGAATCGTTATCCGCTTCCCCTTATGTCGTCAGCTTCGAGATTCTGCAGGGAGCCAGTTCTTTACTAAGTTGGACCTTCGTCAGCTTACCATCTCGTACGCATCAGAGAGGGGACGAGTGGAAAACGGCGTTTAACACTCCGTTAGGGCATTTTGAATACCGGGTTCTGCCGTTCGGTCTCGCTAATGCTCCAGCTGTCTTTCAGGCATTAGTTAATGATGTACTGAGAGACATGCTGAACATTTTTGTTTTCGTTTACCTTGACGATATCCTGATTTTTTCACCGTCACTCGAGATTCATGTTCAGCACGTTCGACGTGTACTCCAGCGCCTTTTAGAGAATTGTCTCTACGTGAAGGCTGAGAAGTGCGCCTTTCATGTCTCCTCTGTCACATTTCTCGGTTCTGTTATTTCGCTGAAGGCATTCAGATGGATCCCGCTAAGTCCAGGCTGTCAGCGATTGGCCCGTCCCTAAGTCACGTGTCGAGTTGCAGCGCTTTCTCGGTTTCGCTCATTTCTATCGGCGTTTCATTCGTAATTTCGGTCAAGTGGCTGCCCCTCTCACGCTTCTGACTTCTGTCAAGACTTGTTTAAGTGGTCCGGTTCCGCCCAGGGAGCTTTTGATCTCCTCAAGAAGCGTTTTACATCCGCCCTATCCTTGTTACTCCTGACGTACTAAACAATTCATTGTCGAGGTTGACGCTTCAGAGGTGGGCGTGGGAGCCATTCTGTCTCAGCGCTTCCATTTGCTACGATAAGGTCCATCCTTGCGCTTTTTTTCTCATCGCCTGTCGCCATCCGGGCGCAACTATGATGTGGGTAACCGCGAACTGCTCGCCATCCGCTTAGCCATAGGCGAATGGCGACAGTGGTTGGAGGGGCGACCGTCCCTTTTGTGTTTGGACTGACCATAAGACCTTGAGTACTCCGTTCTGCCAAACGACTTAATGCACGTCAAGCTCGTTGGCGTTGTTTTTCGCTCGTTTCGAGTTCGTGATTTCCTATCGCCCGGAATAATGAACACCAAGCTTGATGCCTTATCCCGTCTCTTTAGTTCTTCTGTGGTTTCTACCGACCCCGAGGGGATTCTCCCTGAGGGCGTGTTGTCGGGTTGACTGTCTGGGGAATTGAGAGACAGGTAAAGCAAGCACTCACTCACACTGCATCGCTGCGCGCTTGTCCTAGTAACCTTCTGTTCGTTCCTGTCTCTACTCGTCTGGCTGTTCTTCAGTGGGCTCACTCTGGCAAGTTAGCTGGCCACCCCGGCGTTCGGGGTACGCTTGCTTTATTCGCCAGCGGTTTTGGTGGCCTACTCAGGAGCGGGACACGCGCCGTTTCGTGGCTGCTTGTTCGGACTGCGCGCAGACTAAGTCAGGTAACTTCCTCCTGCCGGTCGTCTCAGACCGCTTCCCATTCCTTCTCGACATGGTCTCACATCGCCTTAGACCTTTATTACGGTCTGCTTCGTCTGCGGGGAAGACTGGTGTTCTTACGGTTATCGATAGGTTCTCTAAGGCGGACATTTCATTCCCTCGCTAAGCTTCCCTCGCTAAGGAGACGGCACAAATCATCATTGAGAATGTGTTCAGAATTCATGGCCTCCCGTTAGACGCCGTTTCAGACAGAGGTCCGCATTCACGTCACAGTTTTGGAGGGAGTTCTGTCGTTTGATTGGTGCTTCCGTCAGTCTCTCTTCCGGGTTTCATCCCCAGTCTAACGGTCAAGCAGAAAGGGCCAATCAGTCGATTG
>NC_036838.1:35896017-35935624 GCF_002910315.2 Salvelinus sp. IW2-2015
CTCTCTTCAACCCTAAACCTTCTCATTGATACCAACCAGCCTCTTCAACCCTAACCTTCTCATTGATAATCAACCAGCTCTTCTTCAACCCCATACCTTCTCATTGATACCAGCCAGCTCTCTTCAACCCCATACCTTCTCATTGATACCAGCCAGCTCTCTTCAACCCCATACCTTCAATGAGAAGGTATGGGGTTGAAGAGAGCTGGCTGGTATCAATGAGAAGGTATGGGGTTGAAGAGAGCTGGCTGGTATCAATGAGAAGGTATGGGGCTAAATGGGACTGTCTGGGGCGGAGGAGGACGTTTATTGCAGTCAGACAGACTGATGCTCCAGGTCTATATAAGGGGATGGCACTTGTCTTGAGCAGCCTTGTCTTGAGCAGTGAATATAAACAACCCAATTTACTACAAGTCCTCCCTAGAGATGGAAATGTTTACAGCGGCCTGCCAAAACAATACCATGGGAGGAGGACACCGAGAAGAAGATATGGTCCATTCTTCATCCAACACTATGTTGGTTAAATATGACAGCTGCTTCTTGTAACCACACCATGCCATACATGTGATGACATGCATCTTAACGTCAGTTAATAATCCTAGAAGTGTGTAAAATTTATACCAAACCGATGATTTAATGTAGTAAGAATGTAGGGACTAGGCTCTGGAAGTGTTCCAAATATGTGATAAAAAATGTTATAATGCTTCACCACTGCTTAGAGACATAGTACCTGGTCATGGTGAAAATTAAATCTTCTACATTCTACTCAAACTACAGTATTTCCTAAGGGCGTATTCCGTTCACTTCCTGGTCTCTTCTTATGTTACACAACCGGACCTGCTGTTCTTTTCCCTCTCTCTCGCATCGATTCATACACAATGAGCCCTTTACCTTATTAGCCTTAAGGTAGCCCTTTCTGCAGTCAAATGACCAAATCAACCTCTAGTGGCCTCATGGGTGAATGTTATTCATATTTTTCATAATTKAATAATYAATAAAAAAAACTTTTAACTGTTTTGTTATTTTTCAGTCTTCTGTGATGTATGTAAAGTGTAATATTGGGATGCAAACTCCAAATTGAATACATTTCAACTCTATATCTGACATGGTACAGGTGTCWTCTTTTTGTAAATCCATAAACATGTGTGTGAGGTGTATACTTTTGTTTCAAAGTAGATTTGTTTAAGACTACCAAGAAACACTCTGTGTGMCCCTGATTTAGCCCACTGCAGTAAAATGTTTAAGRTTGCATTTTGAGTGGAACATCCCTTTAATTGTGTAGCCCAAAAACTGTGGTGAACAACGGAATCTTATTTGACCAAAGTGCCTGAGTAGAACACAGCTGGACCTCACCAAATGGCTCCAAACCCTCTTACCCTGCCCCCCTGACTCCTACCTGTCTCTCATTAACATTTCTCCATGTGGTCCTCACACCTAATGGTGTATCTGCAGCACTGGGAGGAAGCTAATCATGTTCACACTGCAGGCTGTCTGCAGGCCAGCAGCCCTCCAATCAGCATAATTGGCACCAGATTGCAAGCTAGCTAGAGGGGCAAGTCAGAGCACTGCTCTACCTCTCCTCACCTCTCTCATCTAACACTACCGTACAGTATATCTGCAGAACAACACCCAGAGAGGACCCTCTGACATTCACCCTGACATAACCCATTAGTAAAACAGAAGACAAACAGCATACATTTGTATTGAATAAATCAATTGCATGCTGTACATGCTCTCTCMACTGTCATGGAGATGGAGTGTCAATAAACAGAGACACAGTTGAAGACTGCTGTTGCCTTTCACCAAGTATAAACACAGACATTCTGTGTGGTACAACAGTACTACAGCAGAGCTGTAATATCAGGACAGTGTTAACTCTGACCCAGCCTCCCTCTCTGAGTGAGCTCCAATACTATGTTTATGTTGGTAAGGGGGTCTGGACCCTCCTGTAGCCCACTGTTGCCTACCTGCAGAGGGCAAATACCAGAGGGGTGGGCTGGGGGGCTAATGGAGAGGAGGGGGGGGGGGAGCAGTTATCTGGGACATAGGGAGGGAGATGGGTGCCCTGTGATGCACGCCAGGGGTTTGTGAGTCCCGTGTGTCCTCTCTGTCAATGGTGGGCTAGGAACACGCTGATCCCCTACTGTCTGCATGCAGAGAAAGATACAGGACACACACGTCTAAACAGTGCACCTAGATCGAAGTACAGCAAGAATGAGGACAACATAGAATTGTAACGCATGAATTGCATCAATGCTCTCTATGCATATGTGATCCAACGGGAATGTGATAATATTACAATTATAATATATTCTATAATATTATTATAATGCGCTACTAACCATTTTCAGCTGGCTGATTCAATGTGTGTSTATGTGTGTTAATACATCTACTGTATGTGTGTAAACCATGGCTTGTTTATGCTCTTGTAACACATGAGGATCTGTGAAACTCACTCCTCAGCCTGTGTCGCCCTTTGTGCTGTTGAAGAAGCCCTTTTTCCAATGGCGCAATGGGTTGGAACGCGAGGGTGGTCACGTTTGTGGTCTTGAGTTGAGCTGATCAACGGGGAAGCGGTACTTGCTAAGCAAGCAGCGTGACATTCTTTACACTAGTTCATATCAAGGGTGCTCCAGAGTACTGCTGATACTCAAGCCGAGACTAGTTCTTTATAGCTGTTCATAGAGCTCTGTGTTGGGCTGTGGAGCAGCCTCTTCCCCGCTTTCCTTCCCTGACACGAGGGTGTGGAGAGCAGAGGAGAGAGGAGGGGATTGGGTCTCGCAGTTAACACCTTCTCCCTGGATCCAGGCCCACCTAATCACTGCCACATGCCTTCTCTCTCTCTGTCTGCCTTCTGTCTGTTCTCTGTCTGCTCTCTGTACACACTATTATGGATGGAAAATAAGAGAGATGGGAAAGAGAGAGAAATAAATACACCTGGAAAAATGTTTGYGTAATTGAGTTTTATTCTGTATTTAAATTCGGTTACATAACATCATCATACTGTCTGAGGACAATAATGTCACGCCCTGACCGTAGAGATCCTTTTTATGTCTTTATTTTGGTTGGTCAGGGCGTGAGTTTGGTTGGGCATTCTATGTCTGGTGTTCTATGTTGTCTATTTCTTTGTGTTTGGCCGTGTGTGGTTCTCAATCAGAGGCAGCTGTCTATCGTTGTCTCTGATTGAGAACCATTTTTAGGTAGCCTGTTTTCCCACTTTGAGTTGTGGGTGATTGTTTTCTGTTTAGTGTTTTTCGTCACCTTGTAGGACTGTTCGTTTGTCGTTTTTGTTGTTTTGTTCAGTGTTCAGTTGTTTTATTAGGGTAGTGAACACTTACCACGCTGCACCTTGGTCCTCCTCTCCTTCTCCCGACAACAATCGTGCCAAATAAGCAATTATTTATTTATTTAACCTTTATTTAACTAGGCAAGTCAGTTAAGAACAAATTCTTATTTACAATGATGGCCTACCCCGGCCAAACCCGGACGACGCTGGGCCAATTGTGCGCCGCCCTATGGGACTCCCAATCACAGCCGGATGTGATACACAGTTTCCCCGAAACAAGCTTCATATTAGGTAAGACATTCAAACATAGTATTGCTGTTGTGTGGTGAGCAAAGGATGTGAAGTGTGATGATGTTTATGCCCGTAGTGCCACTACACAGTGTCACACATTTAGAGAATTCAATACACCACCCTGAAAATGGTTGACATGTGCAGTATGTTATTGCCATTACAGAACAGTATCGTCACTACTTTCTCTCCAACTGTATGTGCTTTTCTAGAATGTGACTACTCAATTAGAGATACACACATACCACACACATTTGTACAAAGCACAACTTGCATTGAGAATCTGTCCTTATTAATCTCAATGACTTGCTTTCTAGCTGTTAAATGCGACATTTTCTTCCCTTGTTGCATCAGATCAGTATAAGTGCTGTCTCAAAATCAAACACAGACCACAGCTCCGCAGCACTATCAGATGGAGGTCACGGTCAGGCAGTGAAGAGACTGGGCTGTGGTGGTGAGAGAACTGAGCTGCACAGTCCATCTCCKCTCTCCAGTGCTTTATCACTGGGCTCAGCCAAGAACAGCCTCCTCTTTGAACTCAACAAACATCTGTTTCGCCTCAGTGGACGTCTTCATGTTCAAATATAGGCAAGAGGGACAAAATGATACAGAGCATACATTCTTTCCCAGCTGCGAGTTGCAGCATACACCCTTGCAGCCCCAGCCAAATTGCTGGGTGTCATTCTGGCAGCGCCCTTGTGGAGAGAATATGATGGGAGGGTGAACTCTCTCCCACTAACCCCAGTTTAGCGCTCCCAGGCTGGATGTTAAGAGGCCTGTGAACACCTTCTCTATCTCCCACAACCAGAGCGAGAGAGAGCTGGGAAAAGTCACCTCACCCTCCCTAAAGACATAGCTCTCTCCTGTGGTCTCATGTCCCCAATTGGAGGCCGCTCACACACACATGCACTCGTACGGGTTGCACACAGGCACGCTAACACACACACACACACACACACACACACCATGCACGCACACGCACACACTCCACACACTTGGAATATGGAGGTGATCTGCAGCTATTGGAGGGTGGAGAGAATCGTGTTGTAGTTGATCTATGATTACATTTAAGTTATGTTATGGGGTGCTAAAAAAACAGGACCCAACTTGTGGGATGTTTTGAGAGATTTAGTTTGCCCTGCTTCAGCCTCCTGGTTTGAGACTGTGGATTATAATACACCCACATCTGCCTCTGTTTTCCAAGACCCCTTTCACCTGCCTGGTTGCTAGGAGACCCACGGCTTGTTAAGAACACCTGCCCAGGTAAGTTGAGGCCTGGGCCACCGGCAGACGGGACAAAGGCTTTGAAGAGGGCCAAAAGTAACACGCAGCGGCGCAGAAGAATCAAACTGAAAGGAGAGAAAAGGAGAGAAAAGGCTGTAAATGAGAGGAGGATTAGTCATGGAGAAATARAACACCAAGGGAATGTGAAATCATCCTGCATCAACGGCAGCACAAACACAACGAACACAGAAAAGTTGGGACAAGTTACTCACACAGGCAGCCCACAAGAAAGTTTACTTTTCTAATCGATGAGTGTAGGGTTTTGGATGCTCCATGCTTCCCATACTCAAACAAAACAGTCCAGAATGTTGCAGTAGAGCACATACAGCAGAGAGTTGTGTTTATATTTATGAGCTCTCATGCTGGAGTGTTTTGTTGGTGAATCTCAATGAGCTTCCAGCTGCATAGCCTGCATACTTTTAGCATCCTCAATGAAAAAAGTGTCATATTCAACCATAACTGTCAAAATTCACCCCTGACTCTACAGTATGTGGTGGGGTTAGTTTTGCATGGCCTGAAGCACCAGGTGGATGGAGATGTCACTTAAGGACCAATGGAACAGCCTCAAATGAGCAAACTCCACCCACCCAGGGCACYAAGCCATGCAAAACAAACTAAACCTATGTTTTGGTTAATAACAATGTGTCCATGTGCCTTTCTCTATGCATCAGAGTTGTGTGTGGCTTGGAATGCTTGCTCCTCCCTTAGGATCAAGCAGATGCACGATGTTCTGTTTGCTTTGTTCATGTATTCGTGGAAGAAATGGCCTGAGGTAAACACATGAACAGTCTGGTCCTCTGGGAGCCTGCTGCTGCCTCAGTATGGGGGATCCTCTTCCTGGCACACTTCCCTTGACCTCAGGGTTTATCATCATGGTAATCCTGACTATGGCCTCTGTGAGGAATGGCCCAATGGCTACTGGGTAATATACCTGGCCTGGGCCTGGCTGAAATGACCCTTCTGCTGGGCTGTGGTTGGAGGTGAGCTGTTGGGATAGTCTTTGGTGTGGTAGCAGACACTCTGTGTTATGTCTGTATGCCTCACAATGGGATTAGGTCATCTCATCTCAGGGCTAGCTAGCCAACGTTAACATGCCCGATATAGCCCCCAGACCTTCATTATTTTCTTGTGGTAACCGCCATCCCTCGTAAAATTMAATAATGATCCAATGAGATCTACATTTTCCTCATTTAATACCAGCGCTCCATAAAATGCCTTTCTAGTTAAAAATCCATGTGCCTCACACACAAACATTGTGACATCAATAAAGTAATAAAATCAAACATAGCAAAAATCACAAACAAACAATGCTATAAATCCCCTCCATGTGCTGCTCAAAATGGGTTCTTTCTCCACCAGAGGTAAATTCAGCTAGGAGGGAACACTTATACAACATTTCGGGGAACTACTGTATCCCTCTGACATGTGAGTGAGTGCTCCATTGCCAATTCTTATGTAACTGGCCATTCCCTGTTCCCCATGTGATGCCCTATGCCTTATAAAACGCTCCATCCAGCCTCCACCAGATATCACAGCAGCAGCAGCATGGTCCCATGGTCCATCACATACACTATTTATTAGACTGATCTGTCAACACTGCGTGTGGTGCCAGTTCGCCAGAGCCCTCTGTGTGTGTGTATGTGTGTGTGTGTGTGTGTGTGTGTGTGTGTGTGTGTGTGTGCGTGTGTGTGTGCGTGTGCGTGTGCGTGTGCGTGCGTGCATGTGCGCATGCGTGCGTGCATGAGTATGTGTGTCTGCTGGGTGCTGCAGGAAGTCTATGTTTGGGTTGACGCCAGGGTCAGTTAAGTTTTTCCTGACAGTTTTATATACCCAATAGATGACTGGGTATTTGCACTCCGGGGCTCCGATGTTAACTCCCTCCGGCTGAAGGGGATGAAGGTTTGAAAGTGTTGTCTCCACTATTTATGTTAAGGCTGAGTTTGGTCCATGTGCACAGGGCTCTGCCTGGACCCCCGCCGCACTGCTGAGGCTTGGGTGTCTCCTCCCTGGCTCCATCTACCCCTCCCGGCCCCTGGCTGTTGACATTTGAAAACCCAAACTGCATAGTAAAATGTGAGCAGAACACAGGAAAGCATTGGCTGTAGACGTGCGAGAAGAGGAAGAGAGAAAAAACACAGTCATAAAAAAGTGAAATAATGAAGGAAATAAACYGCCTCCCTCCTATCAGATGAGGCAGATGAGTTTCAAAGCAGGAGAGGCTGAGTGGTTTCAGCTGAGCCTGGGATCATAGTCAACTGTCAGCGAAAATCTGTTTCCAATAGGAKTGCTTCCTGTGAGGGCAGGAAATGGCCCTCCTTGCTGYGGGGAACCAACAAAGCAGGCCTGTAAGGGGCGACCTTGAAACTACTGCTTCCCTCTGCTCCCCTCTGTCCTGGAGCCCGCCGCACCACAGGATATTCCATTAGGCCACRAAGATGCAGGGCTCCAGGCGGCGACCATTCAGTCTCATTTTGTGACCCTTTGACTTGGCTGTGCGAGTTCCATTTTTTATTGGTCACATCAGTGGGAGCTGCACATTCTACATGGCCACCTTGCTCAAAACGTCCTATTTTTTWAAATGATATTGCGGGGACAACACAGCTATCTTATTGTCACAATTGAAGAAAGGAGGTTATCAGGTATATTATTTCTCAGCTCTCAATTTTGGGCTCAAGAGCAACTATTTGACATATTTGATATGGCTATGAGACACGAAGCGTGCGAAATGTAGGGTACAACTGCAGAGTTTTTTTTTAGACATTAAAAACGTACTATTAATACATACGTAGCTACTAGCAGTAGGTATTATATTTAGAGTTAGCGATCTAGCTAATGTGTTTTGGGTTTCCACTTACTCAGGTGATGAATTAGACCCAAATAAATTAGCCTGTATATGCAGTACGTACAGTATATTGAACAAAAAATTATAACCTGAAAATTCTGGACCCCTAATTGTCAACCCAAAATGCATGACAATCACYGGATTAGGTTGAAAATYAAACTATTTTGAATCACAGCATGAAAAGATGATGAAACAACTTATTTATTGAATACCATATCCGTAGTCTATTACACTTTTTAATAAAGGCCTGGTGACAAACCTAGTGCCACCAGGGGAAAACGTTAGTCTGGAGCCCTGAGAGGGGTTCAGATTCAGCTTGGCCCTAGGAATGTTGGAGGCTGCTGTGTGTGAGCATCCCAACTCCAGGTATCACCCCAGAACACTAAGGACATCTACTGTTGGTCTAAAATACATGGAGCTTTGCTGAAGTACACTGAAACTACTAAGCTACTTTATGTTACCTCTAAATACATATTCACTATGCATTATTAAATAAGATATTTTGAGAATTACATTAGATCTATATTTTTACAGTGAAATATTGCCTCCAAGCACTCACATCCACTCTAAGGAAAGAAGAAGGGCATTGTATTTCTGTATTGAGCGCAAAGAAGGATTCAAATGTCATATGAGGAAACTGCACCCCTCGAGTCTACTCAAATCCCCCTCCTCGCCCCATGCAGGCCSCTGCAGAAGAGCATCCAGACTCATATTCCAGATTTAAAAACCACTTGCGTAACACAATATCCCCAATGGACAATCTGGCCATCTTACCCACCACATACCAAAACAGGCTTCAAGGCTCTGGGCTGAGAGAAGTTGAGAGGAGCGGATATGACAGGATTGTTCTGCTACTTACATCACTCAGCTCCAATATACGTTTACAATGAGTCCTAGAGAGCCAACTTTTCTCCAGAGAAGCAAAAAACAAGACTATCAAACACACTGTGTCAACCTGTATTTTAGCTTAAGAAATCAACACACAATGGTGACCTCAATGTTTTCACAGTCAGAGTGAATCACATCATGCAGCAGGCTTTCTGCAGAGTCAACACAAAAGCTATAGCTCAAGTCATGAATGGAAAAGAGCAACAGCCTTCACAGTGGAGGGCAGTGGAGATGTTTTCAGTGGTGTGCAACACGTCTGCTCATGCAGACCACACAATAGCCATGCTCAACTGACTCATCATTTGTAAATGTGAAAACAATCTGAATGATTTCTTACGATAGGGTACGTCTGTACTGAATGAAATAATGCCACCAAAAGCATAATCAAAATGTTTTGAATGAATTCATTCGGCTTGTAAAACMAATGTTTCATAAAGCCCTTCAAAGGGAAACACACCATGCCACACATAATGAGAACACACCTGGACAGTGGGCAGTGGGCACACAGTGACCCTTTTTTATGACAGCTGGCTGGCTGTGGCTCTATAGGGCCCCATCCTGTTCATAACATAAGACAATGCAGCGGGAAAGGAAGGGCTTTTCTAATTTAGACCGAGTGTGTTGGGTGACACAGATCAACACAACTAACCCCTGTCTTTCATTACAAACAGCCCTGGTCCGTTAATTATCCTTTTCTCTCACGTTTAACTTTATGGCTTCTTGCACTCTCCTGAAGGGTTGACCCTGGGGTCAAGCCACTGTGGGCTAAGAAAGGCCTGGGTCAACCTTGCCACTCAAACACTTAATGTGCCGTGTCCACAGTCTCCACACAGACTGGCTGTTGGCAGTGTTTGTGTTGGTCACTTCTCTCAGGCATGTAGACAGTGTCAATGAGTCTCTCAGTGTTAGAGAAAAACACTGAACACCAGAGTATCTATCTATCCTTCCTGGCGGCTCCTGACACAGCAGATGTATTGTAGAAACCCTGTGCTCAAACACACAAACATACACACTATGTCCTCCATACAAAATAATATATATTTTACCTCTGCCAGGGAAGAACGTAAATCATGTGTAACTCCATGACTGTAAATGTAAAGAATCCCCCTAATGCACAATACATATGTCTCAAGGCTACAGTTGGGATAGCTGTGCTTAGTTGTACAGAGATGGAAATACCCCTAAACACTAAAAGCTCATTTCAGGTTGAGCAGGCATATGCAGTGTATACGGTGAACATTGCCTTTAATTGTCTATTGCGCTATAAAGCTGAACTTCCGCAATATGGATTGAATAGAGCCCCTAGCTTGTTTATGGATAATTATGACTTTGTGGAAGTCATGACAATGTATTCCCTTAAACCTCTGTGACACTTAGAGACAGTCTGTCCAAGGTTGCTCTTGAACTAACAACACACAATTCAAACCAACCGTCCCTCCCCTCTGTGTATAAATGAGTGTGTGACCCTCTGACTGTCTGCTTTTTGATTGATATGTAATGAGTACCAGGTGAGTGTAAGCTAGCCCCCTAGTGCGGGGTCGTCAGTGGTCACAGAGAGGGGTCATTCTCCCCCGGGGGGGGGGGGGCGTAGTAGAGGACATAGTGGGCCTGAAACACTGGGGGTCATGTTTCAATTGGATCACAGCTCTACCTATCACAGAACACACTGATGTGTCATGTGACCAGAAGTCTAATCAGTCTTTCAGTTTGGAGTTTTACGGCATCAAACCCTCTCTATCTCCCCCATCTATCACACTCTCTCTCCTAGACACGTGTTCAATCTTTATGTTTCTCTCCATCTTTCATCACAGCACTCAGTTTGATCTATGCGATCTCACACCTTCTCTCATCTGGTTCATGAAAGCTCAATGGATCTTTAAGACTGAAGTAATAAAGGATGTTAGTGATGTACTGATTGATTCTTAGATACACTGCTCCACTAAACTGAGTTAACCCCTTCAATCTTACTGCTGAGTGTGTGTGTGTGTGTGTGTGTGTGTGTGTGTGTGTGTGTGTGTGTGTGTGTGTGTGTGTGTGTGTGTGTGTGTGTGTGTGTGTGTGTGTGTGTGTGTGTGTGTGTGTGTGTGTGTGTGTGCGTGTGTGCGTGCGTGTGACGGTGCTGACTAGGAAGCCCTCTAGACTAATGGATGAGCACTGGACCAGGTAACAACTGGTAACCAGATGCTGCAAGGGGCATCTTGTCCCATGAAGAGGATGGCAATGATGATGACATAAGTGTTCCCCTTCATCACGATGTTGGTCATGGTGTCATCTAACTTTGGTCTGTCAACAGCGTTTTCCTCACAAGCAGGGCTCATCCAGTCTTTCACTCAATTTCTCAGGCTTGCACTCTCAGTCAACTTGGGATCCACTTGTGTAAATGTAGAATACATCAGATGATCGTACTCTAGTATCTAAATCACTGACACTAAACAGAGCTCTGTGTATACTCACTATCACAGTGCTTCACTGCTTCCTGTCCTGGCAGGTTTTTCATGGGAGTTGGAGCTCAATACTATTATCAAGAAGATAAAGCATTACAGTATAACAGTAGTTAAATCCTCACAGGTATGTAGTCACTGATGGCAATGCTCATCGTAAGCCCAGAGTGCTACATCACACTGATATGAATCCATTATTACAATTGAGATGATTGTGGACTACAGGAAAAAGAGGACTGAGCACGCCCCCATTCTCATCGATTGGGCTGCAGTGGAGCAGGTTGAGAGATTCAAGTTCCTTGGTGTCCACATCACCAAGAAACTAACATGGTCCAAGCACACCAAGACAGACGTGAAGAGGGCACGACAAAACCTATTCCCCCTTAGGAGACTGAAAAGATTTGGCATGGGTCCTCAGATCCTCAAAAGGTTCTACAGCTGCACCATCGAGAGCATCCTGACTGGTTGCATCATTACCTGGTATGGCAACTGCTCGGCCTCCGACCGCAAGGCACTACAGAGGGTAGTGCGAACGGCCCAGTACACCACTGGGGCCAAGCTTCCTGCCATCCCGGACCTCTATACCAGGCGGTGTCAGAGGAAGGCCCTAAAAATTGTGAAAGACTCCAGCCACCATAGTCATAGACTGTTCTCTCTGCTACCGCACGGCAAGTGGTATCGGAGCGCCAAGTCTAGGTCCAAGAGGCTTCTAAACAGCTTCTACATCAAGCCATAAGACTCCTGAACATCTAATCATCAATAATCGCTATTGTTGTTGTACTGCTGCTCTTTAATTACTTGTTACTTTTATGTCTTGTTTTTGTCTGCATTTTTTAAAACTGCATTGTTGGTTGGGTGCTCGTAAGTAAGCATTTCACTGTAAGGTCTACACCTTTTGTATTTGGCGCATGTGACTAATAAAATGTGATTTAATTTGATTTAACTATTAATATAGTCAAAGTTCTCACAACATGGATCCTGTTTTATGGAGAGTGAATACATGGGACTAAAAAGGCCATTTTCAGCACCAGGGTTAAGTAGATATCCCCTGGTATGAGAGTCAACTAAAAACAGTTAAATAATTACAGTGATTAATCCAACATAAACAGACAGAGACTTCAGGATCTAGTCTCTGTGAGCTTAATCAGGGATCTGGGATGAGCTGAGAGAGAGCGAGAAAGAGAGAAAGTAATGGGCGAGTGGGCCTTATGTAGGGTACATGTCTCAATGAGTGTTTACCCTCGATGTGTACCATATTTTTATGTGGCAAAGTAACTAAAGTATGTATGGTGGGTGCTGGGGAGAGGTTCCTGCTCCAGACTGGGTGTCTAAAGGGTGGGTGCACAAGCCTGACCCCTGTCTTGCCAAAGCCAGAGTGGGCTTCCAGCCTCCAGAGAGTGTCTGGGTGTCCATGGGGGATGGGTGGCATCTTGTCAAAGCGAGTGTGCTGTTTTGCAGAGAGGTTTGATGCGCTGGCCATGGCTCTGGCTCTCTGGCTGTCTGGAAGAGGAGAGGAGTGGTGGAAGATGGGGGAGTGAGCCGAGCGGGCAGCCAGTTAAGCCGTGGTTTCCTGTGTGTGTTTCCTGTGTGTTTTATTTAATGTGCAGATCAGCTCTAGGGCCCGTTTCCTGTGTGTGATGGGTGCCAGGCCCAGGGGTCAGACCCACAGACAGCCCCCAGCACTGGGGCCCACTGCCATACAGACGCAGCGAGCACCAGCCAAGTGTCTGTGCACGCGCACACACACATGCATGCCATGCAGAGACAAAAGCACACCCTTTATGGGTTTAAAAGTTTACAGCACTGGAGAGCGCAGAGTCAGATGAGAGGGAAGTTATAATCTGTCTCTCTCTATTTCTCCCTCACCAGCACTCACTCCCCTGACCCCACTGCTAACACTGGGCAGAGATCCAAGACTYACGCAGCCTTCAAACATCTGGCTGCAGGGCTCACCACCAGGTGTGTAGCCAGACATTACATAAAGATGGTGAGCAAAACATAAATGCTGATATTATACAAAATGTTTTTTCATGGCCATTTTTAGCATTCAGAAGAGTTTGTTTTGGTGGGAGTTGAAAAGCTGAGGATTGCTTACAACAGTTCAGTGGTTCAGAGACTGTGTTTGAGCCTCCTGCGCAGGGCTCTGTCAACATGCCGTCTGGACAAACATTATGTTTGACTGTATGTTTTGGTTGTGTGGGTGGGAGTGTTGGACTGTGTGTATCAGGGTCAGGCCTGGGGTTCTGGTGAAAAGACCGTACTCACGCAAACAGAGGATGTTTAAACACAAGGAGTAGGAGTCTCAGAAAAGAGAGGGGCAAAGAGAGGGGGTGGGAGGGAGAGAGAGAGAGAGAGAAAGAGAGAGAGAGAGGTGAAGTGAAGTGAGGTGGATGCAGGTGATGGTGAGCCTCAGACAAGCTCAGACACACTGACTGAAACTGTGACGCATAGAAGGCGTCTCAAGGAGGTATGTGTCAGCACGTGAGAGGCACACTGCACAAGAATGCACACACAGTCAGTACTATGAAAATGATTTGTTAATTTGTGCTCTCTCTTACATTTAGACACAAATTATTTTTGTCTATCAATAATGACAAGCCACCGGGGTCTGACAACTTGGAAGGGAAATTACTGGAGGTAATAGTGGACGATATTGCCACTCCTATTTGCCATATCTTCAATTTAAGCCAACCAGAAGGTATGTGCCCTCAGGCCTGGAGGGAAGCTAAAGTTATTCCCCTACCTACCTAAGAATACCAACGCCCCCTTAACTAGCTCAAATAGCCAACCAATCAGCCTGTTACCAACCCTTAGTAAACTTTTGGAAAAAATTGTGCTTGACTGGATACAATGCTATTTTATAGTAGACAAATTGACAACAGACTTTCAGCACGCTTATAGGGAAGGACATTCAACAAGCACAGCACTTACACAAATTACTGATGATTGGCTGAGAGAAATTGATGATAAAAAAACTGCGGGGACTGTTTTATTAGACTTCAGGGCGGCATTTGACATTATCATAGTCTGTTGCTGGAAAAACGTATGTGTTATGGCTTTACACCCCCTGCTATATTGTGTTACCTGTCTAACAGAACACWGAGGGTGTTCTTTAATGGAAGCCTCTCCAACAAAATCCAGATAGAATCAGGAATTCCCCAGGGCAGCTGTCTATGTGCCTTACTTTTTTCAATCTTTACTAACGACATGCCACTGGCTTTGAGTACAGCTAGTGCTGTCTATGTATGCGGATGACTCAACACTATAGACGTCAGCTACCACAGCAACTGAAATGACTGCAACACGTAACAAAGAGCTGCAGTTACAGTAGTTTCAGAATGGGTAGCAAGGAATAAGAAGGTCATATATATTTCAAAAACGAAAAGCATTGTCTGTGGGACAAATCATTCACTAAACCCTTAACCTCAACTAAATCTTGCAATGAATAATGTGGAAATTGAGCAAGCTGAGGAGACTAAACTGCTTGGAGTAACCCTGGATCGTAAACTGTCATGGTCAAAACATATTGATACAACAGTAGCTAGGATGGGAAGAAGTCTGTCCATAATAAAGCACGCCTCTACCTTCTTAACAACTATCAATCAAGGCAGGTCCTACAGGCCTAGTTTTGTCACACCTTGACTATTTCAGTCGTGTGTCAGGTGCACAAAGAGGACTTAGAAAATGCACAATTGGCTCAGAAAGGGCAGCACGGCTGGCCTTGATGTACACAGAGAGCTATATTAATGATGCTGTCAATCTTCCTGGCTCAAAGTGGAGCAGAGATTGACTTCATCACTAGTGTATTTGTGAGAGGTATTAACATGTTGAATGCACCGAGCTATCTGTTTAAACTACTGACACAGCTCAGACACTCATGCATAACCACAAGACACGCCACCAGAGGTCTCCTTCACAGTCCCAAGTCCAGAACAGACTTTGGGAGGTGCACAGTACTACATAGAAGCCATGACTACATGGAACTCTATTTCGCATCAAGTAAAAAATACCCTTATGGAACAGCGGGGACTGTGAAGCAACACAAACATAGACACATGCATAAAACACTTATAACATACCACATACACAAAATCACATATATGTTGTGTTATAGATAAGTGGTAGTAGAGTAGAGGCCTGAGGCACACACTTAATCTGTTATGAATTTATTGTAATGTTTTTCAAATGTATAACTGCCTAATGTTGCTGGACCCAGGAAGAGTAGCTGGGCAGCAGCTAATGGGATCCATAATACATACAAAATACACACATACAGTATATGCAAATACTGTAATGTATGCAAATACCCATCAATGACAAGTAAAGTGCTGTTATAATTATTTTCTCATAACGACAGACAGACAGACAGACAGACAACAGACAGACAGACAGACAGACAGACAGACAGACAGACAGACAGACAGGACAGACAGACAGACAGACAGACAGACAGCAGACCAGACCAGACAGACAGAACAGAACAGACAGACAGACAGACAGACAGACAGACAGACAGACAGACAGACAGACAGACAGACAGACAGACAGACAGACAGACAGACAGACAGACATGGCAAACAGAGGAGGAGAGAAGGGAGGTTTCCACAGAAAGAGCACCAGTCCTCTGTCATTAAATGCCAGTGGAATAGTATGTGAATAAACACACATTGGGGCAGGATTATACTATTATACTCAGCACTGGAAACCAAGAGGCGAGGGGAAAAGGTGTGCTCTGACTGAGGGCTAGGAGAATTCATTTCCTAGCTTTCCTCCTTCCCAAATATGTTGGAGAAAACTCCACAACTAAGTCCTATGGCAAGKTCTCCAAAAATCTGTGTTTACAAACTCATACTTCGAAGGATTCATCCTCAAAGCAAAAGTAATGAATGACATTTGCAATACTACAGTTTAAGATATGTGCACAAACCCCTTCTCTTCTCAACAGACCATAGGCCATGATACTTTGTGGGGCCATTACAAACCGATCTCTATTATTGTTGTCATGAGGAGCTGGAAATATACTGTAAGGTCAGACTCGTTGACAACTGCCCCCACACTACCCCAGGGTTGCTTCACTGTGCCTGCCACACAGGTAACATGGCCCCTGTCCCTCTCTCCAAATCCCTATCCATCACTCAGATAGCAGGTAAGCAGGTAGCCAGGGCTCCACAGTCCTCATGGTAGACCTGTTGGAGAACAACCGCTGAACCCTCTGTAATAGGATCACTCGCCCTGTCTCTCACTTTGTCATCTAACAATATCCTCTCCTCACTCCATTTCTCAGCTTCACCAAAAGGAGACGGTGAGGGAACACCACATCAATAGCACTGCCATTGTGTGTACGTGTGTTCAGTGACAAAGAGGTGAGGGGATTGCTGTGTGAACTGGACTGTTGAGAAAAGATAAGCCATCATGCTTTTTAAGAGGCATCCTCTAGCCTTATTCTAGTACAGTCTTGTATTGTATTGTTGTACTCTATTCACTGCAGAATCCTTCTGTAAAAGGAGGAAAACTAAGCACCTGTATCCTGGCCAGAGTGTATTAGTCCTATAGAAAGACAAAATGCCCTCATTCTCTGAATCCCCCATCTTCCTATAGGTGTTCAGTAATGGCTCAGCTCAGAGCTTAGTGGATGCCCCATGTCCATTCACAGTATCCAGATGATGAATAGAAAAATAAGATAACAACCCTACGCAGGTGCATGGTACAAATAATACCAGAAGAAAAGACATTTGAATGCTTCCACCAGTGAATGAAAAAGACAGTAAACCCCAGACTGAATGTCATAATGAACCGTGTGTTTAAACCAGTCACATGGATTCCCCTAAACCAGGCCTTACCCTTTTATTGCTCCACATTCTGTGGCGTCACGAAGCCGACAGGTCCAGACATGGAGAGGACAACAATGACAATACAGCAGAAGGGTGGAGCTGATTTCAGATGCCTGTGCTATTGGGCTCATACTGCAATGGCTTTCTTGTAAGAGGGAAGGATAACCTTTTCATCCTCATACTTAACTGTTTCAGTAAACCAGGGACGTGGTAGCCTATACTCATGTTCAAAGCGATGGCAGTGTACAGTACTATACAGAAGCTTTTACAGAACTTTGTACAGAACTGTCCACACAAACACACACACACGTCTTATTATGAAAACTGGACGCATCTACCTGTGAGAGGAGTCTACAAAACAATTCTGTGATTTCATTTTTTGACACGAAAAAGGGTACATTTGTATGCTACTGTGTTTACACTGTAATGCAGGTTTGATTGCATTGAGCCCTGTTGTCATTTTGATAAGCCCAGGATCATCCTGAATGACAAGCAAGGCCAATGTTAAACAGGGCTGAGGTTAGACAATGAGAGAAAAACACATTAACCTTTCAGGAAGAAGACAGATCAGAGGGGTTAAGAGGTAAAGGCTAAAGGACTTTGGCCTGACCAGAACTGTGCATGAGGACAACAACCTGTCACCTGAAGACAGTGAAGGTCTTGGAATTGAACTCTGACATTTACAACCCATGATGACCCCATGCCTCACGAGCAAAAACTTTGACAAATTTGGTTTTGGTCTGCTTTGAACTGAATATCAGTAAAGAACTGTAATGCGAGGCTCACAATTTTATAGACTTTCTGTTTCTATTTGTTATATCTCATTAGATCTATTAGGCATTTAACCCCAAAACAAACCCTGGTTAAAACTAAAGCTAGATACAGCATGTGGACAACTGGCCACCTCCATGCTACTGAGCTCTCAGAGAGGGTCTGACTACAGAAGAGGGAGGGACTACACTGTAAAAAAAAAATAGATTTATTGAGTCAACTTTTAAAAAGTCTGTTACCCTGCTGCCCTAAGTCCAATCAAGTCCAATCCAGAGTTTCTCTTGGGTTAACTTCCTCTAAAGTTACGTCAACCTAGTAAAGTGGAACTAACACATTTGGATTCACTATTACAATGTCCTGTAATTTTACAGTACACTACCAGCTTCAGTGAAAATAAACAAACTGCTGAATTTTTACAGCTATATTCACCTGGAATTTGAACTCCCAACCTCTTGGTTGCCAGCTACCTGAGTGGCCTTCTACTCCACATGGTCTGTGGGTAAGACAGAGATTGGTCAAAGATTTCAATCAATCAATCAAGTTTATTTTATATAGCCCTTCGTACATCAGCTAATATCTCGAAGTGCTGTACAGAAACCCAGCCTAAAACCCCAAACAGCAAGCAATGCAGGTGTAGAAGCACAGCGGCTAGGAAAAACTCCATAGAAAGGCCAAACCTAGGAAGAAACCTAGAGAGGAACCAGGCTATGAGGGGTGGCCAGTCCTTTTCTGGCTGTGCCGGGTGGAGATTATAACAGAACATGGCCAAGATGTTCAAATGTTCATAAATGACCAGCATGGTCAAATAATAATCAGGAGTAAATGTCAGTTGGCTTTTCATAGCCAATCATTAAGAGTATCTCTACCGCTCCTGCGGTCTCTAGAGAGTTGAAAACAGCAGGTCTGGGACAGGTAGCACGTYCGGTGGACAGGTCAGGGTTCCATAGCCGCAGGCAGAACAGTTGAAACTGGAACAGCAGCAAGGTCAGGTGGACTGGGGACAGCAAGGTGTCATCATGCCCGGTATTCCTGACGCATGGTCCTAGGGCTCAGGTCCTCCGAGAGAGAGAAAGAAAGAGAGAAGGAGAGAATTAGAGAGAGCATACTTAAATTCACACAGGACACCGGATAAGACAGGAGAAGTACTCCAGATATAACCAACTGACCCTAGCCCCCCCGAAATTAAAATACTGCAGCATAAATACTGGCGGCTGAGACAGGAGGGGTCAGGAGACACTGTGGCCCATCCGATGATACCCCGGACAGGGCCAAACAGGAAGGATATAACCCACCCACTTTGCCAAAGCACAGCCCCCACACCACTAGAGGGATACCTTCCAACACCAACTTACCATCCTGAGACAAGGCCGAGTATAGCCCACAAAGATCTCCACCACAGCACAAACCAAGGGGGGGCGCCAACCCAGACAGGAAGAATCACGTCAGTAACTCAACCCACTCAAGTGACGCACCCCTCCTAGGGACGGCATGAAAGAGCACCAGTAAGCCAGTGACTCAGCCCCTGTATAGGGTTAGAGGCAGAGAATCCCAGTGGAGAGAGGGGAACCGGCCAGGCAGAGACAGCAAGGGCGGTTCGTTGCTCCAGAGCCTTTCCGTTCACCGTCACACTCCTGCCAGACTACACTCAATCATATGACCTACTGAAGAGATAAGTCTTCAGTCAAGACTTAAAGGTTGAGACCGAGTCTGCTCTCTCACATGGGTAGGCAGACTATTCCATAAAAATGGAGATCTATAGGAGAAAGCCCTCTCCAGCTGTTTGCTTAGAAATTCTAGGGACAATTAGGAGGCCTGCGTCTTGTGACCGTAGCGTACGTGTAGGTATGTACGGCAGGACCAACTCGGAAAGATAGGTAGGAGCAAGCCCATGTAACGCTTTATAGGTTAACAGTAAAACCTTGAAATCAGCCCTTGCCTTAACAGGAAGCCAGTGTAGGGAAGCTAGCACTGGAGTAATATGATCAAATTTCTTGGTTCTAGTCAGGATTCTAGCAGCCGTATTTAGCACTAACTGAAGTTTATTTAGTGCTTTATCCGGGTAGCCGGAAAGTAGAGCATTGCAGTAGTCTAACCTAGAAGTAACAAAAGCATGGATTAATTTTTCTGCATCATTTTTGGACAGAACATTTCTGATTTTTGCAATGTTACGTAGATGGAAAAAAGCTTGCCAATTGGCAAGAATACATTTCTGGACTTCGCTAAAAGTTTCTCAGAATCAAGTCAATAATTATCAGATTATCTGACAATACCAATTTAAATATAGGAGGGCTCAGGGACACTTGACGTAAAGTATGCATATATGGTCTAGGGCAAGGCTCTCCAACCCAATTCCTGGATAGCTACCATCCTGTAGGTTTTCACTCCAACCTTAATCTAGCACACCTGAACTAATAATTAGTTGGTTGATATGATGAATCAGGTAAGCTACAACTTGGGTTGGAGCGAAAACCTATATGGGGTAGCCCTCCAGGAGCAGGGTTGGAGAGCTCTGCTCTGGGGATTTAAACTTGAAACCTCTTGGTTGGGAGTGCATCGATGTTTCTACAGTGCCACATTTATTACTGAGAACAAATATCCACACACTCAAAAACGAGGGCACAGTRTTGTTCCCTGGTTCACAAAAAGGTTAAAGGTTCACATAAGGTACCTTCAACGGCAATACTCGGTACCTTTTAGGGTACATGTGCAGATGATATAGTATAACGGTACATTTTTACCAAATACTTTGAATATAGGGTACAATATCAGCCGCCATTATGTTACTGTAAAATACACTGTAGCCTCTTAACAGTGCAGCACTTTATTGCCACCAGCTTTTATAAAGAGCACAGAATTGGAAGTGCACAAAATAAGTACTCAACCTTCATTAAGAAAACCACTTAAATTGGTACAACACTTCCACTAACAGTTGGCCATTTTTTTTTTACCATGCCCCAAATATGCTCATGTTGCCCCACCTACATTTTAAAATGCAGTAACGATTGTACCTTATATTCAAAATATTGTGTAGAAATTGACCATTATACCAGATTATCTGCACATATAACAGATAATCAGACAATGATTGACTTGACTCTGAGTAGGGCTGGCACAATTACCGTATGACCGTGTAACCGATGGTTATGGACGAAGACCGTCATGAAAATAAAATAACCGTTTAATTAACAATACAAATAAATGAAATTGAACGAACAGCTGACTGAAGACGGCCGGGCATTTGTGCAGCTGAGTTGGTTTCTGCGGTAACATGGACTCTTAACAATGTGATGAAACTTTGTTACTTCTTGCTGAAACAAGAAACTAGCAAACGAGTCTTCAGTTGCCTAGGCAACTCCTTCCAAAATGCATAGAATTAATAGAACGGGCTTGGAACCTCTAACATTGACAATTTGACTGGTAAACTCATTGGTACACTCGCAATATCTGCCTGGTATTGTTATGCAATAACTTCCATGGTAATGTAGAATGTTAATTAAAATGATGTTAACTGATGTGGCTCATGCAATAGGAAAAAAATGTGTGGTTGCCATGGCGCCATGAGGTCACCTAGTCAGAGAGCTCTGTAAATATTGTACATATTTTAATAGTTTAGGTGTTTTTTGACAGAATCTTTTTAGATCAACTTTTTATTGTGTTAGCTAGCTAATTAAGTTTTGATTCTATATATATATATTTATCCACGGCAGTGAAAGACTGTCAAGTCAGTTATTTGACCAACTGAACTGATAAGCTAGCTAGCTAACTGTTCTTATTTTTAACAACAATAGATGGCAGAAGATTGGAGATTGTTGAAGATGGCAGAGTAAACTTATGCTAAAATGTTTATTCTATTATACTGAGCCATTTACTTGATGTTCGAATTCTTATTTTTTATTATTTCTTATTGTTGTTGCATTGTCGAGAAGGAACCTACAAGTAAACATTTAGTTAGAAGGTGTATACCATGTGTATCCCATACATACCACTAAAAAAACTTGAAACCTAAACTTGAAACAAAAGCATGTAGATAGAAATATGTCTTTGAAAATGTCTTTGAGAGGGTGAATGGGCAAGACAAAATATTTATGTACCTTTGAACAGGGTATGGTAGTAGGTGCCAGGTGCACCGGTTTATGTCAAGAACTGCAACGCTGCTGGGTTTTTCACACTCAGCATTTCCCCATGTGTATCAAGAATGGTCCACCACCCAAAGGACATCCAATCAACTTCACACAACTGTGCACCTTTGGTGCAACTCAATATTAGGAAGTTGTTCTTAATGTTTTGTACACTGTATATCAAGTGCCGTGGAGGGCACAATCTTACAACGTTGCAGTCCTGAAATGAGAGCTTTGCCATCTATGCTAAACGCCTGGGCCTCTGATAGATACTGTATAACTGTCATCAACACATGCTTCTCCAGGAGCAGAGAGAGACAATTGCCTTGTAACAGTGTGTGCCATGAGCGCATCTGAAGTATTCTATAAGAATAACTGTAATTGCAAAAACAGTAATACAGTACTTATTTATCGTAAACTATCATATTTTCAGTATCATAAAATATACTTTGTAAACACAACACAAAAAATCAGTTGAAGCACATTGATATGACTAAAAGTATCAAGATCCCTCAACAAGTCATTCAATTAAAATTTGTTAGTTTTACTTACTTTACTAGGTTGAAGTCACTTTAGATGACAACGTAACACGGAATCCGGATTGGACTGGACCTTTTAAGGCAGCAGGATAAGAAACGTTTTTGTTGACTCAACAAATATTTTTTTTTTACAACGTGCAATTAGCGTTTTTAAAATGTTTTTTGAGGCTTTCATATATTAGCTGAAATAACTAGAAGGCAAGCAATTAGTGTTTTTTAAATGCTTTTTTGGGGCTTTCATATATTAGCTGAAACAACTAGAAGGCAAGATGACTTTTTAGAGTGTATCTAGGAGAATATACAGTACATTCTGAAAGTATGCAGACCTCTTCCCTTTTTCCACATTTTGTTATGTTACAGCCTTATTCTAAATGGAATGAAATAAAACATTTGCATCATCAATCTACACACAATACCCCATGATGACAAAGCGAAAACAGGTTTTTAGAAATGTTTGCACATTTATTAAAAATAAAAAACAAAATACCTTATATACAGTACTATATATATTTAGACCCTTTGCTATGAGATTCGAAATTGAGCTCAGGTTCATCCTGTTTCCATTGATCATCCTTGAGATGCTTTTACAACTTGATTGGAGTCCACCCGTGGTAAATTCAATTGATTGGACATGATTTGAAAAGGCACACACCTGTCTATATAAGGTCCCATAGTTGACAATGCACGTCAGACCAAAAACAAAGCCATGGGGTCAAAGGAATTGTCCGTTGACCGCCGAGACAGGAATAGTGTTGAGGCACAGATCTGGGGAAGGGTACCAAAATGTCTGCAGCATTGAAGGTCCCCAAGAACACTGATGTGGCTCATGCAATGGGAAAATGGAAGAAGTTTGGAATCACCAAGACCCTTCCTAGAGCTGGCCAACCAGGCAAACAGCCTGGATTTGAACCAGGTACTATAGCAACACCTCTTGCACTGAGATGGAGTGCCTTAGACCACTGCGCCACTCGGGAGCCCRTAAAGGAACATGACAGCCCACTTGGAGTTTGCCAAAAGGCACCTAAAGGACTCTCAGAGTATGAGAAACAAGATTCTCTGGTCTGATGAAACCAAAATTGAACTTTTTGGCCTGAATGCCAAGTGTCACATCTAGAGGAAACCAGGCACCATCCCTACGGTGAAGCATGGTGATGGCAGCATCATGCTGTGGGGCTGTTCTTCAGTGGCAGGGACTGGGAGACTAGTCAGGATCGAGGGAAAGATGAACGAAGCAAAGTACAGAGAGAGCTTTGATGAAAACCTGCTCCAGAGCGCTCAGGACCTCAGACTGGGGTGAAGGTTCACCTTCCAACAGGACAACGACCCTAAGCACACAGCCAAGACAATGCAGGAGTGGCTTGGGAGAATTTGGAGAAACTCCCTAAATAAATGTGTGCAAAGCTTGTAGCGTCATACCCAAGAAGATTCAAGGCTGTACTCACTGCCAAAGGTGCTTCAACAAAGTACTGAGTAAAGGATCTGAATACTTATGTAAATGTCATATTTCCGTTTTATATTTTTAATACATTTGCTACAATTTCTAAAAACCTGTTTTTTCTTTGTCATTATGGGGTATTGTGTGTAGATTGATGAGGGGGGGAAACGATTTAATCAATTTTAGAATAAGTCTGTAAGGTAACAAAATGTGGACAAAGTCAAGGCGTCTGAATACTTTCTGAATGCACTGAATCTACACTATCAGCTGCACTTGGACATTTTACCACAATCTTTCTTTACCAATGGTAAAGTTGGAAAGAAGAGACATAAATGTAGTGGTATAGTTTTCAAGTTTTCAATCAAGTATTTTATCTGTAATTTCATCCACACTTCTTGCTGTGTAGTACAGTATATGTTTAACTGTTGTCTGAAATTGGCAATGTAAGTCTATACTGCCACCTGGAGTTTATACTGCACATTTCAGGCAGCATGTCAGGGAATGTTGGTTATGAAACATTTTTTGGAATACAATCCCTACAACTGAAGGAAATAGGACGGCAGAAAATGTGTAATTGATGTTATGGAGGGACATGGGTCCAATGGCTTCTTCATTAATAGTCCAGTTGCATCATGGGGCTTCCTGCCCCTGGGAAATATGTTGTGATAACTAGACTCTGGGACTAGGAGAGGGAGGTGATGAGCCCTTGTGCTACTTTTACCCAATAGGATGGTGTGTCTGCATGTAAGAGGGCCTGTATCTAATCTCCTGATGAGTCATTAGGCCAATGAAATCAACATCAAACCTGGGCCCCAGATGAATCATGTCAAGGAGAAAAGGTGTCAGGGGATGTCTCTGAGAGGGCTGTAGGGTGAGAAGGAACAGAGATGGAAATCTATAATGATGATATTAAGTGTTTTTTTAGGTTGAAGGGGACACAGATACTGTTGTGAGATGGGGCCCACTTTCTGTAGCTGATTTATTGTCGTCTGTCCCTGATGAAATGCTGTATTTGGCTCTGCCCCCTGCCAAATTAGAGAGGAAAATCAATATGGGCTTGGATCTCCCCCACCTCTTGATATTTTCTATCACACCCAAAGTTGCAGCTCCAATTTGGCACACTAATTTGCGGCAGACACAGGTGAGGATGAGATTGTAGCAAATAGGACACAAAGGTAACTTAGCCAAAATGTTGTTTTTATTAGGTATACAGTACCTCCTTGATAAAGATGACTGGAAAATATTGGAGTGGAAGACTACGGGATACAAAAACGGACATCACTGCCTGGGTGTTGCTGAGTCTTGGCTATGTTGGGTTTCCATGAAGCGGACAGCAGGATGAGATGGATGTGGCAGATGAAAGCGTGCCAAACCTCCTCAATATGCTCCGAAAGTGATACTACTACATTACCAGAAAGAACAACTCTCACGCGGACATACACTTACTCTGCTCTTTCCTCCTGAACCGTGAACATACAGTGCATTCGGAAAGTATTCTGACCCCTTGACTTTTTCCACATTTTGTTAAGTTACAGTCTAATTCTAAAATTGATTAAATTGTTTTTCCCCCTTCAAACTACACACAATACCCCATAATGACAAAGAAAAAACTGGTTTATGGAAATCTTTGCAAATACATTTTTTCAACTGAAATATTACATTTATATAAATATTGAGAACCTTTACTCAGTACTTTGTTGAAGCACCTTTGGTAGCGATTACAGCCTCAAGCCTTCTTGGGTATGACGCTACAAGCTTGGCACACCTGTATTTGGGGAGTTTCTCCCATTCTTCTCTGCAGATCCTCTCAAGCTCTGTCTGGTTGGATGGGGAGCGTCGCTGTACAGCTATTTTCAGGTCTCTCCAGAGATGTTCGATCGGGTTCAAGTCCAGGCTCTGGCTGGGCCACTCAAGGACATTCAGAGACTTGTCCCGAAGCCATGCCTGCGTTGTTCTGGCTGTATGCTTAGGGTTGTTATCCTGTTGGAAGGTGAACCTTCACCCCAGTCTGAGGTCCTGAGCGCTCTGGCGCAGGTTTTTTGCCTTTTGGTAAACTCCAAGCAGGCTGTCATGTGCCTTTTACTGAGGAGTGGCTTCCACCTGGCCACTCTACCATGAAGTCCTGATTGGTGGTGCTGCAGAGATGGATGTCCTTCTGGAAGGTTTTTCCATCTCCACGGAGGAACTCTGGAGCTCTGTCAGTGTGACCATCGGGATATTGGTCGCCTCCCTGGCTAAGGCCCTGCTCTCCCGTTTGCTCAGTTTGGCCGGGTGGCCAGTTCTAGGAAGAGTCTTGGTAGTTCCAAACTTCTTCCATTTAAGAATGATGAAGGCCACTGTGTTCTTGGGGACCTTCAACGCTGCAGAAATGTTTTGCTACCCTTCCCCAGATCTGTGCCTCGACATAACACTGTCTCGGCGCTCTATGGACAATTCTTTCAACCTCATGGCTTGGTTTTTGCTCTAACATAAACTGGCAACTGGGGGACCTTATATAGACAGGTGCGCCTTTCGAAATCATGTCCAATTAATTGAATGTATCATAGGTGGATGTAGGTGGATCTCAAGAATGATCAATGGAAACAGGATGCACCTGAGCTCAAATTCGAGTCTCATAGCAAATGGTCCGAAGACTTATGTAAATAAGGTATTTTTTTTATTATTTGTAATAGATTTGCAAAGATTTATGAAACCTGTTTTCACTTTGTCATTATGGGATATTGTCTGTATATTGATGAGTAAATATTTTTTTTAAATTAATTTTAGAATAAGGCTGTAACGTAACACATGTGGAAAAAGGGAAGGGGCCTGAATACTTTCCGAATGCACTGTACAGTATGTGCTGGTTCTATCCTCAGATGTTGTCAATGTATCCTCAAAGACTTGACACACCCTATCATTGGCTCCTGATGTTTAGCTCAGTATTGAAGATAACAGAAAGTCAAACAAGTCCACAGGAACATTTCAATTATATTTTTTTATACATTTTTGGGGATCAATGTGAAATATTTAAAATTGGCCAAACATTACAATTATTTTTTTAAATAATTTAATATATTTTATATACTGTGGTAAACCATGGGGTGTTGGGTTGAGCGTGCAGAGATTAACACAGAGACAGGGAGGTTTTGGTTCGCAAACACAACTTTACTAGGCCATAACATAAACATAACAAAGAAAATCAAGTATGTTTGGCTCAGTCCTTCTTCTCAGCTTTGGCTCTGTGTCGGTCTCTCCCGGTTCTCACCCGCGGTGTGCAACGGTACTCCTTTTATATGGCCTCCACTGCTGGTTGGCACTTTCCCCTAATTACCTCCACTTGGAGCTATCTGTGTCGGGGTGCCCAGCTCGTGTACTCCCAGCAGAGGGAGCCAACGTCGCATCACGTACCTCCCCTATATTACCACCCCCCGAGGTAGACCTCCTGGGATACCACACACCCCACCCCCCACTTAGCCCTGACTGGGAGGGAGGCATGCTCAGGGCTAGGTTTGCATCTCTCCTGGAGAGGGCGTCCGCATTGCCGTGCTGGGCCTCCAACCTGTGGATGACAGAAAGAGAATCATTGTAAGGACAGGAACCAGTGGGTGACACGGTCATTCGTGTCCTTACCTCTTGCCATCCACACAAGGGGGGCATGGTCAGTGATCAGGGTGAACTTCCTCCCGAGGAGGTAATACTTGAGTGTATCCAGTGCCCACTTCACGGCAAGGCACTCCTTCTCGACAATCGAGTACTTCTTCTCCCTCGGGAGGAGCTTCCTGCTGACAAACATGATTGGGTGCTCATTGCCTTCCTGCTCTTGGGACAAAACGGCCCCTACCCCTGTATCAGACACGTCTGTCTGGACCAGGATGTTTTTTGAGAATCCGGGGTGACGAATACCGAGTGCGAACATAGCGCATCCTTCAGGGCCTGGAACGCCGCCTCTGTGTCCTCCGTCCATCACACCGTCTGGGGTGGTCATGCCTTCATTAAGTCTGTGAGGGGAGAAGTTATTGCGGCAAAGTTAGGTACAAATTGACTGTAGTAGCCTGCTAACCTCAGGAATGACTTCACCTGCCTCTTGGTTCGGGGGACTGGCCATTCCCTAATGTCAGCAAAAGAAAATTCTTGGGGCTTCACATTTCCCCTCCCGATCTGATAGCCAAGGTACTCTACCTCGACATAGCCCAGCTTGCACTTGTGGGGGTTCGCGGTCAGACCTGCATCCCTTAGTGCATCAACCACGGCCTGTGACCTACAAAGATGGGACTCCCAACTGTCACTGTGCAAAATTATTTCATCCAAATAAGCAGCTGACTCACTGTGCAGCTGCAAAACACGGTCCATGAGTCGCTGAAAGGTTGCTGGTGCACCGTGAAGCCTGAAAGGAAGAACACGGTAGTGGTATAGCCCCCCCAGGGTGGAGAAGGCTGTCTTCTCCCGGGAGGACGCTGCCAGCGGCACCTGCCAGTACCCCTCGGTCAGGGCCAACGTGCTGACGTATCTCACCCTACCCAAGCGGTCGATCAGTTCGTCCACCCGGGGCATGGGGTAGGGGTCGAACTTACTGACCTCGTTCAGGCCCCAGAAGTCATTGCAGAAGCGGATGGTTCCATCCGGTTTCGGTACCAGCACTTTAGGGCTAGACCACGCACTGTGGGACTCCTCCAGTACCCCCATCTCTAGCATTGTTGTCACTTCCCGCTGGATTGTCACGCTCCGGGCTTCTGGTATCCGGTATGGCCGTTTATGCACTTTTTCTCTCGGATGTGTGTGGATATGATGCTCCATAAAATCCGTGCGCCCCAGCACCTCTGAGAACACGGCCATATTCTGCTGGACCAACTCTCTGAGCTCTTGTCGTTGGGTCGGGCTGAGGTCTTCTACCATTGCAACTTCGACAGAGGGCGGGCTCTGCTGTGGCTGGGTCCACGTTACGCACAGCGCCTCTCGTGCGTGCCATTTCTTCAGCAAGTTCACATGGTAAAGCTGGAGGGGTTTTCTCCGCCCCGTTTGGCAGACCCTGTATTTGACGTCGCCTACCCGCTCAACAATGTCGTAGGGTCCATGCCATGTAGCCATACAGGAGCTCAAAGGAGGAGAACCCAGTGGATGCTTGGGGTACCTCGCGCACTGAGAACATCAGGTGGGGCAGCAGCTGGTCCTAGTTCCTCCCGTCTCTCTCGATGACCTTCTTCAGCATCTGCTTTAGGGTCTTATTGAAGCGTTCAACTAACCCGTTGTTTGTGGATGGTACACACTGGTCCTCACCTGTTTTATTCGTAATAGATTGCAGACATCTTTCATCACACGAGACATGAATGTGGTGCCCTGGTCCATCAGGATTTCCTGCGGAATACCCACCCGGCTAAATAAATGGAAGAGCTCCCGTGCGATACCATTTGCTGCCGTCGTGCATAACGAGATTGCCTCAGGATACCGGGTGGCGTAATCCAAGATTACAAGGATGCATTGGTGTCCCCTCACAGTCTTCACCAATGGTCCCACCAGATCTATTGCCATCCGCTCAAATGGCACTCCTATAATGTGCAAGGGAACCTAAGGGTTTCTATAATGTACCCTCGGAGCTGTGATCTGGCACTCCGGGCAACTACGGGCAGTAGTCCTCCACGGCACGCTTGACTCCGGGCCAGTGGAAACGGTTCCCGATCCACTCCCTGGTTTTCTCTATCCCAGATGTGCCCCAAGCAGGTGGGTGTGGGCAAGCTGCAACACAGTCCTAACATACTGGCTGGGTATGAGTAACAAGTATTTTGTCTCCCCATTGTGCTTTACTACCTGATACAATAAAGTATGCTTGATGGCGAAGTGGGGGTAGCGCAACTCACTTACCCCAGGTAACAGCACGCCATCCACCGCATTCACCTGGCCCTTAGCGTTGTGGAGATTGGTGTCTTCTAACTGGGCCGTCCCGAACTGACCTGTGAGGATTCCCATGTCGGGAGGTCCTACTGGGGCCTCCACCTCCATAAAGGGGAGCCTGAGGTCTTCCTCGCACGGTGGCTCGCTTGCCGGGGTGGGGTCATCTCCCTCCTCCGGGTCCGACTCGGGCCCGGTGGATACCTCTCGTGGCGGGGGGTGAGTTGCGTAGGCCACCGTCCTTTTTCCATTTCTTCCTACCAGGTCCCTCCTCCACAGTGCCTGGAAGAGAGGGCAATCTCGACTGAGGAGAATGGACATGGGCAGGTTAGGAACAGCCCTCATGCGCATCTGGCACATGGTGGTTATCCTCACCAGCACAGTCTGGTACCTCTTCATGTCCCCGTGTACACAGGACACTCACTTCCTCATCCCCTGGTTCATCCTTCCCCTCTCGTGTGAGCCACTGCGGGTGGGCCAAGGTTACCGTGCTGCCGGAGTCCAGCAGAGCGCGGGTGCTGTTGTCATCGATTCGTATCGGAACCATCGGAGGGGCTGTCTCGGTGTGCGCCCAACAGGAGGTGACATAACTCGCCATCCGGGTTACCCCTGAGCTGGGGGATGCAGAGGGCAAGGCCTCCTCCCGGCCTCCCTCCTCCCGGCTCACCGCACTCATAGCAGCGTCTCTGATCTAGGTCCAGAAGCGGACAACGTCATCGGTTTGGGTCACCCTCCTGCTTCACAGGCTCGGCTGGTTCCATAAAGGGCCCCTTTCAGCCCCTCGCCTCTCTTTGTGTTGTTCGTCCCTCTAGCCGCATCCCCTCTCTCCACTCGGGTCCCTCTCAGCTGGTCCTGGGTGTTCTGGTGAGTTTCCACAGCAGTCAGCAATTCCTCCAGGCTCTGGGGGTTCTGCATGCTCACCGTCTTCTTCATCTCTTATGGCAGGTTCCGAAGGTATCGATCCAGGACGAGCTTGTCGGTCAATGGGAGGGACAGTATGTCAGTCAGTAACCAGCCTTCGGTCAGGCGCACCAGGTAGCTCATCTGAGCACGGGGGGAAAGGTTGGAGTCAAAGGCCCAGTTGTGGACCAGTCTTGCACGGCGTGCGTGGCTGAATCCATAACGGCTTTAACGGCCATAACTCACAGTGTGCCACATTGCTCCTTTTATGTGGCCTCTACGGCTGGTTGGCACTTTCCCCTAATTACCTCCACTTCACATCACGTACTTCCCCTCTATTACCAGCCCCCGACGTAGACCTCCCGGGATACCACAATACATTCCAACATATATTACGGAATGTATTTAAAATGTATATTTAAATGTACAGTGCCTTCGGTAAGTTTCAGACCCCTTGACGTTTTCCACATTTTGTTACGTTACAACCTTATTCTAAAATGTATTAGATAAACAAAATTCCTCATCAGTCTACACACAATACCCCATAATGACAAAGCAAAAATAGGTTTGTAGAATTTTTACATATCTTTACATATCTATTAAGACACTTTGCTATGAGACTCAAAATTGACTCAGGTGCATCCTGTTTCCATTGATCATCATTGAAATTCAATTGATTGGACAGGATTTAGAAAGGCACACACCTGTCTATTTAAGGTCCCACAGTTGACAGTGAATGTCAGAGCAAAAAACTAAGCCATGAGGTGGAAGGAATTGTTCGTAGGCTCTGAGACACGATTGTGTTGAGGCACAGATCTGGGGAATGGTACCAAAATATTTTGCAGTATTGAAGGTCCCGAAGAACACCGTGGCCTCCATCATTCTTAAATGGAAGAAGTTTCGAACCACCAAACCTCTTCCTAGAGCTGGCCGCCCGACCAAACTAAGCAATCTGGGGAGAAGGGCCTTGGTCAGGGAGGTGACCAAGAACCCAATGGTCACTCTGACAGAGTTCTAGCGTTACTCTGTGGAGATGGGAGAATCTTCCAGAAGGACAACCATCTCTGCAGCACTCCACCAATCAGGCCTTTATGGTAGAGTGGCCAGACGGAAGCCACTCCTCACTAAAAGGCACATGACAACCCACTTGGATTTTGCCAGACCATGAGAAACAAGATTCTTTGGTCTGATGAAACCAAGATTGAACTCTTTGGCCAAAATGCCAAGCGTCACGTCTGGAGGAAACCTGGCACCATCCCTACGGTGAAGCATTGTGTTGGCAGCATCATGCTGTGGTAATGTTTTTCAGCGGCAGGGACTGGGAGACTAGTCAGGATCGAGGGAAAGATGAACGGAGCAAAGTATGAAAACCTGCTCCGGAGCGCTCAGGACCTCAGACTGGGGCGAAGGTTCACCATTCAACAGGACAACGACCCTAAGCACACAACCAACACAACGCAGGACTGGCTTTGGAACAAATCTCTGAATGTCCTTGAGTGGCCCAGCCAGAGTCCGGACTTGAACCCGATCGAACGTCTCTATTTTTGTGATATTTTCTTCATAATTTTGCTACAATTTCAAAAAATTCGTTTTTGCTTTGTCATAATGGTATTGTGTGTAGATTAACGAGAAGAAAAAAAACAATTTACTACATTTTAGAATAAGTCTGTAATGTAACAAAATGTGGAAAAAGTCAAAGGTTCTGAATACTTTTCTGAATGCACTGTATATAGTAAAACCTGCAAAACATAAAAAGTAAACCAGTGAAAAACAAATGACTCTCTTCTGTGCCAAATAAAAAACCACACAACCCTCACCAAAGCAAAAAAATAAGTGGCAACCCTCCCCTATTTTGGACCACCCATCTCCCCCAGTAAATTGTGAACTGTCCCTAAATGGGACATTATGTTCTTAGCCCAACTATACATCAATTTCTTCAAAGAGACTCATGCTCTGTTTCCAACTACACAATCTCAGCTCAAATATATATTTACTGAGATAATTAAAAGCAGGAACGCCAAGCTGGTGAATCATCAAAAGAAAAAGTCTACCAATTGTCTGGATCAGAATCTGCTGCAGACATATTACCAAACCCTGGTACCAGCTTCTTATTGATTTCAGATCAGCTGGTACTGAATACTCACTGCTTTTCCATATCAGCTCTAAGCAGATACAGTAGGCCTACTCACTGTTTCCAAATCAGCTGTTTGCAGATACTTACTGTTTCCAGATAAACTGGTACCGGATTGGATAGTAACTGTTTCCAGATCAGCGGTTTGGAATGGATGTGGCTGGGCAGAACCAGTGCATCTGGTTAGGTAAACACAACCAGCAGGGGAAGGAAGCACATAATGAAGCTTTTTCACGAAGACCAGCATCAAATTTTCACATCATCCTTTTAGTCTGTGTAGAGAAAATTAAAAAAGGTTGTAGCCTACCATGTTGTGAGGTAGGTTGTTGTGGTGGATGTAACAACAATCAGCTTTTCTCCCCAACGTGATGGCTTGTATTTGCAAGTGAAGAATAAATAGGTGTCAAACGTCTTTACAACATCTACAAAATAACAAACAGGAGCAAATGAACAACTCCACAGCTCAAGATCCCGGATCAATCATGCATGACGTGGGACAGCACCTTTGTGAAACATTTAAAACAACTGGGAACTCTGAAATCTCTGACTTCCGACTTCAGTTCATTCATGACTGGGAACTCCTGAAAAAAAGAGCACCAACATGGAATTCCGAGTTGGTTGACAATTCAAAAAAACATTCCAGTCTGAGCTTGTTTTTTCCCGAATTCGAAGTTGTCTTCGAATGCATTGAATCCGAAAGTCTGAGATTTCCAAGTTCTCAGTTTTTAGTTGTTTTGAAAACGGCATCAGGCATGTTTCTAAATCTCCGACCTGAAGATCACGACGTCATGATTTGACCTAGTGTTTTTAATCTTCCCAGTTGTCTTGAATGCACCATCTGCCTAGCGTGGAGACACAAACAACATTTTTGGCCCACAAATTATTTGGCATGGCAAACCACAAACTCAAACACATTTCTGCTATTTTCACAGATAAATAACAATCATTATAAGGTGGAGAACCATTAGGCCTACTGTGATTAATAAACATATTTTCAATCAAGACTTTTAATCAGTGGCATGTTTTCTTTTGTTAGAATTAAGGCACGATCAGCTCCATGACACGTGTTGTTGTAGGCCTATCCAGTGAGCACCATCCGAAGCCGATGGACGTTGAAAATATGTAATTTTGCTCACTGTGTAATCTGGATCTTTTATGTACAATATGTGGGGTAAATGATAGAGTAATAGGCAGCAAGATAAAAGCTTTGGTATTTGCTTCATTTATACAATCCATGCTAGCACCTGAACACCAGATCAACACCATCACCTTGTGCCCCACCTGAAATGGGAGGGAGGAAGACAGCAAAGAGAGTACAGTGCCTTAGAGAAACTTAAGAGCTATACTTGTTGATTGCCAATGTATGTGCTAATATGTGTAATGTTAACAAATTATCATACAGTATCTACTGTATTTGCTGCCTCCTACATATTCAGAGGAATATATGCAAGAGAGTAGCCAGGTGGACATGTCACATACAGTTTGTGTTGGTAGTATCCCACTGGGAAAAACTGATTGAATCAACATTGTGTCCACGTCATTTCAACCCAAGAAATCTATGTGAGCAAATCAAATCAAATGTTATTGGTCACATGCACATTTTTTTAGCAGATGTTATTGCGGGTGTAGCGAAATGCTTGTTGATGTTGAATCAACATAGAAAACTGATTGGATTTGCAAAAAGCATTGGCCTCCCAAGTGGCGCAGTGGTCTAAGGCACTAGAGATTTTGGGTTTGAGTCCAGGCTCAGTTGCAGCAGGCCGTGACCGGCAGACCCATGGGGCGGTGCACAATTGGCCCAGCGTCGTCTGGGTTATGGGAGGGTTTGGCTGGCAGGGATGTCCTTTTCCCATCGCGCACTAGCGACTCCTGTGGCGGCCCGGGTGCAGTGCATGCTGACATGGTTTCTAGGTGTACAGTGTTTTCTCCGACACATTGGTGCTGCTGGCTTCCGGGTTAAGTGGGCATTGTGTCAAGAAGCAGTGCGGCTTGGTTGGATTGTGTTTCAGAGGACGCACGGCTCTCGACCTTTGCCTCTCCCGAGTCTGTACTGGAGTTGCAGCAATGAGACAAGACCGTAACTATCAATTGGATACCATGAAAAGGGGGCAAAAAAACCATAAGGGCATTTCCTACTCTAAATGTGAAATTGTGGTATTTTTTGTTGATTCCACATTGAATTCATGCTAGTTGACAGCTCCACCAAATCTATACATCAACTAAATGTTGAACTGACGTTTGTGCCCAGTGGGATGGTGTTCCGGGTGTACTCTACCATGTTGTAAAGAAGAGATAGTCATCTAGGTACATGGCTCCATTGCCTGTTGACTGTGCCATACCCACGCATTCCCTTTCCTACTGTTGTACACCCCCTTTTTCCCACCTCTCTCTTTTCCCATCCCTCCATTCTCATCCTCTCTCTCTCCCCCTATATTTCTTTCACTCTCCCTTCCCATTTCTCTCTCTTTCTATCTCCCTCTCTCTCTCTCTCTCTCTCTTTCTCTCTCTCCTTGCCTTAGCAGGCACTCAGAGCTGAAGGAAAGACTGGAGGGGTCACTGCATCGTTAGTCACCTGGACAGGTGGTATTTGGAGAGAGAGCTGCAGGCGATGGTTTCAGGAACAAGATGGGGTGTGGGAGACGCTCTTCTCTTGAGAACTTCCAGAAGAACTTTGCTTCTTCCCCTTCTACCCTTCTACCTACTCCCCTACTACCTCAGCAGAGACCAATAATACTAGCCTCTTAAGAACATAATACCTCCCAGTGTCAGAGATTCCCTCAGGCAGACAGCCAAGATCAGGACTAAACTGATTATGGGGATCAGGAGATATTTCTGAGCTGGGGAGCCATTTGAAACACTGTGTCAGTAGGATTTGCTCCCTGTCACCAGTACGCACTCATACATGTACACATTGACACACAACACACACGATCGCTCACACAATGGTTTGTTTATAGAGGGGAAAGGGAAAATGGTCTGTAATAAAGTTTTCAGAGTAAAAAGGACTACCTGTTTTGTTAACCTTTCCTCACTCTCCCCCCGTGCGTACTCTTACACCTTGATATCCACCTGAGACAGGTATGTAGCGTAACCCATGTGCAACCTGTAAAAGAAAAAGAGGGAGAAGAGAGACATCTGTCAATGAGAGGGAGGACAGGAAGAAGTGAAAGTACAAAGAGATCACAAATGAATGAGACCGCCCATCAACCCTCTGTCGCACTGCATTCCTCTCTCCACCTGGAGGAGCACAAAGGGATCCACCAGAATCTCATTGTTCTACTTGGTTGTGACAGAAAGAGAGAGGGAAGTGGCTCTTTTATTAAACAGTAAAATGTAACAATTTCACCTGTTTATGTTTATTGCAAGTACCTAACACTGCCTCCACAGTACACAGAATGAACAGAATGAATTGCAGTTATGTAGACTACAGGTGACAAAACCACTAGAATATTTTTTCTGTGAACATCAAACTCTTCTTCAAACTCCACATCACATCCTTTCTTCCTTTCTCATGCCTTTGATCAAGGACTATAGGCAATTGATGACTTTGTTCTGGACAGTGCTTCAGATCCTTATTACCAGAGAGTCGGCATCCTCCTCCCTGTGAATCCTATTTTGTAAGATCTTGCCAAAGAAACTATTCCATCCTCGATGGACAATTAAGTTATATTCTACATATTCTATTCTCTCTAAGCACCCTCTCCCAGCCATACTCTCTCCTAAATGCCCTCTGATGGGGAACTGGTATCGGGCCCCTAAACCTCCTGGATCCATAAGGAACTACAGAGGAGGATGACATCATGCCTCCAGATTATGGCTTTTGCAAGGGATGATTTACAACGTGACACACCTCACTCAGAACATCTGCATTGCAACTGGGAGCACCACACTCTATCTATTCCCCCTATCCACCATGGAGCAGTGACTCGCATGCATGGCGTAAATGTATTCAAAATGGCCACCCTTAGTCAAAGGTAACCAACCCTACTTTTCTGCCTGTTATTTGGTCAACAGCTGGCATGCAGTATCGAACACACACATATCACGCTCTGTAATGTTCACTACCTCTCGACGTCACCGGTCTACTAATCACCAGTCCTGGCAACCCATCTTTACACACACCTGGCCACCATCATTATGCACACCTGCATCTCATTATCATTAGTCACTCATGGACGTCAGTACTCCCTTGATTACCTACCCTTTATATAGCACTCTTTTGTTGTCGGTCATCAGGTACAGTAGTATTGTATTCTGTTGCCTCTTTTTCATTCCTTCAAAACATTCTCTATTTCATCCATACATCCTGGCTGATCTGTCCTCTTCATACATCCTGCCTGATCTGTCCTCCTGTCTTCTTCATACATCCTGCCAGTGTAACAGTTTAACTTTAGTACGTCCCCTCGCCCCGACGCGAACCAGGGACCCTCTGCACACATCAACAACGGTCGCCCAAGAAGCATCGTTACCCATCGCTCCACAAAGGCCGCGGCCCTTGCAGAGCAAGGGGAAACACTACTTCTAGGTTTCAGAGCAAGTGACGTAACTGATTGAAACGCTATTAGCGCGTACCCGCTAACTAGCTAGCCATTTCACATCCGTTACACCAGATCTGTCCTCCTGTCTTCTTCATCCATCCTGCCTGTACTGTCCTCCTGTCTTCTTCATCCATCCTGCCTGATCTGTCCTCCTGTCTTCTTCATACATCCTGCCTGATCTGTCCTCCTGTCTTCTTCATATATCCTCAGTCAGAGGATGTTGGTAAATAGAGGAAAAACCCTGACAATAAGCCCCCTTTCTATTGCTCAACTATTGTCCTAGAAGTACACAATGTACTGACACATCAAGTTGCCCATCACATAAGAACAATGAATTGACTAAATGGTCAGGAATGCTAAACCACAAAGCTGGACCATATATTGTACACAGGTTCTGTGACCCATTTTCACCATCTTCCCTAACATCTTCCTTACACTCTCAAATTGTTAACTTTTTGGTAGCACCAACTGGTAAGACACTTCTGGATGTGATCACTTGTGCTAGCAAGGCTGAGGTCCTGGGTTCAAGTCTCGGTGTAAGCCGAATCAGGGGGAAGTGGTACTCACTAAGCATGCAGCGTAACATCCTTTACTTAAGTGATACTTAATTTAAAAAAAATATTTAACCTTTATTTAACTAGGCAAGTCAGTTAAGAACAAATTCTTATTTACAATGATGGCCTACCAAAAGGCAAAAGGCCTCCTGCGGAGACGGAGGCCTGGGATTAAAATAAATAAATAAATACAGGACAAAACACACATCACAACAAGAGAGACAGCACAACACTACATAAAAAGAGACCTAAGACAACAAAATAGCAAGGCAGCAACACATGACAACACAGCATGGTAGCAACACAACACAACAACAACATGGTAGCAACACAACATGGTAGCAGCACAAAACATGGTACAAACACTATTAGGCATAGTCAACAGCACAAAGGTCAAGAAGGTAGATACAACAATACATCACATAAAGCAGCCACAACTGTCAGTAAGAGTGTCCATGATTGAGTCTTTGAATGAAGAGATTGAGATAAAACTGTCCAGTTTGAGTGTTTGTTGCAGCTCGTTCCAGTCGCTAGCTGCAGCGAACTGAAAAGAGGAGCGACCCAGGGATGTGTGTGCTTTGGGGACCTTTAACAGAATGTGACTGGCAGAACGGTTGTTGTATCTGGAGGATGAGGGCTGCAGTAGATTTTTCAGATAGGAGGGAGTGAGGCATAAGAGGGTTTTATAAATAAGCATCAACCAGTGGGTCTTGCGACGGGTATACAGAGATGACCAGTTTACAGAGGAGTATAAAGTGCAGTGATGTGTCCTATAAGGAGCATTGGTGGCAAATCTGATGGCCAAATGGTAAAGAACGTCAAGCAGCTCGAGAGTACCCTTACCTGCCGATCTATAAATTATGTCTCCGTAATCTAGCATGGGTAGGATGGTCATCTGAATCAAGGTTAGTTTGGCAGCTGGGGTTAAAGAGGAGCGATTACGATAGAGGAAACCAAGTCTAGATTTAACTTTAGCCTGCAGCTTTGATATGTGCTGAGAGAAGGACAGTGCACCGTCTAGCCATACTACCAAGTACTTATATGAGGTGACTACCTCAAGCTCTAAATCCTCAGAGGTATAATAACACCTGTGGGAAGAGGGGCATTCTTCTTACCAAACCACATGACCTTTGTTTTGGAGGTGTTTATAACAAGGTTAAGGGTAAAGAAAGCTTGTTGGACACTAAGAAAGCTTTGTTGTACACTAAGAAAGCTTTGTTGTAGAGCATTAGAATGCCTTAGAAGCCGGTGTTTGGAGGATATATTCGCACGGGTGAGGTTAGGCCCGAGAAGAAGTTGAGGGCCGGCAATCCATGTCAATATATCCTCCAAACACCGGCTTCGAGGGCATTATCACCTTTGTAAAACGGATTAGAAAAATGGCGCCGGAGGAGATGGCCACCGTTTTACGGTCTCCTAACCAATTGTGCTATTATGTGGGGGTTTTTGCGATATTTGTAAATTATTTTGTACATAATGTTTCTGCAACCATATCTTACGGCAGAAAAGAGCTTCTGGATATCAGGACAGCGATCACTCACCTCGGATTAGACTAAGATTTTTTCAACAACAACAACAACAACAAGCAGGACTCACACAATATTCTCCAAACACCCCGCAGGGCAGACATCCCAATTATTCGCATAAGGAAGCGACGCAGAGAAGGCAGAGCCGGATGCCTCGTCCGGATCCGCAGAAGGTGAGTAGGAAAGCTGCCGTTACCGTCAATATTACTCACCAACGTGCAATCATTAGACAATAAACTAGACGAGGTACGATCACAAATATCCTACCAATGGGACATCAAAAACTGTAATATCCTATGTTTCACGGAATCGTGGCTGAATGACGACATGGATATTCAGCTAGCGGGATACACGCTGCACCGGCAAGATA
>NC_036838.1:35938368-36173977 GCF_002910315.2 Salvelinus sp. IW2-2015
CAAGATAGAACAGCGCACACTCCTGGTAAGACGGGGGGTGGGGGAGAGGGCGGTCTGGTGGCATATTGTAAAACAACAGCTGGGTGCAGGAAATCTAAGGAAGGTCTCTAGATTTTTTGGCTTCGCCTACTGATTGCAGCGCTCGTTTGGTGTATAATGAGAATGTATATTTGTATCTGTGGGATAGGATATACTCGCGGCAGCTTCCATACTCAGCGTTCACTGCGGATCCGGACCTGAAGGCCATTCCTCCGGCTCTGCCCCTTTAGGATTTCTCCTCAGGGGTCGTGATAATTCACACCTTTTTGAGGTTGCGAAGTATGCATGGTTGTGTTTACCTTCTACCACCACAATCAGATGCGGGTACTAGACCACACTCAGTCAGCTGTATAAGGAAATAAGCAAACAGGAAACCCACTCACAGAGGCGGCGCACCTAGTGGCCGGAAGACTTTAATGCAGGGAAACTTAAATCAGTTTCTACCAAATCTCTACCAACATGTTTAAATGTGCAACCAGAAGGGGTGTATATGAGAAAAGAGAAATTATCTGTGTGTGAGCGCTGCTTTTGTTGTCGTTGACTTGTTGCTTTGTTTTCTCGCACAACAAAATTCTTAGGGTGGTGAATCCGCTGGCGAGTGGGTGAGTGAATCGCCGAGTGTATGCCGTAGATAGCCAGAAGCTCTTTTCTGCCGTAAGATATGTTGCAGAAACTTATGTACAAATAATTTACAAATATCGCAAAAACCCCACATAATAGCACAATTGGTTAGGGAGAGACCGTGCTTGGAAAACGGTGCCATCTTCCTCGGCGCCTTTTTTAATCCGTTTTACAAAGTGGTAATGCCCTCCGAAGCGGTGGTTGTTGGGAGGGATATATTGACATGGATTGCCGTCGTCGCTCGTCACAACATTCTTCTGCTTTGAGGGGTGTTCCTCTCCTAACTGAACATTCTTTCAACGATGGCTCGGGTCTATATCCTTCCACTGACTCGCGGGGCTAGTGTCTCTTTAAGGCATTTTGTTATATGCGTCTACAACAAAGCTTTCTTAGTGAATTTTACCATACCACCAATGAGCTTTTCATTAGGCTCAGGACCATCCAATTTTAGCTTTCTTTACCCTTAATCCTTGTTATAAAACACCTCCAAAAGTCCACCTCAGTAGGAGCCGCTCCATGTTGGTTTAAGGATACACAAGAAAGAAACTAGCACCCTCTGCTTTCTCAATTGGCTGTGATTCTTTTACAGGTAAATCCCTGCTGATTGAGCAATTCTACAGACGAGCTCTGATGGTAGTCACCCTCATTGTATAGGTCTACGTCTGGTTAGTATCTGGTAATAGGCTCGGTAGCAGGTCTTCTTGCGCTCGTCGGGCCTCAATCTCATCAAACAGACTGCCACATGGGGCTAAAGTTATCTCGCTCTCGCGCTCATGATACCTCCTACTCCCGTCATTCTCCTCTATTACCTCCCCATTCCAGATTCTTGCCACAATACAGCTACCAACATTTAGATTTCAGCAGTATGATAGTGCGCACAATTCTCTACTCCTTGACATGTCCTGCTATCACCTGGGCCCAGTACCATCTCCAACATTTGGGCAAATAAGAGTAACATAACGTCTACGTTGGAGCAATGCAGTAGTTAAGTCTAAACTCTCTGGAGACTCAGCTGCCTTGACCGTTCTTTACCCATTTGGCCATCTGACATTTGCCAGACCAGCGAATGCTCTTTTTCAAACACCATAAGTATACTACGGACACATCCATGCGACTTCTTATATACTCCTCTGTCTAATTAACTGCTAGTATCGTCTGGAAACCTATATACCGGACGTCTACGCAAGAACCCATGCCTTTAGATCTGTCCCTCCTGCAACTTTGGTAATATCTTATGTAAAGCCTCTGTTTCTACTGCTCGTACAGGTGCTCCCTTCCGTACTCTGCCCAGGCTAGATGCTGACTGAGCCCTTCATCTCAGATACAACAACCGTTCTGCCAGTCACATCTTTGTTAAAGGTCCCCCAAATGGCTACAACACATCCCGGCTGCGGTTTTAGGCGCCTCCTCTTTTCAGGTTGCGGTTTTTGAGCAACACATCTGCCAGCTCACTTGGCGATCATTTAATCGTTGCTGTGGGTATAATGTCACCGATGCACTTTCTAATGAACTCGCTCACCGAATCAGCGTATTCGTCAATGTTGTTGTTGGACGCAATGCGGAACATGGGGCGGCAGGGTAGCCTAGTGGTTAGAGCGTTGGACTAGTAACCGAAAGGTTGCAAGTTCAAATCCCTGAGCTGACAAGGTACAAATCTGTTGTTCTGCCCCTGAACAGTCAGTTAACCCACTGTTCCTAGGCCGTCATTGAAAATAAGATTTTGTTCATAACTGACTTGCCTAGTTAAATAAAGGTAAAATAAAAAATATCCCAATCCACGTGATCGAAGCAGTCTTGAAGCGTGGAATCAGATTGGTCGGACCAGCGTTGAACAGACCTGAGCGCGGGAGCTTCTTGTTTCTGTTTGTAGGCTGGAAGCAACAAAATGGAGTCGTGGTCAGCTTTTCCGAAAGGAGGGCGGGGGAGGACCTTATATGCGTTTCGGAAGTTAGAATAACAATGATCCAGGGTTTTACCAGCCCTGGTAGCACAATCGATATGCTGATAGAATTTAGGAAGTTTTGTTTTCAGATTAGCCTTGTTAAAATCCCCAGCTACGATGAATGCAGCCTCAGGGTGTGTGGTTTCCAGTTTACATAGAGTCAGATAAAGTTCGTTCAGGGCCATCGATGTGTCTGCTTGGTGGGGAATATATACGGCTGTGATTATAATCGAAGAGAATTCCCTTGGTAGATAATGCGGTCGAAATTTGATTGTGATTTGATTGTGAGGAATTCTAAATCAGGTGAACAGAATGACTTGAGTTCCTGTATGTTGTTATGATCACACCACGTCTCGTTAATCATAAGGCATACCCCCCGCCCCTCTTCTTACCAGAAAGATGTTTGTTTCTGTCGGCGCGATGCGTGAAGAAACCAGCTGGCTGCACCGACTCCGTTAGCGTCTCTCGAGTGAGCCATGTTTCCGCGAAGCAAAGAACGTTACAGTCTCTGATGTCTCTCTGGAATGCTACCCGTGCTCGGATTTCATCAACCTTGTTGTCAAGAGACTGGACATTGGCGAGTAGTATGCTAGGGAGTGGAGCGCGATGTGCCCGTCTCCGAAGCCTGACCAGAAGACCGCTTACCCCTTTTACGGCGTCGTTGTTTAGGGTCGCCGGCTGGGATCCGATCTATTGTACTGGGTGGAAGGCAAAACACAGGATCCGCTTCGGGAGAGTCATATTCCTGGTCGTAATGATAGTGAGTTGACGTTGCTCTTATATTCAGTAGTTCCTCCCGACTGTATGTAATGAAACCTAAGATTACCTGGGGTACCAATGTAAGAAATAACACGTAAAAAAACAAAATACTGCATAGTTTCCTAGGAACGCGAAGCGAGGCGGCCATCTCTGTCGGCGCCGGAAGTGACAAACTAGAATGGTACAAACACACCAAGACAGTCGTGAAGAGGGCACGACAAAGCCTATTCCCCCCTCAGGAAGCTAAAAAGATTTGGCATGGGTTCTGAGATCCTCAAAAGGTTCTACAGCTACAACATCGAGAGCATCCTGACCGGTTGCATCACTGCCTGGTACGGCAATTGCTCGGCCGCAAGGCACTTCAGAGGGTAGTGCGTACGGCCCAATACATCACTCGGGCAAAGCTGCCTGCCATCCAGGACCTCTACACCAGGCGGTGTCAGAGGAAGGCCCTAAAAATTGTCGTAGACCCCAGCCACCCCAGTCATAGACTGTTCTCTCTACTACCGCATGGCAAGCGGTACCGGAGTGCCAAGTCTAGGACAAAAAGGCTTCTCAACAGTTTTTACCCCCAAGCCATAAGACTCCTGAACAGGTGATCAAATGGTTACCCGGACTATTTGCATTGTGTCCCCCTCCCCCCCCCCAACCCCTCTTTTACGCTGCTGCTACTCTCTGTTTATTTATATGCATAGTCACTATATGCATAGTCACACACACACACACACACACACACCACACACACACACACACACACCAACACACACACACACACACACACACACAACACACAACACACACACACACACACACACACACACACACAACACACACACACACACACACACACACACACACACACACACACACACACACACACATACCTTTTTTACGCACTATTGGTTAGAGCCTGTAAATAAGCATTTCACTGTAAGGTCTACACCTGTTGTATTCGGCGCACGTGTCAAATAAACTTTGATTTGATTTGATAACCAACTAAGCTGCATTTGCACTTGTTTAAGCTGTTTTCTAGTGACATTTATGAGCTAATGAGGCGCGATTTCCCCTGGCATAGAAAATGTGCTCTCTTGTCAGGACACTGTTGTTCAGACGAGCTAGCCAACAACACAGCTAACGCAATCACTTCAAACTGAAGCTGGAAACACTGCAAACTAGCTGCACGTTTCATTTGATCTTTAGTACATTTTTATAGTTTAGATCAAGTTTATAAATTGCTTGGCTGGGCTGATGAGACAGTGGATTGCGCAGTCAGATGGAACAGAGTAAATAGGCATTTTAACGTCAAAACTTGTAGAATAGACACGGACTAGAATGTGGTTTGAACCAATCATCATTTAGGATTAAACCCAGCGTTGTATAAATATGCATAAAGAAGCATGACTTGGGTCAGTGACTGTATGACTGGTAGGGTTTAGGGAGGCAGAGGGCTAACCACAGTATACCCAGTCAATCCCCTTGTTCCTGTCTCCTCTTCCCACCACAACTTAAAGCAGAAGCATCAGTAGAACATGCAGAGAATCCTGGACTGGAATGTGTTTTGGTTGTGGTTTTAGATTTGTTGACTGCTTCAAGAGAGTCAGAGCTGCACATCTGCCTAGCACAGTTTCCCCTTCTTTACTGACACACACATGCACACACCCACACACACCTATAGTATACCTTGTATAGATTTTAAACTAGGGTCAAAAATAGAATGCACTGTAAATCTATACAGCATGTCAAGACAGTAATGGCATTTTCTACCCCCTCACTGATATGCTTAAACATGCACGTCTGTCAACTGAGAACTCACGCTACTTTGACCCATGTCAACCCCACCCAAAACATACTAAGTACTAGTAAGAATACACCTACCCAGTTCTTACTGCACAGTCATGAAAACAAAACAGATAGACAGGCAATGATCTACTGTTTTATAATCTTCTTCTTCCTCCTCCCATACACCCGCCTATATGAAATGTSTTCTTCCCTTCCGAACAAGCTACTGTGGGCTGTATTATTGGCCTGCTAATACACAGCAAAATTATTTTTCAGTGTAACATTTCTAGTGTTGATTCAGATGTTAAATGAACTCTGTAAGTGTTAAATTAACACCCATTGGTTTAAAATAACCCTGTGTTGGTGTTAATAACCAGTGTTAAATCAAAACCACACCCATCATTATCATATTTCCGAGCATGCGCTATTGAAGGAAGATTTTTAGAATTATTTGTTTCAATATCTATGTTTCTGCATCGATTAATTCACCTTATGTTACTGAATTATAAATAACATACATTTTTCTAAACAAATCCAATCTGTTACCTTGACTTATTGCACCGCGTTACTGAAATGGATGTTCCAGTTTAGATGGTTTAGGTAGTCTCATATCTCAGTCTTCCCAACCCGACAGTCATTCTGAATCCCTTTTCGACTCTGGTTTCTCTTCATTAAACACAACCCTGCATGGTGGATATTTTCTGGGGTTGTGTCCCTCTCTCTACCTTCTCTCACTAACCTTTTCTTTGGACAGACCAGACGGCAGCAACGGTAACAGTCGCTTGACCACCGCTGACGCTGTCTCTCTGCTCCATCGGACAAGGCCGAAATCGTCGGAAGGACTGGGGAAGACGGAAGGGTAACAGTGGCTTGACCGCGGCCCAAACTGACTCCACAGACCATCCAGAAACAGAACCGGACCAGCTGCCTGAGGAAGAGATGACAGACTGCAGGCCTTGAGGTGAGTAAAGTGCTGCCGAGGCAAGCCTTATTCCCTCTACCCTTGGCCTGCAGCTCGCCTCCCCTGCCTTTCCTATCTGCCCTCCAACGGCCACCACCGACCAGAACAGGACCAGCTGACCAGCAATCACCCGGCGCAGACCAACAGAAGTAGTGACCAGACCAGACACCATGCGAACCAGAGGCGCGGCGGAAGGGCCAAAGACCATAACCAAAGCCACCATCCCCCACCTGAGCAAGATGACCAGAATGAACCCAGGAGTGACGCACCGCTACAACGTGGTGTGGCTGACACTAGTCCGCAAAGAAGAGGCTGCCAGGGACGGAGCCGCCAATCGCCGGAGAGCATCAGCAGCAGCACCAGGAGCAGGAGCAGCAGCAGCAACAACCGCCAGACCAGAAACCATGACCAGCCTGGAATTCAGCAGGGAAGTTCTCCAGCGAGGTATGGGCTTTGTGCCRTCTGACATGAACTGCCTGGTGAAACCCCCAGGGCCACAGCAATCATTTGAAGCCAGTTTCAAGACCGCCAATACAAATTTAAAGAAGAAGAAGTCATTCTGAATGCAGGTTGCAGGTGAATAAACATTTCAAATGTTGGATATCCCCACGCTGGCTGGAAATTCAATTACATATCACTTTGCAAACCAGCATGTGTAGTGGCGACTCATCATTCAGGGGGGTTGCCTATTTTGCATGTTATTTTTTGCATTAATATGTGTCACATATCAGTTTGCAAACAATGTAAAAAATTGATTAACAATCATTGAGTTAATAAAGCCTCCATACAAATATTGTCTCTTTTTTGTTTTCTTGAGTTAAGCAACTCCAAAATGCAGGTGTTTCAGCCTAGATCAGTGCTTTCTGTGGTGGTGGGGCAGCCAGTGGAAAACACGGAGCGTAGGGGTTGGTAATGTTCTCTAGTTGCGCCATGATTGGCTGAGTGTTCTGTCACTCATGGGGACACTACGTTACTGCCAAATCTAAGGGTAGAGCTCGAAAATTCAAGCCCCTTGGGTGCTGCCATAGAGTTACATCAGAAGTGCCCATCCCAGAAGGCTCAAGGTCATTGGCCACAGATATAATGACGTTAAATCACGTTATATCTACAGTAGCTTTGATCGGCTTTGATTGGACTGATACTTTCAAAATCTTAGCTATCAGTCATCATGATGAATCAAGTCGACAATCTACTGGCGAATCCTTTTTAATCCTCGTCATATGGAGAGAAATAATGAAGAGAAATTATAGATAAATGTATCGGTGCTCATCGGGCATTGGACATAAACATTACACATCAAGTTGGAAATCGCTAATTCAACAATGAGTGATTTAGAAGGAATCAGTGGCTAACTGCAAGCATTGAAAAGCAATCACTAGCCTGCTACTCAGTGGAGTGAGTGTTTGTGTGTGTGTAGTGTGTGTGGTCCCAATTCTGGGTTTAAGGGTCTCTTTTCCAAGCTTAAAATGATAAACATTCAACATTAGCCATGCTGTCAACCCATCAGGATTTCTGTCGCGCTCAAAACAACTGTTAACTCGGAACTGTGAAATCTGACTTCAGTCAGTTCAAGACAACTGGGAACTTGGGTGATTGTGGAGGCCAGGTCCCCTGATGCATCACTCCATCACTCCCTTTCTTGGTCAAATAGCCCTTACACAGCCTGGAGGTGTATTGGGTCAATGTCCTGTTGAAAAACAAATGATAGTCCCACTAAGCTCAAACCAGATGGGATGGCTGTCACGCTCTGACCTTAGAGATCCTGTTTATGTCTCTATTTTGGTTTGGTCAGGATGTGAGTTGGGGTGGGTATTCTATATTCTATTATTTGTATTTCTATGTTTTGGCCGGGTAGGGTTCTCAATCAGGGACAGCTTTCTATCGTTGTCTCTGATTGAGAACCATACTTAGGTAGCCCTTTTTAACACCTGTTTTTGTAGGAAGTTGTCTTTGTTTGTTGGCACTATAGCCTTTAGCTTCACGGTTGTTTTCTCGTTTGTTGTTTTGTTGGTGTCATTTTTTTTAATAAAAGAAAATGTACGCTCACCACGCTGCACCTTGGTCCACTTCCTTCAACAGCCGTGACAATGGCGTATCGCTGCAGAATGCTGTGGTAGCCATGCTGGTTAAGTGTGCCTTGAATTCTAAATAAATCACTGACAGTGTCACCAGCAAAGCACCCCCACACCACCATCACCATCACACCTCCTCCATGCTTCACGGTGGGAACCACACATGCTGAGATCATCTGTTCACCTACTCTGCATCTCACAAAGACTACTACTACTACCTACTCTGTGTCTCACACTGCGGTTGGAATCAAAGATCTAATATTCGGACTCATCAGACCAAAGGACAGATTTCCACTGGTCTAATGTCCATTGCTCGTGTTTCTTGGCCCAATCAAGTCTCTTCTTCTTATTGGTGTCCTTTAGTAGTGGTTTCTTTACAGCAATTTAACCATGATTTGGCCTGATTCACACAGTCTCCTCTGAACAGTTGACATTGAGATGTGTCTGTTACTTGAACTCTGTGAAGCATTTATTTTGGCTGCAATTTTTTAGGCTGGTAACTCTAACGAACTTATCCTCTGCAGGTAACTCTGGGTCTTCTGGGTCTTCTTTCAGAGGGCCTCCTGGGTGGCGCAGTGGTCTAAGGCACTGCATCGCAGTGCTAGCTGTGCCACCAGAGATTCTGGGTTCGCGCTCAGGCTCTGTCGCAGCTGGCCGCGACCGGGAGGTCCAAGGGGCGACGCACAATTGTCTGAGTTAGGGAGTGTTTGGCTGGCAGGGATATCCTTGTCTCATTGTGCACTAGTGACTCCTGTGGTGGGCTGGGCACAGTGCGTGCTGACCAGGTCGCCAGGTGTACGGTGTTTCCTCTGACACATTGGTGCAGCTGGTTTCTGGGTTGGATGTGCATTGTGTCAAGAAGCAGTGCAGCTAGGTTGGGTTGTGTTTCGGAGGATGTATGGCTCTCAACCTTCATCTCTCCTGAGTCTGTACGGGAGTTGCAGTGATGAGACAAGACTGTAACTACTACCAATTGGGGAGAAAAAAGGGGTAAAAACAAAAGCTTTCAAAGTTCTTGACATTTTCCGTGTTGATGTCTTAAAGTAATAACGGACAGTCGTTTCTCTTTGCTTATTTGAGCTGTTCTTGCCATAATATGGACTGGTCTTTTACCAAATAGGGCAATTTTTAAAAATGTTTATTTAACCTTTATTTAACTAGGCAAGTCAGTTAGGAACAGATTCCTATTTACCATGACGACCTACCCCGGCCAAACCCTAACCCGGACGGCGCTGGGCCAATTGTGCGCCGCCCTATCTTCTGTATACCACCCCTACCTTGTCACAACACAACTGATTGGCTCAAACAGAATTAAGAAGGAAAGAAATTCCACAAATTAACTTTAAACAAGGCACATCTGTTAATTGAAATGGATTCCAGGTGACTACCTCATGGAGCTGGTTGAGAGAATGCCAAGGGTTTGCAAAGCTGTCGTCAAGGCAAAGGGTGGCTACTTTGAAGAATCTCAAATATAAAATATATTTTGATTTGTTTAACATAGTTTTGATGTCTTCACTATTATTCTACAATATAGAAACTAGTAAAAAATAAAGAAAAACCCTTGAATGAGTAGGTGTGTCCAAACTTTTGACTGGTACTGTATGTATACTGTAGCTARGAAAGTAATAGTAAGTGTATGTTGTGTAGTAAGCTGTTAGTAGCCAATGTGCCTCACCCTAATAATTTTGTCTATTTTCCCCTCTTAATTTCACCTACTGTTTTGACTTGGTGGTGCACATGTAGCCTATAACTTGTTTTAGATAAATAGAATCATTGAATATTGTAAGCGCTTTCATTGTCTGCTTATATGGCCCCTTTATTTATCCTACGGTTCTGACTTGGTGTACAGGGAGAACACTGTAAGAATGGCCCATGTTCTGAATTCTGTCGCTGTACATTTCAAAAGTGCTGAAGAAATAGTTATATTGACTACGTCCGTTCTAGCTCGCTCATTAATGTCTTAATCGAAATTACGGATGGCCTCTTATCCACTTGTCGTCTCCTTATGCCATAGTTTGTACATCTCGAATGTCCGTAGAAACCGTATTTGTGCAAGTCAGCAGCTATGTTTTTTTTAAAGGCAGTAAAGGAGGCTGAATGAACTGTTTCGCTGCCAGACAAGGCTCTGCTGATAGCCAGGTGTACAGTAGCAGTGGTAAAGTGTTGGGACTGCTTTTGGGACTCTGCTGTTGGGACAGTTTTATGTAGGCCCTAACAGTTTGTGGGCACCGTTTGTCACCGTTATAGTGCAATTCATGTATTGATTAGTGTTGTGCTGTGTAGCGGCTTTGCTGCCATTTTATGCCCCACCAAGATTTACATGCTAAAATCGCCTCTGGTTATTTCATAGTTTTGATGTCTTCACTATTATTCTACAATGTAGAAAATAGTAAAATAAAGAAAAMCCCCTGAATGAGTATGTGTGTCCAAACGTTTGACAGTTACTGTATCTCTAATTCCAATGTAAAGGGTTTGGTATAGAGGCAAATATTTCATCAACGCACGAGGTCTTCGCGCCATTGGCTGCTGCTGATGAGGGCGGGTAGAGCGTGCGAATCCCAGCTCGGGACTGTGAGGGAGAGAGAAAAGTGAGACATAAAAAAGGAAAACGAGGGAATTGCCCAGGACTCTCGTTCAAGCATCCGAACAAATCTGATTTCCCAGTACTGCAGTTTCTGCCCAAATTGAGCCGTCCATTCTGCCTGTGTTACAGTTAAACTAAACACGACATCTTTTCGTGGGACCTGGCATGCGCCACGGGACGCTTCGTAAACTTTATGCAGCAGAGGAGCCTATCTGACAACGGACTGGAGTGACAGAGTGAATATACAGTTTGCCTATTAATTTACTAACTCGCAGTAGACGTGGAGGAAGAACGGGGAGACGGTGGATTATTATGCAACAAGTGGAAAGGTGAGTGAGGACTTGGAAGGCTGCCAGGTGAGGTCGTTGTCGTCTGTCGTGAGCTCGGATGCTGCGGCTGAGAGGTTCGGGACATGCATTACGCACGGTTCTTACTCACTTAATAAAAGTGCTACCGTTTCTATGGTGCATGCTTATTTGGTTTATTCATGTCTGCTCTAGCCTGGTGGTGCTTAAACACAGAAATATATGCCTATGTCAATCAATCAACCACAAATCACCAGTCTCCCTGAGGCAAAAGCACTTGAACAAGACCAGACAACTGATTAGCTGTTTACTTGTCAAATTATTTAAATTGTACATTTTTTATTTCATATATTTTTTTTATTCAAATTTATTTGGATCCCATTAGCTTTTGCAGAGGCAGCAACTATTCTTCCTGGTGTGCAAAATGCTGGCTAATTGTTTTGAAATCAGGTTTTTGATACAGAGTCAGACTACACTGTCAAACCAAGTGTTTAGGATCTGAAAACATAACTAAAAACTTGTCTATAACACTTTTTGAACGCATCAAGGAATTTAGAATTTAAATGAAAACACATAAGTGTCACACACACTTTTAAACACACGCATATGTTTATTCAGCACAAGGTGGTTAGGTTTTAAACACTAAACACTGGGGGTGTTGTTTTAACACTGTAGGGTGTAAAGCCAAATTTCGAATGATTAAATGCACTCTAAACAAGACGATGGGAAATTAAATCTGAACACTTAGGAGATAAAGGTATTTTCCAGGTTGGAAACTGACTGGAAAAAGCTGACTATCATGTTTAATCTTGCATTCTAAACGCATGGTTTTACAGTGTAGGCTACTTCTATTGCTTCACAGTCTCAGACTAACTCAAATTGTAGCCTTCGGGGTAAGCATATCTCATTACCTCAGCATCCAGCATCAGAATGCTGAAATCACCTGGTTCATTAGACTTTATAATCCGAAGAAGAAAAAATATGAGTTTGAAACACAGAGAGTAAGTGAATAGGTTGTATGCACCTGGCCTGAACTCTTAGAGGAACCTTCTAAAAGCAGGCATTCATTCATGGGTCATTCCACAAAATGAGTCCCTTTGATATTTTCAGCGAAATTATGTTGCCACGAGCAGCACTGTAGGTATTGAGATGAAATGCAAGACTTCGCTCTCACACAGTCACACACAGTATCTGCGTATGTGCACTGGTTCGCTTCACACTGTTACAGCGTGGTAGCCAGGGAACCAAAACAGTGGCAAAGTTGAGCCTTGCGCTTTAACGCTATTAGTTGTTGCGGAAATTGACCCACTATGCTGTATACTTTCTGCATCAACGTCATATCGCAGAGTCTACCTTTAAGTAGAAAATGTACACCGATATTGGATTTTAAAAGCCTGTTATATTAAATGAAGTTCCCTTTAATATAGATCACATGGACAATTCAATTAATACGTTTTTTTATATGAATAAAGACGTGCTAAAGTGCAGAAATTCAGAATTTATGCCCCTCTGTGCACTCGCTGTGACTTCTCTGAAGATTTTAACCCACTTAACCCCAACATTTCTTCAAGTTTCATTGTAAATCCCTAGGTATTTTGTTGCTTTGACGAAGTCATTTCTGAAGATGATTATTTATTTAATGTGATTAGTGATTCAACCTGTCCCTCATTTTAGGGTCAACCCTGTTACTTGAACTGAATTGTTGTTTTAATTTGGTGAAACTGTTCCTTTTTAAAAACATAACAAAACGAAGACACGTTGAATCTCTATTAGTCAAATCATCATAGTGTAAAAGCAGGTGAGCTGGTTCTACTCTTTTTGGCAATTTTCTGGTGTTTTGTGGTGGAAAACTAAATGGGTCGAGCATAACACGTCAACCCTGTTACCATGTATAGACAGGCTAGAAATAGTTGAACAATTACTTTTTTTTTGGTGAAGTTTGCGTTCAATTGCCCATCCCTGTTGCATACAACCARCTTTGAATGTTAAAATTAAGTGRRAAAAAAAAAGAAATCACACCAACTCATTTCGTGGAACAACCCTCCTATTAATTTAAAAGAACAGGATGTCTTTGATCAAGTATCAGCCTATGTTCTTTCTACATTGGTATAGTATTCTGTGGCATGCAGTTACTGTAAATATAGAGTAGTTGCAGTGTTTCACTCAGGTGATGACATAAGCGTTGACTTTGTCTGCTTGGCGACATTAGATATTTCACACTTTGTGTAAAAGTCTTAAAAAGAAGATATTTCACACTCTGAAGAGCTGGGCCCCTTACGTGTCTACCCATGTTGGGAACTGGTGCCACTGGTGTTTATTTCAAGAGGTTTATTTCCAAAGGTCCATCAAAATGTTCTAGGATTTTGAAATAAATTGTAGCCATTTTATATCAGGCTGGGGGCAATGCAGCGGGCTCACCCCACCCTGTTTAAGTAATAGTAGGGAAACTACAGCCAGGCCTATATGCTGGCAGATAGTTGTTCTCAGGTGGTCTCATTTTCCCCATTCTATTCTCTTTGATGTGCTGGAATGGAACAGTGCAGGAATCTTAGCTGTTGTAGCTTATACTCCAAACTATCTGCAATATCCATGTACTGTATGTCGTGACTGAAATTGTTGTCAGGATTTTGCAGGAAGTTTGGAGTATATCAAAAACAGCTAGGATTCCTACACTGTTTCATTCCACCACATCAAAGAGACTAGCATGCGGTAAATGTGATGAGTCAGAAAGCACCAGTTAGTTACCACCACCACCCTGCCCCTGGCAGCAGTTTAACAATGTCAGAGGAAGCCTCAGCATCAGCCACCACATCCCACCCCACACCTGCCTGCCCGGGTTGAGCCACACTGGCCCACCTGAGAACAACTCTGCCAACATCCTGTTGTTTCCCCTGCTATTATCTGTCACTGGCATGCTACCATGACAAATATGGCGACCAGATCCAATGAGACAACTTTAATTTGCTGTGCAAAGCCCCTCCTCTCCCTCAGTTTTTTCCCCCTCATCTCTCTTTCTTTCTTTCTCACTCTCTTTCTCCCCGCTATGTTCTCTATTTTCCTCTGTCTGTCTGTCTGTCTGTCTGTCTGTCTGTCTGTCTGTCTGTCTGTCTGTCTGTCTGTCTGTCTGTCTGTCTGTCTCATTCCATCCCTTTCTGTGAGCTGTTATGAATTAAGCGGCCGTCTGTATCAATGGTTTCAATCGTGTGTTCCATTCCCTGGGAAAGTTCTGTCTTTGCTGTGGGTTTCTGCCTTTTGCTGGGTTTTTTTACCTCCCAGTGCCACAGCGACTGAGACTGCATAGTCCCCCCTTCTCTGAATTGTCTTTATTTCCTCCTCACCTTCTCTCAATAATCACTTTCCTGGCTCTCGCTTCCTCTCAGATTTCACTTTCACCCCTCTATCCTTCTTTTTCATCCATTCATTCTCCTACTCCTCATCCATGGTTTGTTTGCTGCTCATGGCGTGCCACTTTCCTGGGCTGTGTTGTGTAGAGATCTGGACGGTTACCAAGTGTGTCATCTGTGGAAGGGAAGACTGCTGTTGGTTACTGTCTGTTTGCTGTGTTAGTCCATGTTGGTGTTGTCAGGGAGCTGATTCTCTATTGTCTTCAGAGAGTTTCAGAATAGAAATGAAGTAAAGCTGAGTTAGAGTAAGGTATTTATAAAGGTTGGGGAGGTCTAGACATACAGTAGTATGGAACTGATCTGACTCTTATGTGGGTTTAGTGTTAGATAGCTGACTCTTAAGTGGTCGTTAATGTCTCATGGAAAATGAACAGGACAAAGGCTATAATCTAGACAGGAAAGAGTCTCTTTGTATGTTTGCCTCGGCTTCTCTCTCCTTTCTCTGTGTCTATGTGGCGAAAGTGACTCACTACTTTCTTACAGATGTTCTCACAGCGAGCCAGGTAAAGATGCACCAGAGCCAGGTAAAGATGCACCAGAGGCAGGGAAAGATGCACCAGAGGCAGGGAAAGATGCACCAGAGGCAGGGAAAGATGCACCAGAGGCAGGTAAAGATGCACCAGAGCCAGGTAAAGATGCACCAGGAGCAGTAAATATGCACCAGAGCCAGGGTAAAATGCACCAGAGCCAGGTAAAGATGCACCAGAGCAGGTAAAGATGCACCAGAGCAGGTAAAGATGCACCAGAGGCAGGTAAAGATGCACCAGAGGCAGGTAAAGATGCACCAGAGGCAGTAAAAGATGCACCAGAGGCAGGTGAAAGATGCCCAGAGGCAGGTAAAGATGCACCAGAGGCAGGTAAAGATGACCAGAGAGGAAAGATGCACCAGAGGCCAGGTAAAGATGCACCAGAGGCAGGTAAAGATTCACCAGAGGGCAGGTAAAGATTCACCAGAGGCAGGTAAGATTCACCAGAGGCAGGGAAATATGCCACCAGAGGCAGGGAAAGATGCACCAGAGGCAGGGAAAGATGCACCAGAGGCAGGGAAGATGCACCAGAGGCAGGGAAAGATGCACCAGAGGCAGGAAGATGACCAGAGCAGGAAAGATGCACCAGAGGCAGGGAAAGATGCACCAAGAGGGGCAGGGAAAGATTACCAGAGGCAGGGAAACTTGCAGAGCTTAAAGAAACTTAAACATTTCTTACAGTGAAAAGTCTTCACTGTTGAGACAAGTTCATGAGGTCCCTGACATTTCATCTGCTACATCTTGTAATCCCGGGGCATGTTAGGAGCTTGTGCAAACAGGGTTATGGACTTCTCAAAGACAATTGATCAAAATGGAGTCTCTTTTGTTGGTTGGCTGATAAGAGAGCGTGGACATGACTTGTGCTTGATGCTTTAGTGCGTTCCATGATAGTCGGAACTAGGAAGCTCATACATTTCCGACTTGGTAATTCGTTGAACGCTGCACGTGATTAACACACAACCAGTTAGGCAATCGGACATTTCAGAGTTCCGACATGCACTTTAACGGGGCATTACCATGGAGGTCACTGAACTGGGTTGTCTGTCCTGTTTCTTGACTTCAGACATGTACTGTAGGCCTATACAGTAGAGTTGCTCTTACGTGGCTCCCGTTTAAAAAAGGGACAAATGCTGTACACTGAACAGAACACTTAGGCCTACACAACATCTCACCGTGAGTGAAATAGTGGGATAAATTGACTATGAATTTCCTCCCTGACCCCCTCCCCTCTGTCCCCCTCTGTCCCTGTGTCTGATGTCACGCCAAGGGAACCTTGCTGTTTACACAACAGTCCTCTCTGTCACTCCAGGCGAATGGCATCTCTCACCAACTGTAACACTGGCATTTCACAGCTGCTCTCTTGGGAGAAAGTACAGTGTGTGTGTTCATTGTCTCCTTACTTTCCTTCACTCTCTTTCCTTTCTCCCTTAGCTACTCTTTCCCTTTCTTGTTCTTGTCTCTCTCTCTTCTCTCTCTCTCTCTCTCTCTCTCTCTCCTCTCTCTCTCTCTCTCTCTCTCTCTCTCTCTCTCTCTCTCTCTCTCTCTCTCTCTCTCTCTCTCTCTCTCTCTCTCTCTCTCTCTCTCTCTCTCTCTCTCTCTCTCTCTCTCTCTCTCTCTCTCTCTCTCTCTCTCTCTCTCTCTCTCTCTCTCTCTCTCTCTCTCTCTCTCTCTCTCTCTCTCTCTCTTCTCTCTCTCTCTCTCCTCTCTCTCTCCTCTCTCTCTCTCTCTCTCTTCTCGTCTCTCTCTCTCTCTCTCTCTCTCTCTCTCTCTCTCTTCTCTCTCTCTCTCTCTCTCTCTTCTCTCTCTCTCTCTCTCTCTCTCTCTCTCTCTCTCTCTCTCTCCTCTCTCTCTCTCTCTCTCTCTCTCTCTCTCTCTCTCACCCGTTTCTCCATCAATGACTATGAAGGAACACAGTTCAATCAGTGTCAGTGGTCTAATTAGGTCACCCAGGGCAGTCAGTGTCATTGTTACCAAAAGGGATAACCTTATGACCTCAGTGCTATGCTTCATACCCCAGGTGGGTTACAGTGGGTGTGGTCATACCCAGGTGTGAAAGCTGCTCCCGGAATGTGCAAATGCTGCGTTCATAACCAAGTGGGAACGTGGTAATTACCAGTTGTGAAGTCATAAATACCAGTTGGATGCATTCACGTGCTTTGAACTCGTTTAGAAATGCAGATTAGCTAATGGCCAACAATCTGCATCAAACATAAACTAAAAGTACAGCTATCATGCAATTTCCAATTGCAATGAAATTCCGTTTCTGTGGAAATTGCGATTTTGGTTGTTTTGGATACTTTAAATCCTTCACTTTATTGTAATATAACAATATTGTATGATTACTTAAGGAAAATGGTTAATTTCCACGTTTTTTTCTACATTAGCTAGCATGCCCAATGTGAACACGCTATCTCAAACTTCCCAGAGAGTGTCACAGCTGACTTGGCCCATTCAAGATAGCCTAACATGCTACAGATAAATGGAATCAGCTGGTTTAGACACATAATAATTAGCTAGCTAGTTAGTAATGTAGTAGTATAAAGTTGTAATTTACAATCAACAATGTAGTTATCAATACAAAAGTGGGTCAGATTTTCATTTTGTCTACAAGTAGCCGTAAGCCGGAGCAAAAGCCAAAAGTTCATAAAAGAGGTCCGCACTTTCTTCCGGTGTTGCTTGATCAGTGGGTAGGCCTATTAGCTGGCCAAAATGACATGAAAAATCATCCAAATATATTAACAGTATTGCAGTATCCTAGAACTTGTTGGAAGCGAGTGACATCTTGCTATMATTTTTCTGTCATTTTGAGCCGCATTCAATTTCTTGCTAGCCCTGGCCAATCACTTTTACTCCCCTCAAGATGTAAAAGCATTGGATAGGTGTAGATTAATTATCTACCAACACAGGTACAACAATCCACTTCTTTTAATATTTGAGGGGGTGTGAATGAGTGCCCTGGCAAGAAGGGGTGCAATTGGGATTGGGTTCATGTCATCGTAGCACACGTACGACATCTTCCCATTTTCTAGTTGTAATCAATCATCGTTGAAGCTGACAGCTGACTTTTCCGAAAATAGCGACATTGCTTGTTGTTTGATTTACATAGTTAGTTGTCATTACTTTGAGCAAAGCTGCCAGTATGCGCTGAATTACCGTTAATCAAGGATTATCTTACAATCGTCTGTCACCTCATCATGAATGGAGAGATGAGAAAGCATCTTCACTGACAAGCAAGGTATGTTACGCTAGTTAATTAGCTAGCTAGTTAGTTACTGTAAGTACACAATGCATTACCTAGACTTTATAAACTATCAGGCCTTCACTACCTGCATCTACTTTGAATTTGTTTAAGGTAAGCTATAGCCAATGTTGTTGGAGTGAATACCACTGAAGACAGGCTTGAAGACATGCTGGTATAGCATTAGCCTAAATGTTTAACTCACTATTTCACCAGCCATGGTATTTTTCATCCCTATATCCCACACAACAAGTTAGCTAGCTAACAAGTTCATGTTAATTCATTGAAAGCGAGATACAGATTAGAGACACACAAAGGTTTGAAGAGGAATAGAGCCACTTCGCTTTAAAACAATTGTGTCTCCATGACAATTTACTTTATTGTGGACCCAAATAAATAAGACTGATAAAAGCACTGAAACATGTTTTCCCCCCCCCCTCAGGGTAAGATGGTGAAGGGAAGGGGCAGGCTCATGGATCTGGTGGTGAGAGCTGGATCTGAGGTGGCTGTCACCATGGAGCACTCAGCTAAGGTAAGAATTATGACCTGGTAGTTTTTGTTTGAGTGTGTTAGAGATCTCTTTGTTTGACTGTTTGTCATAGAGAGTCAAATTCATTATTATCAATAAGAATTAAATCCTTCTTTCACATTGCCATATGGGCCTTCAACAAAACCAGGTATCAGTCAACACACAAAACTACTCAGTCACTTTATTGGCTTTTTCACACTATTACTGTACTATTTTCCTTGCCTCTCCACAGTTATATTTATGTTTCGTGTGATTGTCTTGTTCTGTTGTGAGTATTTGTATTGTTTTTACTTTTCCTAAATTACAAATGAATCTAATCTCTCAGCAGATGAGATTGTCTCCATGACCAGGAGAAACATGGGCAACTGGTTCCAGTACCCGTTCCTGCAAGCTGAATTTAAATGATCATTATTTTTGCCATCATTCATGCCTTCCAGTATTGTATATAGCCAAATCAAACAGATCTTTCTTTACTGTTTTTCTTATAAAGAATTTGTTGTTACCGGTTCTTACATGTTCTGTTTGAGCTGCTTTTGAAAGAAAAGTCGTATTAAAAACATTATTGGCATTGTTGAATTCGATTTTTATAATAGCAAGCTAGGACTGCTGGTTTGGTTAGCTAAACTACTGTAGCAAGTCTGTTTGTTTGGTTATCAAGGCAACTACTGTAGCTATCTAGTAAACTTGCTAGCTAATTTATTGGTGATTGTTGAATGCAGTTCTACTGTCAAATGGCCATTTCTAGTGGCAAATGTGTTAAATTATAGCCATGGTACAGTATAAAAGGGATAATCAACTCAGGGCTCTATGCATTCTCTGGAAAATAATGTAACTCCGTTGAAGGTCAGTTCCACTCCACTAGGGTGTCTTGGAAACACCTTCCATGTCGTTCATTATTTTTCATAGAACTCACAGCCCCTTCGTTGATTATCTCTTACATATAATAATTTATTATTTAATGCAAATAATACCAGCAGTTGCTGTTTTAAAAATAATAAATATAGTGACAATCTCTTTTGAAACAATAAAGCTGAGTGTTGGTGTTTTTCTCTCATTCGTCTCAATGGAATTAGAAATAAACTTAACGGAATCTTTCATTGCCATTTTCTCAGTTTTAACATTTTGGCTGAAGTCAACTTTAAATGCTCATAACTCGGGTTCTGATAAAGCTATGTCCGTGATTGAAARAATCTGGATTTGGGACAGTTGGTAGTTTTCAGAGCTATAAAGAATTCAAAGTTTAGCGTTTTCCTAGGCCGCCACACAGATTAATTGATTTAGCTTTTTATAAATAATGTGTTGTTACATTTAACTGCAGAAAATGTTATCAAGGTAATTTCCTTAGTAGGTGACGTCTGAGGTCAGTTATGTGGGAGAAGTCGGAGTTCAGGGATGATTGATGATTTTCCCACTAGTAGTTACAAGTTGGAGGGGCGTTCAAGTGGATTTTTCCCAGTCGTATGTGGTAAATGCCACCTTTCCACTTGGTTGTGAACGCAGCATAAGTATGGACTCTTATCGGGGTGTCCTTGGATCACACCATGTGGTAATAAATGATGGTGTTAAAAAGCTTTTAATAGCTATGTTACATTGATGAATACCAGAAGGACAGGTGCCGTCTCAGAAGGTAAAAACAATGTGAGCGAGAGAGTCAGAAAGAGAGAGAGAATGGGAGGAGAGCCAAAAGAAGAGAGAAGCTGGCATATAAGCTAAGAGGGGAGAGAGAAGACAAGAGAGAACACTTGAATGCACTTCAAATCAAATCACATTTTATTTGTCACATACACATGGTTAGCAGATGTTAATGCGAGTGTAGCGAAATGCTTGTGCTTCTAGTTCCGGCACTGCAGTAATAACCAACAAGTAATCTAACCTAACAATTCCACAACTACCACCTTATACACACAAGTGTAAAGGGATAAAGAATATGTACATAAAGATATATGAATGAGTGATGGTACAGAACGGCATAGGCAAGATGCAGTAGATGGTATAGTGTACAGTCTATACATATGAGATGAGTAATGTAGGGTATGTAAACATAAAGTGGCTGGGTTAAAGTGGCTAGTGATACATGTATTACATAAAGATGGCAAGATGCAGTGGATGATATACAGTACAGTATATACATATACATATGAGATGAGTAATGTAGGGTATGTAAACATTATATTAAGTGGCATTGTTTAAAGTGGCTAGTGATACATTTGTACATAAATTTCCATCAATTCCCATTATTAAAGTGGCTGGAGTTGAGTCAGTATGTTGGCAGCGGCCACTAAATGTTAGTGGTGGCTGTTTAACAGTCTGATGGCCTTGAGATAGAAGCTGTTTTTCAGTCTCTCGGTCCCTGCTTTGATGCACCTGTACTGACCTCGCCTTCTGGATGATAGCGGGGTGAACAGGCAGTGGCTCGGGTGGTTGTTGTCCTTGATGATCTTTATGGCCTTCCTGTGACATCGGGTGGTGTAGGTGTCCTGGAGGGCAGGTAGTTTGCCCCTGGTGATGCGTTGTGCAGACCTCACTACCCTCTGGAGAGCCTTACGGTTGTGGGCGGAGCAGTTGCCGTACCAGGCGGTGATACAGCCCGACAGGATGCTCTCGATTGTGCATCTGTAGAAGTTTGTGAGTGCTTTTGGTGACAAGCCGAATTTCTTCAGCCTCCTGAGGTTGAAGAGGCGCTGCTGCGCCTTCTTCACAACGCTGTCTGTGTGGGTGGACCAATTCAGTTTGTCCGTGATGTGTACACCGAGGAACTTTCCACCTTCTCCACTACTGTCGCGTCGATGTGGATAGGGGGGTGCTCCCTCTGCTGTTTCCTGAAGTCCACAATCATCTCCTTTGTTTTGTTGACATTGAGTGTGAGGTTATTTTCCTGACACCACACTCCGAGGGCCCTCACCTCCTCCCTGTAGGCCGTCTCGTCGTTGTTGGTAATCAAGCCTACCACTGTTGTGTCGTCCGCAAACTTGATGATTGAGTTGGAGGCGTGCATGGCCACGCAGTCGTGGCCGTACTTTGTAGGATGTTTACCATGCTACAACTGATCATATAGTTTTCAACTGGTGTTGTTTTTATATCTAACTGTCATTGACATATAGTGTTTCAGTTGTAAATTTAAGATCTTAAAGACATGTGGTCAGACTGTGTTCTCACAATCTGGTTTCCTTAACTCTACCTTCATGTACATATTACCTCAATTACCTCGACTAACCGGTGCTCCCTCACATTGACTCTGTACCGGTACCCCCTGTATATAGCCTCGCTATTGTTATTTTACTGCTGCTTTTTAATTTTTTGTTACTTTTTATTTTCAATTTTATACTTAACACTTTTTTTCTTCTTAACTTCTTAAAGCATTGTTGGTTAAGGGCTTGTAAGTAAGCATTTCACTGTAAGGTTGTTGTATTTGGCGCATGTGACAAATACAATTTGATTTGATTTAATTTGACCATAAAAGAACTGTAGTTTTATAGATTCCACAGAAAAGGTAAAAAATAACATGAAAGGTAAGAGGGTGGATTTGGTTTCTGTTATTGCACAATTGTGAGTAATTCCATTTTACAGGTGAGGAACCTATATAGAGGATCTCGATTTGTCTAGGGTTTTAGAGGGGAAAGGGACACTACATTTGGAATTAAATATGTATGTCGGTTGCTTACGAGAAAAGTTCAGGAAATGGCAGTTATGTGGTTTTGAAATTATTCAAGGGTAACAATCATTTCAGACTCATGAGTTTCTGCCTTCAGACAATTATCTAAAAGGGTTGTTGTTTTCTCTGCTCCCCTATCCTATGAAAAATAAATATATTATGGACTTTTTAATGAACTGTGCACTGACACTTAGCAATAATAATAATTATAATATAATATGTGTCATTTAGCAGACGCTTTTATCCAAAGCGACTTAGTCACCTAAAGGATCTAAGATTGTGTATCTTTCTAAATTTGTCCTGCTGTCGATTGTTGAGATACAAGAAGTTCAGCACGAGTTCTGCATACCAGTACCAGGACAAACATTTACCCCTTCACAAACAGAGTGAGCTTTGTGTTAGATACTCAAATCGCAACTCTAAATAAATTTGACCCTTGCTGAAGGCAGGTGTGCTTGTCTGTGTTTAGTGACTGATAGCATGAGTCGGACATTGACTCATTCATCCCAACCACAAGCCGCGGGCTGTATATGTGTGCGTGCGTGCGTGCATGTGTGTAKGTGTGTTGTGTATGTGCATGCGTGTGTGTGTGTGTGTTTTTATGGACATATTGTAGACTACACAAAGTAATGCAGTGTCAGCTTCTAAAGGTCTCCAGTCTAATGTAGTTGTTAGTGAGTCTGGCAGTTTATTAGCGTGTTAATTGGTGAGTCCCAACATGACCTCTTTCATGTGTGAGAACAGCTTGACATTGTCTGCTCTATGGGCTAGGGTTAGTTCAGTAGTGTGACATGCTATGCTACTGTAAATGCTTACAGATGCTGGGATTTTGATTCACTTTACAGACCAATACATATACTCTGTCCTCTGCCTCTGCCTCTGTTACTCTGTCATGCCTACATGTAAACATACAGTTGAAGTCGGAATTTGACATACACCTTAGCCAAATACATTTAAACTCAGTTTTTCAAAAATCCTGACATTTAATCCTCGTAAAAATTCCYTGTCTTAGGTCAGTTAGGATCACCACTTTATTTTAAGAATGTGAAATGTCAGAATAATAGTAGAGAGAATTATTTATTTCAGCTTTTATTTCTTTCATCACATTCCCAGTGGGTCAGAAGTTTACATACACTCAATTAGTATTTGGTAGCATTGCCTTTCAATTGTTTAACTTGGGTCAAACGTTTCGGGTAGCCTTCCACAAGCTTCCCACAATAAGTTGGGTGAATTTTGGCCCATTCCTCCTGACAGAGCTGATGTAACTGAGTCAGGTTTGTAGGCCTCCTTGCTCGCACACGCTTTTTCAGTTCTGCCCACAMATTTTCTATAGGATTGAGGTCAGGGCTTTGTGATGGCCACTCCAATACCTTGACTTTGTTGTCCTTAAGCCATTCTGCCACAACTTTGGAAGTATGCTTGTGGTCATTGTCCATTTGGAAGACCCATTTGCGACCAAGCTTTAACTTCCTGACTGATGTCTTGAGATGTTGCTTCAATATATCCACATACATTTCCTTTCTCATGATGGAATATATTTTGTGAAGTGCACCAGTCCCTCCTGCAGCAAAGCACCCCCACAACATGATGCTACCACCCCCGTGCTTCACGGTTGGGATGGTGTTCTTCAGCTTGCAAGCATCCCCCTTTTTCCTCCAAACATAACAATGGTCATTATGGCCAAACATTTCTATTTTTGTTTCATCAGACCAGAGGACATTTCTCCAAAAAGTACGATCTTTGTCCCCATGTGCAGTTGCAAACCGTAGTCTGACTTTTTTATGGCGGTTTTGGAGCAGTGGCTTCTTCCTTGCAGTGCGGCCTTTCAGGTTATGTCGATATAGGACTCGTTTTACTGTGGATACAGATACTTTTGTACCTGTTTCCTCCAGCATCTTCACAAGGTCCTTTGCTGTTGTTCTGGAATTTCTTTGCACTTTTCGCACCAAAGTACGTTAACAGAACGCTTCTCCTTCCTGAGCGGTATGATGGCTGCGTGGTCCCATGGTGTTTATACTTGCGTACTATTGTTTGAACAGATAAACATGGTACCTTCAGGCATTTGGAAATTGCTCCCAAGGATGAACCAGACTTGTGGAGGTCTACCATTTTTTTCTGAGGTCTTGGCTGATATCTTTTGATTTTCCCATGATGTCAAGCAAAGAAGCACTGAGTTTGAAGGTAGGCTTTGAAATACATCCACAGGTACACCTCCAATTGACTCAAATGATGTCAATTAGCCTATCAGAAGCTTCTAAAGCCATGACATCATGTTCTGGAATTTTCCAAGCTGTTTAAAGGCACAGTCAACTTAGTGTATATAAACTTCTGACCCACTGGAATTGTGATACAGTGAATTATAAGTGAAATAATGTCTCTGTAAACAATTGTTGGAAAAATGACTTGTGTCATGCACAAAGTAGATGTCCTAACTGACTTGCCATAACTATTGTTTGTTAACAAGAMATTTGTGTAGTGGTTGAAAAACGAGTTTTAATGACTCCAACCTAAGTGTATGTAAACTTCCGACTTCAACTGTATTTAATTCAAAGGTTTGAAATCTGGATAGCCTACAGTAGTTATGATTATGAATGTCTATGTTTGTTATGGTATCAGAACAGAACATGGCTTTTTCCCTCTCTTAACCCATGGCAGGTTTGAAGTGGTCCCTGTTGGTGTGACTTGTACCAAAGTAGCGTCTGGTTGTTATCTGTAGTCGCTCTTCTGTTGAGGGATTGCGAAGTGAGAGGTTTCACTCTTGCCAAAATCTGCACTGCAAATTGGCCAGTATTACCTAGTGTTGAGTTTTCAGTGTAACATTTCTAGTGTAGATTCAGGTGTTAAATTAACTCTGTAAGTGTTAAATTAACATTCGTTGGTGTAAAATAACCCCAGTGTTGGTGTTAATAACCAGTGTTAAACCAAAACCACGCCCATCATTATCATATTTCCTAGCCTAATCTATTGATTTTTAGAATTGTTTGTTTCAATATCTATGTTTTTGCATGTACATTGATTGATTCATTAATCTCATGCTATTCAAATATTAATAACATACATTTTTCTAAACTAATTGTAACGGCGTTCCTCCTCCTCTTCATCCGAAGAGGAGGAGCAGGGATTGAACCAAACTGCAGCGTTGTATTTAGACATAATGAATTTATTTAAGTGTAGACGAAAAACACGAACTTCACTTGAATACTTACAAAACAACAAAACGAATGTAGACAAACCTGAACATACGAACTTACATATAACACGAAGAACGCACGAACAGGAAAAATGACTACATAAAACGATGAACGAACGAAACAGTCCCGTATGGTGCAAACAAACACAGACACGGAAGACAACCACCCACGACAAACAATGTGACAACACCTACCTTAATATGATTCTCAATCAGAGGAGATGAAAACCACCTGCCTCTAATTGAGAACCATATTAGGTACCCATTAACCAACATAGAAACAGAAAACATAGACTGCCCACCCAAACTCACGTCCTGACCAACTAACACATACAAAAACTAACAGAAAACAGGTCAGGAACGTGACACTAATCCAATCTGTTACTTGGACTTTTGCACCTGTTACTGAAATGGTTGTTCCAGTTTAGGTCGTTTCATATCGTAGTTGTCCCAGTCGGGCAGTCATTCTGAATGCAGTTTGTGGGTTATATAAAAATTTAAAAAAACATGTTGGATATCCTCACTCTGGCTGGATTCTAGTGATGTTACATTTGATACCGGAGCTCCGAGGCATGTCTCGAAATCGCTAAGCAGCTAACTTCGAAGCAGTGTGCCGACAAGCATTTCGCTACACTCGCATTAACATCTGCTAACCATGTGTATGTGACTAATAAAATTTGATTTGATTTGATTTGATGTGTGTATCACTTTATCAGAAGTACGTCATCAATGACGTCCGAAGCTTAGTTTGATCACATGCTTTTACAAACCGTGTGTTGGAAAATGCGAGATCCCACTGATTTTGGTGCTTTCTTCGATTCCAAGCTGCTTTCAAACACTGACACCTACTGGACACTGTACTTATAAGTCTAGTTAGGATTTTGTACAAACTGTTTCACCTGACCGGAAGTTTAGCAGATAGAGTAGGGAACTATGGAATATTCAGGGACGTGAGGGTGAATCCCATTAAAAATACACACTATTTAGATTTTTTTAAATGTGAAACCACACTTTCTGCACTGTTGTTCAAATAATTAGTTTTATTTAGTATAGTATAAGCTTCTGTCTTAAGCATCCTAAATAATGCCATAGATTCCGTTTTTTGAAAAATAGTAAACTGGAAGGCGAAAAACTGATTCTAGGCTACTTCAGATAATGGCTTACCGCTGCTCCATGGAGTTTTAATCAACAAATAAAAAGCTTCTATCTGGTATTCACACGCTGCTATTTATTGATGTAGCAGATGTCACTATGGTAGATCTCTGGGGATGGTCATGGTTAATCGAATATCCGGATTTCCGAACAGACGTTAGTGTTTAAACACTTATGAGGGTAGGCTATTCATTTTTGGATATATTTTTTTAGGCCTATTTTTAATAACGAAAAAGCTTTGTTTAAATGAAATTGTCCATGTTATATCGTTACACAGAAGGATATACCATGACATTTTAAATGCTTAATTTAATAAAACAGCAAACTTTAGAATGTAGTGTTTATACGGCACATTARGCTACTCTGCTTCAGATGTCACGTGTCTTTGACAGTCCATTGTGCACTGTAAGTGTAACCTACAGTTCTGAGGATGTTGATAACTGATTGTTTTAATGTTCAAGCTCATTTTCTCTCATGGGTTATGGGATGGGTTTTACATGAAAAGGCATTTTACTATCATAGAGCATTTAGCACTCCGGTCAGACCTAACAGCGGTATGCTATTTTCACCTCTTCAAATAGGGATTAGCCTATAGGCGCACACCAACAGGGTCCAGAAGACCTGACACAGATCAATGCTAAACACTCAACAGAAAACTATTTTTTTTAAACAGAATCAGTTCTATGATGGCGAATATCAGACTCTTTCACTGTTGATGTTAGCCTAAGCTACTGTTAGCCAAATACTACTGGAATAGCACCCTGTTGTGGCATTTTGCATTATTCTGATTGGGCAATAGAGTAGAGAATTGTAGTTATTTATTTTTAGACTAATCATTATATTTTTTTGAATAGTGAAATCATTTCAAATGCCCATCCCTACTTCTGTTGTGCATCACCTTGCCTGTTTTTGAACAGGCATGTCGCGGAAAGAAACAGACCCTATTGCCAGATCCTAAACCATTGCATGAGGCAAGGTATTGCATGAGGCAAGGTATTGCATGACAAATAAGAGATGGCTCTGAACAGTGATCACTAGCTAATCGTCTGAGGCCTGTGCTTAATAGCTTGGTTAACTTCTCTCCTGTTCCCCAAAAATAAATAATAACTTGCATCCTTTTCCTCCTGACTAAGGCCAGGAGTTTTTTGTTGTTGTGATATTGGTGTTCAATGTGAGTAGTCTTTCTTCACCGAGAGTGTTAGTTAGTTAGCTCCATTGAGCTGTGACATGGTGAGGTCCTTGTAGGGAAGTGAGGGGGATGCAAGGCAGGCTGTAGAGTGATGTGTCCCTCCACTCTGTGACCCTCAGAGAGGCCTCACTGACTTATTGAGGACACACTGTGGGACAGCTGTGAGGCAGACCACACTCAGTCTGTGTTTATGTGTATATTTTACAACTCAGTGTAGATGTGTGTCTACAGTGTAGATGTGCATGTGAATGTGTATTTTGTAACGGTTGTGTGCGTCTGTGTGCAGGTTGTGAAGATGTGGAGCTGGGTTTTCCCCCTGGCGTTCCTGCTGTCCTCAGTGCACCAGGCTGAAGCCCAAGGTAAATTGACCCCCCTGCCTACAGTAAAACAGCTATCTATTCTGTCATACAATGCCTCTGCACTAATTCTCTCTACTTGCATCATCATACTAGCCTACTCTAGCCCACGACTCCCAGAGCTAAGATACAGAGACTCACTAATGCACATCTCCTCAGGCAGGTGTAATAATGTTGGACCAGCAGACATAGTGTTCCTGATAGATGGCTCGTCCAGTATCGGCAGGGCCAACTTCCTGCAGGTCAAGGGCTTCATGGCCGGTATTGTCAAGCCCTTCACCAGCTCCGTGGGCCAATCAGGGATCCGCTTCGGCGCTGTGCAGTACAGCGACACCTCAAGGTCAGACACTGAGAGTTTTGTCTGTTATGTTTGTTTCTAGTGACAATATCAATCTATAACACCTGACTCTCCGTTCTTGTCTCTTCCTCTCTTTCTTTCTTACTGCCATAATAATAGTGTATGGTTTTTCCCAGGTAATGAAGTTGTTTATTGTTGTGTGTTTTGTCCCGTTCAGAGTGGAGTTCACCTTCACCACGTACCTGAATGGCACAGAGCTGGTCAGCGCTGTGGAAAACCTCAACTATAAGGGAGGCAACACTCGCACCGGTGCTGGCCTCAAATTTGTCGCTGACAACTTCTTCAACCCCACTTCCATCCGGAATGTCTCAAAGGTTTGAGGGGGGATAGAGTGGGCTGAAAGACAGACTATATTTTGTCCTGTGACAGACCATGACATATTCCTCTCTCTCTCTGATGTAGGTCTGTATACTGATCACAGATGGAAAGTCTCAAGACAATGTAAGGGACCCAGCTCAGAAGCTGCGGAGTCTGGGAGTGGAGATGTTTGCAGTGGGTAGGTTTGGGAGGACAAATCAATTGAAAGTAAAACATTTTTTTAACCTTTATTTAACTAGGCAAGTCAGTTAAGAACAAATTCTTATTTACAATGACGGCCTACCGGGGAACAGTGGGTTAACTGCGTTGTTCAGGGGCAGAACAACATATTTTTATCTTGTCAGCTCGGGGATTCAATCCAGCAACCTTTTGGTTACTGGCCCAATGCTCTAACCACTAGGCTACCTGCCGCCCCACACRCACAGAATAAATGCTTACTTGCAAGCACTCCTCAACAGTGAGGTACAAATATCAATATCACAATAATCAAAGTCGAATATCAGTCAGATAACAAAATCGAAATATTAACATGTCACAAAGTTGTACAAAAATTAGATGTGCTATGTAAATTATGACAGTTATTTACAAGTAGTAAAGTGAATAGTGACTTGATTGAGCAGCTTAAATAAACAGTAACAGCAATGATGACCATANTATGCAGGTCTGTATACTGATCACAGATGGGAAGTCTCAAGACAGTGTAAGAGACCCAGCTCAGAAGCTGCGGAGTCTGGGAGTGGAGATGTTTGCAGTGGGTAGGTTTGGGAAGACATTCAAAATCAGTTTATTTGTCAGATGCACAGGATACAGCAGGTGTAAACAGTACAGTGAAATGCTTACTTGCAAGCGCTCCTCAACAGTGTAGTAGAAATATCAATATGAAAATATCAAAGTCAGATGACAAAATCAAAATATTAACAAGAAGTATAGAAAAGCACGAGAAGTAGGCGAATAGAAGGTCTGTGCAGGTATATAGCTAGGTTTAACTGTTCCGCAGTCTTATGGCCTGGAGGTAGAACCTGTTGGTCCGAGACCTGATGTTCCGACACCATCTGCCAAATGCCAAATTGACTCATTAAACCCGACCACAAGCCTCAGGCTGTATATCTTGATAGTTTGGGTGTGTACAGTATTTAACTGGTTGTTTTTGTTTCTGTCAGGTATAAAGAGTGCAGACCAGACTGAGTTGGCTCTGATAGCCACTCCTCCTCAGAGAGACTACACATTCTTTGTGGGGGACTTTAAGTTGCTTAACACACTGCTCTCCCTGGTGGGCCCGCGTGTTTGTTCCAGCTCTGGTGGAGTGTACGCTAGCGATGGTAAACACACACAGCTCAGTACAATACATTACAGTCTATTACACTATAAACATCCCCTCTCTATATTTAACTCCCTTTCATTGTCTTACCTCTCCTCCACTCTACCTCTCTCTTTCTCTCTTTTTTCTTGCAGATGCCTTCTCCGGTCCCTCTAACCTCCAGTTCTCAAGCCAGACCTCTGATTCGCTCAGGTTCCGGTGGACTCCCGCAGGGGGGCCTGTGACTGGCTATGTGGTGCAGTACACGCCCCTCTCTGGCCTTGGCCAGCCAATCACAGCGGAGCTGCGTCAGGTGGGCATTGCTGGTTGGGTGGTGTTCATTCCTGACTCAGGGGATGGGCAGCAGCTCATACTGTAGATGTGACCCAGATTCTAATGGCTCATTGCAGTTCTGGGAGTGGGTGCAGCCAGGGAGCCTGATTACATGGCAGACAGACAGAGAGAGAGGGATTGGGTTGAGTAGGAACATGTTTCAATGGGTGGATCTGGAGTTTAATTGAATTTCTGTGTCTGTGCAGATTAAACATTGGCAGGAAAACAGTGACATTCCCCCTCTGTGACTGGGTGTGTGTGTTGGCAATCATGACTAGGGTTGCAAAGCTACTGGTAATTTACCAAAGTTACCAGAATCCTCTGTAATTCTGGTAATTAACAGGTCATCTATGCGTGTAATGTTGGTCATTTATACAATAATTACCTTTTTTTTATTCATATATAGCATTCATTTATTATACTGTATCTGTGTCCATATGGTTCATGAGTTTCTAGTGGATAGACCATATGGTCATGAGTTTCTAGTGGATAGACCATATGGTCCATGAGTTTCTAGTGGATAGACCATATGGTCCATGAGTTTCTAGTGGATAGACCATATGATCCATGAGTTTCTAGTGGATAGACCATATGGTCCATGAGTTTCTAGTGGATAGACCATATGGTCCATGAGTTTTCAGTGGATAGACCATATGGTCCATGAGTTTCTAGTGGATTAGACCATAAGGTCCATGAGTTTCTAGTGGATAGACCATATGGTCCATGAGTTTCTAGTGGATAGACCATATGGTCCATGAGTTTCTAGTGGATAGACCATATGATCCATGAGTTTCTAGTGGATAGACCATATGGTCCATGAGTTTCTAGTGGATAGACCATATGATCCATGAGTTTCTTAGGATAGACCATATGGTCCATGAGTTTCTAGTGATAGACCATATGGTCATGAGTTTCTAGTGGATAGACCATATGGTCCATGAGGTTCTAGTGGATAGACCATAGGTCCATGAGTTTCTAGTGGATAGACCATATGGTCCATGAGTTTCTAGTGGATAGACCATATGTCCATGAGTTTCTAGTGGATAGACCATATGGTCCATGAGTTTCTAGTGGATAGACCATATGGTTCATGAGTTTCTAGTGATAGACCATATGGTCCATGAGTTTCTAGTGGATAGACCATATGGTCCATGAGTTTCTAGTGGATAGCCATATGGTCCATGAGTTTCTAGTGGATAGACCATATGGTCCATGAGTTTCTAGTGGATAGACCATATGGTCCATGAGTTTCTAGTGGATTAGACCATATGGTCCATGAGTTTCTAGTGGATAGACCATAATGGTCATGAGTTTCTAGTGGATAGACCATATGGTCCATGAGTTTCTAGTGGATAGACCATATGGTCCATGAGTTTCTAGTGGATAGACCATATGGTTCAAGAGAAAATTGCCTAATTAATAAAAAAAAGCATCTAATCAACAATTGCATTATTTTCAATTAACTCTGCAACTCTTCCAACTTTGACTTTTTTCACAACTGCCACCAGTTTGGTGCCAAAACATTTACAACAACAAAGAGATATTGACATACAGTAGTAAAATAAATAAATAGATTTCATACTGAAATCCTCAGATTGAACACCAATGGTATTCACTAAGTTGATGGTTTATATTTAGTATCATGTTTTACAGCTTTGTCATTCTTTTCTTTTTTTAAATCATATTATTTTAATATTTTATATATTTGATGTGTTGAGGCCACACARAGGGCCAGAGATAATTACACTTTTGATAATCTGAAGAACCCAAAAAGGCTACTAGATGTCTTGTGATAAATACATAAAATCTTTTAAAGTTACCAAAATTCTGGTAGTTTACTGGTAAACTTAGAATGTTTCAAGTAATATACCCTCCCTTTGAAACCCTACTCATGACCATAATGAGGAATTACATAGATTAAAGGAAACATTCTCCCCTGTCAAAGGCTTTGACAAAACCTGTTGCTATGTTATTACATTGAAGACCCATTTACAGCAGTAGCTTTGTATGTCAGCTTACATGTATATATATATGTCAGGGGTGCACAAGTGCAATCCTGCTGCCTTTCTTTTTTTTGTGATCCTATTTGTCTAGAAAGTGCACACACGCCTAGTTTTTCAGGTAGAAACCAGTCTCTTATCAAAAATCAGATGACGCTGCAGCCCCTCAGGGGAGCAGAACTGAGCACCTCTTGTTCTAACCCCTCCTTCTCCCCCCTGCAGGAGACAGTGTCTGCAAGTCAGAGGAGCTTCGTGGCTAGAGAGCTGAAGTCAGGGACAGACTACCTGGTGACGGTCATCGCCCAGTATCCCAACAGTGTGGGAGAGCCTGTGTCCGCCAAGGCAAGAACCAGTGAGTTCACAGAGAGAGGGTGGGACAGAGGCAGCAGAGGGAGGGAGGGGGGAGGGGAGAAGCTGAGATAATTAGAAACCAATGCACGAATCAATGAGTACACACAGAAAGATGCAGGGAGGAAGAGGGGCGGTGGAAGCCTGGAGGACAGAAGGAGAGAGTAAAATGTCAATGCATTTCAATTACATTTGACAGACGGGTGTGGAAGGGGAGGATATGGGGATGACAGGAAGGAGCAAGACCACTTTATAAATGGAGCTTTATCTTTACTTTCAATCTATGTATATTTTAGATGAGTTCTGAATACCATACCAACACAGTCTTTCTTACCTCTCAATGACATGTCATATAATCTCCTCTCTCCACATCTGTCTTTCTTTAGGCACTAACAAGTTCTCTCCCGTTTCTCCTCAATGTGTCACTCTCCAWTGTGAAGCCAAACCATCCTCGTAGAACACACGTATGTCTCATCTGCCTCTCCACCCCTCGTTTCTCAGACTCGCTACCGGGGGTGTCTGGTCTTCGTCTGGTCCAGGCTGGTTTCTTCTCCCTCTCCCTGACCTGGGATGCTCCCACCTCACAGTTCCAGGGCTACCGACTCACCTATGGACCCCGAGGTGAGACACGTGCACGCATGTACAAACACACACACTCATGCTCACACTCACACAGACACACACACACATTCCTAAACACCTATACACCGGCTACTGCTCAGTCACGCATACTCTCATTCTTTGTGACAACTGCTGATGTAAACATGGCTTTATAACATACATTTGATTGATTGTTCACAGATGAAGGAGAAATACATGCTTTCATGTTAACTGACGTTACAAAACACTAAACTCCTTACATCTTTTCTTTGCAGGTGAGAGTGTAACAGACACAGAAAGGGGGGAGAGAGGGAGGGATGGGGATAAAAACCTACATGTGGCAAGTTGAGAAATGTAAATCTGAGTGTAGTTTTAAGGACAGCAGGGTAGTATGCAGTACTATGGTGAGATACGACGTCTCACCTTATACCGCCCTCCGTCGCTCCCTGCCTGGCAACGAAGAGTTTTATTACCCAATCACTACCACAAATATCACATACACTTTTACAGATAGTTTTACAGAGACGTTAAAAACTATGCAGGAGAGACATAGGGAAACTTCAGGTGTGTAGTACGGATTGAATGTGGCTGCAATTCTATACAGGGAAAGGGTGTGTTATGTCAGATAGATCTATTTATGGGGTGTGTTGAGGTGCGTGGTGTGACGTGCCCCAGAGGAACTACCACCATACGCACACACCATAACTCAGCGAGGCAGCTCCATCCCTGAGTCAGGGTGTGGCAGGAGTACCAGTCTCACATGGAGAACCTTTAGGAGGACAGACTGGCACTCTTGTGTGTTTGTTTTAAATTAGGTCAGTGTGTATTCTTTAAGGGTGCTACACACAATTTCCATAATATATCTGCAGTAATAGTGAAATGATAGTGTTTCATAATATTCCCCCACCCCAAAAAAAATATTTTGGGCACATGCAAAATCGCATTCTAAAATGCAGAATTTCTATTTTTACAACAAAAGGCTTCTGTTGTCAAAAAGGAAAATCTGTTTAGAATTTGTGACTGTGTCATTTAGTGGAAACGGCCAATGTAAACATCGCTCTGTCATTTCCTGGTTGCTAAAATTCTACACTTTTCGCACAATTTCAGAAAACAAGCACTGAATAGTGTAGGAAATCATTCATTGTACCATCTAAATCGYTGTGAAATATATTTTCAATAATAAAAAAACATGTTTTTATAGCCGTTTGAAGCCGGTGTGSCAAAACTGAAAGTAAACGGCTCAAGCGCGAGTCTTCTCCATGTTACCTAGGGTTTTTACCAACAAGGAATTCAGCAGGAGAATTTCTGCCCCCATTMATTTTCAACAAGGGCATGCAGAGAAATTGTGAGTGGCGAGAACCCTGCTAGCGCCAGAAAAAATTGAGCTCTTCACTAGTTTATGAACATTTCAAACGAAGCGTTGTCAAGAGGAGGCACCGACTTTGGTTTTACGAGTTAAAKGAGCAGACATTGAAATGGGTTTAGAATATTTATGGGAAAAATTGAATGGATGCAAGAAGGATTCAGGAGGGGATGAGAACGGGCTGGATGAAGCCCAAGGCAGGTAGACATCATCACGCCATGGTAGTTAGGTTGCTGTGGTGATGGCAACCCCCCCAGGAAGAACCTAAAAGACACTTGATAAGGCTAGTACCACACAGTGACGTAGAACGCGACATGCACTGCACAACACAGAGGAGGAATCTTAGTTTGGTCAGGTTTAAGTAGGGTGGCAGTGGTGATTACGGAGAGTGAGGACAGGTGTGGAGGCTGATTAGCAATTAGTTGCAGCTGATGATGTTGAGGAGCTGCGGTCACGTCAACTAGTTAAAACGTTGCAACAGGCGTGGAAGCTGATTGGCAGTTAGTAGCAGCTGGTGTTTGTTGAGTTAGTAAGGGGCTGCGTTGAGGGCAACTAGTCAAAGTGTTGCATTCAAGTGTGGTCCTTTCTCCTGATTTTATGTTAATTCTTAACCCCATCAAAACTCACCKTTACGGGGAAATGGGATGCGGTAAGGCGGGAGATTTGTTTTGAATGCAGCCTAGTACTGTTGTAATTCACCTAGTTTTCACATGGGGGAGCCATTCTTTGAGTAGGAGCAAGCAACTGCAGGCCCTAATTCATGCACCCAGTACACCCACACCCACAGAGACATTTTGATGTGTCTTGTTACAAATACAAGATACTCTAAAGACCAATGTATCAAACTAAAATACAGGTATTTTGTCTTTTCTAAGTACAAAATACATTTGCAAGGACTACAACAACATTCTCAGTAATGGTAACAAAAAACATTCCACTTGCTATGACTGTGATATGTGGTTGTTTATCTACTTTAGTTGAATGCAGTATGCACTGACTGTAAGTCGCTCTGGATAAGAGTGTCTGCTAAATGACCAAGCATGCTTTGCAAGTGTTCATTTTTACATTTACATTTTGATCAGTTAGCAGACAGTCTTATCACACCATAGTGTCATCAGACTTCTGATACTAATGCAGGGTGAAAGGGGGTCACAAAATTGTGAACTGTTATAAAAAATGATATAGAAGAAGTATTTTGTATTTCAAAAATATAAATTATAGGTCTTGAAAGTATCTTGTTACAAAATATATGGATTGTAGTTTAGGCCAATGAAATACATATGACAAAATTCTCTAAAGTAATTGAAATACATATTTTCCTCTCACTAACAGAAATACTGCCAATCTCTACACACACACACACACACACACACACACACACACACACACACACACACACACACACACACACACACACACACACCCCTTGTATGCCTTGTCTGTGGTAGGATGAAGATCTGTGCCCATTTCGCCAGGCAACACATTCCTCTCAGGCTGGCGCATTGCCTTGGCAACAGCCTGAAAGTGCGTGTGGAGCTGGGTGGGGCTGGGGTTGCCTCAGACTGCAGGTCAGACAGACAGACATACAGAGAGGCAGGCAGGCAGGCACACACACACAAACAGTTCTCCAGACTGCTCTTGATCTTCCTCATATTATACACATACACTACAAGCACAAACATGTGCATTTAAAGATGTGTATTGTCAGCTGTGTATTTACTTGCCTGTTGCCTGCTCTAACCCTTGTGAATGGCTGGCTGTGATTGATTGACAGGTCAGCCCAAGGCCCAGCTATTGGAGCAGTCTCTGGCTGCAGACTCTACTTCTGTCACCCTGGAGAGGCTACTGCCCGACACAGAGTACGTCCTCACCCTCTACCCGCTGTTCCCCCGAAACTCTGCCTCCCCCGCCACCCTCACGTCACGGACATGTAAGTACACCACACCCTCTCTCCCATTACCCTCAGTCAGTACTGCATGATGCATCATATCATCTTCTGTTTTAAGTGAACTTCACATTATTGGTGTATTTGTATTTGTTATGGATCCCCATTGTTATGGATCCCTACTCTTCCTGGGGTCCAGCAAAACTAAGGCAATTTAGTTTATACAATTTTTAAAACATTACAATACATTCACAGATTTCACAACACACTGTGTGCCCTCAGGCCCCTACTCCACCACTACCACATATCTACAGTACTAAATCCATGTGTATGTAAAGTGCGTATGTTATTGTGTGTGTGTGTGTGTGCGTATGTGTGTGTGTGTGTGTGTGTCTGTGCCAATGTTTGTGTTGCTTCACAGTCCCCGCTGTTCCATAAGGTGTTTTTTTATCTTATTTTGTAAATATCATTTTACGGCTTGCGTTAGTTACTTGATGTGGAATAARGTTCCATGTAGTCATGGCTCTATGTAGTACTGTGCACCTCCCATAGTCTGTTCTGGACTTGGGGACTGTGAAGAGACCTCTTGTGGCATGTCTTGTGGGGTATGCATGAGTGTCTGAGCTGTGTGCCAGTAGTTTAGACAGACAGCTCGGTGCATTCAACATGTCAATACCTCTCACAAATACAAGTAGTGATGAAGTCAATCTCTCCTCCACTTTGAGCTAGGAAAGATTGACATGCATATTATTAATATTAGCTCTCTGTGTACATCCAAGGGCTAGCCGTGCTGCCATGTTCTGAGCCAATTGCAATTTTCCTAAGTCCTTTTTTGTGGCACCTGACCACACGACTGAACAGTAGTCAAGGTGCGACAAAACTAGGGCCTGTAGGACCTGCCTTGTTGATAGTGTTGTTAAGAAGGCAGAGCATTGCTTTATTATCAACAGACTTCTCCCCATCTTAGCTACTGTTGTATTAATATGTTTTGACCATGACAGTTTACAATCTATGGTTACTCCAAGCAGTTTAGTCATCTCAACTTGCTCAATTTCCACATTATTTATTTCAAGATTTAGTTGAGGTTTAGGGTTTAGTGAGTGTTTTGTTCCAAATACAATGTTTTAGTTTTACTAATATATAGGGCTAACTTATTCCTTGCCACCCACTCTGAAACTAACAGCAGCTCTTTGTTGAGTGTTGCAGTCATTTCAGTCGCTGTAGTAGCTGATGTGTATAGTGTTGAGTCATCCGCATACTTAGACACACTGGCTTTACTCAAAGTCAGTGTCATGTCGTTAGTAAAAATTGAAAAAAACAAGTGGCCTAAACAGCTACCCTGGGGAATTCCTGATTSTAATTGGATTATATTTGAGAGGCTTCCATTAAAGAACACCCTCTGTGTTCTGTTAGACAGGTAACTCTTTATCCATATAATAGCAGGGGGTGTAAAGCCATGACACATACATTTTTMCAGCAGCAGACTATGATCGATAATGTCAAAAGCTGCACTGAAGTCTAACAAGACAGTCCCCACAATCATTTTATGATCAATTTCTCTCAGCCAATCATCAGTCATTTAGTGTGTGCTGTGTGCTGTGCTTCCCTATAAGCATGCTGAAATTCTGTTGTCAATTTGTTTCCTGTGAAATAGCATTGTATCTGGTCAAACACAGTTTGAGCCATTGTTGTGAGCCATTGTTTGTCAATGGAAGAGGAGAACAGAAGTTCTACAGTTGTCATGCTCCTGAGCCTGACCTCACAGCAAGCACAGTGCCRTGTGGCAGTCGTGGGAAGGCTTCATTAAGAGGAAATCATTTGGAACTGTTTTTGAATGGATGGATTTCATGCCATGTAAACCATACCGATTGGCCTCATGCATTTGTGACTTTATGTGAACCATAGGTGGAAAGGTAACAGTGATCAGAAAGGTTGTCATCGCCAGATAGGGAGCTTTGCACGTCTTTCTCCGACACTATTCTTTCAAATCGTTAGAACGTCATACTGCCATCTGGTGGTGACTATTTGCGCTGCAGTAAACATAAAAAGTCTGAAGCTCTTATATATTGTTAATCTGTGCCCTATTTCAGTATGTGCACTGTGTTTAGCACTATTTTTGTGTGTGTTTGCGTGTGCGTGTTATGTCTGTCTTGCAGTGCGTCTAGAAGCGGCCCAGCAGCTGTCAGTGGATACTGTGTCAGAGCGTAGTGTCCGGGTGTTGTGGAGAGGAGTGGGTGGAGCCAGGGCCTACAGACTGGTCTGGGGACCATTCACCGGTAAGGAGAGAGACAGTGACCATTGACAGCAGATTATGTGCCAGTATACCCATGCACCAATCAATATAGACGTACCTTATTAACATGTATATTTACACAGAAGGGTTGTTCTTCAGAAATCTATAGTGACACAGAATGGAATTTATGAGAGAATCAGCAAGGCTGTTAATACTTTGTATAGTGAGCAGTCAGTGACACAATTTATATGTGCACAACAACTGTCCTTGTCCTTTTCTTTCACCCCTCCATACCTTCCTCTATCTTCTCTCCTTGCTCTCCTCCCCCCACCATCTCTCATCTCCCCTCTCTCTCTCTCCCATCTCTCCCCCCACCCTCTCCCCACCCCACCCCCTCTCCTCTCACCCACCCTCTTCTCTTTCCCCCTCCTCTCTCTCTCCCACCCACTCATCTTCTCTCTCCTCCCCCCACCCCCTCTCTCTTCCCATCCCTCTCTCCTCGCGCCCCCCTCTCTCCTTCCACCCCTCTCTCCTTTCTTTCCCCACCCTCCTCTCCCCCCCATCTTCTCCTGTCTCCTCTCCGGCCATCCCTCTATCCTCTCCCCTGCTTGTGTCTCTCCCAGGTCGTGATGTGGAATCTGTGGAGGTGGCTGGTGACAGTGAGACTCACACCCTGTTGAACCTGCAGCCAGACGCTGAGTACATTGTCACTGTCATCGCTCTCTACGAAGGCAACACAGAGGGTCCTGGTGCTACCACCAGGTTCAAGATAGGTATAGAGCTACACACACACCCATGTATGCATGGCAGACACGCATACACACACACACCACGCATACACAACACACACACACGCGATTCAGTAACTTCCTAAGCACTTTACAAAGTTAAGCAAATTTGGAGAGATCACTGAAACACAAACAGATTTCCCTCTCCTCCTCTCTCGCTCTCATTCTATTTTCCTCTCAGTCTATTTTCCTCTCGTTCTATTTTCCTATTAGTCTATTTTCCTCTCGTTCTATTTTCCTATTAGTCTATTTTCCTCTCGTTCTATTTTCCTATTAGTCTATTTTCCTCTCGTTCTATTTTCCTCTCAGTCTATTTTCCTCTCAGTCTATTTTCCTCTCGCTCTATTTTCCTCTCGCTCTATTTTCCTCTCGTTCTATTTTCCTCTCACTCTATTTTCCTTTCAGTCTTTGTGTCAGTAACTTCCACTTGTGGTTCATTTTAGCCAGTTAAAGAATGCCTTTATGAAAGACTCTTTCTGCTGCGTCCAACAGACCGTAGTGTAAAGGAGGATAATAGAGGCAGTAGAAAATAGAGGAAATAGAGGAAGAGAGATAACGATATTATTCTGCTTACTAAATATTTACAGTTTCTCCTTTTTTGGAAGTTAAATCTGTTGCACACATGCATACTGTGCAGAAAACACACACACAAACACACACACATACCGCTTCCTGTGTATGACACATTTTTGAGGGATGTCTTCACTTAACAGGGGATTTGTGTTGTTTGACTTAAAGCTGAGTCATCATCATGTTTATTGGTCTGGATTGAAATCAGGGAGGGGGTAGCATACTGTAGTTATTTAAAACAGAATGYCTCCTAATGCTCCTCTCTGGGATCTTTGATCTCAAATGGAAGGGGAAACACACAATGTTTGTGTAGCTAAGAGTTGTTCTAAACAAGTATACCGGCAGTCCAACTAAGATGCATTATGAATTGAAATCCCCTCTAATAGCTGATTATAAACTGGGTGGTTCGAGCCCTGAATGCTGATTGGCTGAAAGCCGTGGTATATCAGCTATACCATGGGTATTACGAAACATTTATTTTTACTGTTCTAAATACGTTGGTAACCAGTTTATAATAGCAAGGCACCTTGGGCGTTTGCGGTAAGAACAACCCTTAGCTGTGGTATATTGGCCATATACCACACCCCCTTGTGCCTTCTTGCTTAAATATCCCCTTGTTGGTTCCGTTTTTCTGTGMTCCGTTTTATTTACTTATCAAATAAGGAACACTCAAAATGTGCACTTATAAATCYTAACAATTTTAATCAAAATACAGCTGTAGACAGAAGTCAAAGATCAAACATCACACATACAACTGATGTCTCTCCTGAGTTCTGCCCCATAGGAAAAGTCCCAAGTTATTTTATTAAGCCCAAAGTCCAGCCCTAGTGATGTTACTGCATACGTCATTACCTRCTACTCATCCGACCAAGCCCATGTATACACAGCTATACAAACGTGCAAGAGAGAAACAATAGTTCCAGTGTTTTCTAAAGCCTCAGCAGTAACTGTCCACTCCCCCAAGTTGATTTATAGAAGTATGTCTGACTAGCCTCYTATCTCTTTTACTCCCCTGCAGGGCTCTATGTTTATCTTTGAAGTGCCTTTTCACAGACCCCATGCAATAATTAACACATTTCTCAGACCATTTCTTTATAAGATGCAGAGACYTAGAAAAGACTGTGGAACAATTTTAAAACCTTATAATGAATATATATAATCTTAATCAGTAGTCTAGGACCCTATAAATGTGGAGGAGGAGTGGTCCCATAGMCCCTCCCCTTCTATTAATACAACATAAGCATAGTCAATTATTATAATACATCAAACATTTGGTGCAGCCCCTATCATGACCCCAATTTGACCCCATCACCCTGAATGGGTTTTTAAGAGGTTCTGGCATACCATGATATATCAGTTGATAAGACCCATGGTTGTGTTGTCTCTGTTCCCCCCATGCAGAGCGTCTGGAGCAGCAGGTGCTGAGGGCAGCCACCACCGGGCCCTCCTCCATCCGCCTCACCTGGAACCTCATCCAGTCTGCCAGGGGATACCGCCTGGAGTGGAGGCAGGGAGAAGGTCAGACACACACATACACACACACTCATGCTTGCATACACACGTAAGGACACACACACACGTACGCCACACGAGTGTGCACACACACGTACACTCACACATACAAGCAAAAGATTCATGTACTTTCAAACCCCTCAACATTGAGTACACCGATCCACGCACACAAACATAGATGTACCCTCGCTGACTCACTGTCAACGTCAAACTGCCTTACTGTAGTCTCTCTCTCCTCAGGTGGCAGAATGCAGAGTCAGTCGTTCTCCAGGAACACCACTATTTATGATCTGTCAGGGCTGCAGCCCAGCACTGAGTATGTCATCACCTTGTTCACCCTGTATGAGGGACGAGAAGAGGCCACCCCCGTCTCCACCTCTCCCACAGGTCAGGGATAGGGGCAGGCGCACCCGCTTTGTTTTAGCCCCTTTGTATTTTATATTTACTTCTATATTTCACTTATTATTTGTATCTTATTTGTTTCACCATTTTACTGACTTTCCTCCCCCCTCATGTGTACAGTGGAACAGCCGGTGGGGAGGGTGTCCAACCTGCGAGTGGTAGAGTACCTGGGCAGCACTGTGCGACTGGGATGGACAGGGGTTGCCGGGGCAACGCAGTACCGTATCCTCATGGTCAACACTGAAGGTAAGGGCACATCTCAAATGACGCCCTATTCCCTCCCTATATAGTGCACTACTTTAGACCGGAAGCCACATATGTTTTAACACTCTGTACTTACAGCGCAAACAGAGGAAACCCGCAGTATCCCTGGAAGCCAGACGACCCTTGACCTTAAGGGTCTGACGGAGGGCGTATCTTATGGGGTCAGCGTGACAGCTGTGGTGGGAGACAGCGAGGGGGACCCAGTCACTGTCTACATCAAAGCAGGTGAGACACACACACACACACACACACACACACACACACACACACACACACACACACACACACACACACACACACACACACACACACACACACACACACACACACACACACACACACACACACACACACACACACACACACACACACACTGATTGTATGCTAGTGCGTGCTCCAGCCTGTGAGAGGGAGGATGTGGATGGATTGAATGCGTGCAGATCTTGGCTCAGGGTTGCAGTGTGTTTGCCAGTTTGGTAAACAGTGCTGTACTGTGGCTGTGTGATGAATGGCTGCCAGCTGATTGTCAATGTGAATAGGTGGTGAATAGTGATACTGAGGGGAGGTGAGCTGAGGCAAGCACAGACAGATAAGAGAAGAGGTTCGTGTTTAGTAGACACAAAATGGCAAAATGTTTTGAAATGGGAAATGTACGTTTGATATTGAACATGGGAAGTAGTTTGGTGGTGCACTGAACTGCAATGTTCTTATTGATGTGTGATTTCAGAACAAGCATTGGAGAGAGTGACTAACCTGCGTGTGACAAACACCAATGGTCGGCGACTCCGAATCGCCTGGACAGGGGTTTCCGGTGCGACAGGGTACAGGGTCACTTGGAGACAAGGCAACAGTAAGTGTCAGCTGAATTATGCTTGGAATGATTTTGTGATAAACTAGTCCTTAGAAATACAATGTTGTGATAACATAATTATATCAGCAGTCCCTATTTATGTATGTATATGTTACTGTCTCTCACCTTCTCTTTTAGATGCAGAGCAGTCCCTGTGTGTGTCTTTAACAGTGTGTATCTCTCCTAGATGCGGAGCAGTCCCGTGTTCTGGGGCCAGAGGCCTCGTCCTATACGGTGGAGGGGCTGCAGCCAGACACAGCTGTGGTCCTGGGCGTGGCGGCTGTGATTGGTCAACGTATCGGGGAGGTGGTCACCCTCTCGGCCAGGACCAATGGCAACAACGGCTCAAGCACGGTTAGCGGCCTGCGTATCATTGATGTCACCTCTCAGAGGATACGCATCACATGGTCACCAGTTTCCAGGGCAACTGGCTACAAGATTACCTGGCGCAGTGGAAATGGTAGGCGTGGTTAATATAAGTGAGATGGGTGTTATCTGACGTATAAATTACATTCCTAAGGATCCTTACTTTAGGTCTCAAAGCACATTAAGGCTCAAAGAACGCATTGTATTGGGATTGTCTAGTAGTTGCTGTAGTCTAGTAATACAGTAATAGCAATCCCCAGTAGCGTTTACCTCTTTGCCTGACCCATAGAGAATGATAGAGGCCTCTAGTGGCCAAAAGGCTGTTTTAGCATTGCCAGAGCCATTGAGGGCTTACACCATTTTAATGTAGTCAACTGGGTGTGACTTACAACTTTATTGGCTGATGACCCTGTTGGAGTCATGTTCAAGCAGGTCATCAGGAGGGATCAGCCAATTGTAAAGAAATGTACTACTTCAAAATGGAGATTGCCTCAATGGCGCTGCCTGTGCGCTCCCAGACGGCATAATTGGAACTAAACTCAGCAAAAAAAGAAACGTCCCTTTTTCAGGACCCTGTCTTTCAAAGMTAATTCGTAAAAATCCAAATAACTTCACAGATCTTCATTGTAAAGGGTTTAAACACAGTTTCCCATGCTTGTTCAATGAACCATAAACAATGAATGAACATGCACCTGTGGAACGGACGTTAACAGCTTACAGACGGTAGGCAATTAAGATCACAGTTATGAAAACTTAGGACACTAAAGAGGCCTTTCTACTGACTCTGAAAAACACCAAAAGAAAGATTCCCAGGGTCGCTGCTCATCTGCGTGAACGTGCCTTAGGCATGCTGCAAGGAGGCATGAGGACTGCAGATGTGGCCAGAGCAATAAATTGCAATGTCCAATACTGTGAGACGCCTAAGACAGCGCTAACAGGGAGACAGGACGGACAGCTGATCGTCCTCGCAGTGGCAGACACGTGTAACAACACCTGCACAGGATCGGTACATCTGAACATCACATCTCTGGGCAGGTACAGAATGGCAAACAACAACTGCTCGAGTTACACGTGGAACGCACAATCCCTCCATCAGTGCTCAGACTTCGCAATAGGCTGAGAGAAGCTGTGACTGAGGGCTTGTAGGCCTGTTGTAAGGCAGGTCTCACCAGACATCACAAGGCAACAACGTTGCCTATGGCACAAAAACCACCCGTCGCTGGACCAGACAGGACTGGCAAAAAGTGCTCTTCACTGACGAGTCGTGGTTTTGTCTCACTAGGGGTGATGGTCGGATTGGCGTTTATCGTCGAAGGAATGAGCGTTACACCGAGGTCTGTACTCTGGAGCGAGATCGATTTGGAGGTAGAGGGTCCGTCATGGTCTGGGGCGGTGTGTTACAGCATCATCGGACTGAGCTTGTTGTCATTGCAGGCAATCTCAACGCTGTGCGTTACAGGGAAGACATCCTCCTCCCTCATGTGGTACCCTTCCTGCAGGCTCATCCTGACATGACCCTCCAGCATGACAATGCCACCAGCCATACTGCTCATTCTGTGCGGGATTTCCTGCAAGACAGGAATGTCAGTGTTCTGCCATGGCCAGCGAAGAGCCCGGATCTCAATCCCATTGAGCACGTCTGGGACCTGTTGGATCGGAGGGTGAGGGCTAGGGCCATTCCCCCCAGAAATGTCTGGGAACTTGCAGGTGCCTTGGTGTAAGAGTGGGGTAACATCTCACAGGAAGAACTGGCAAATCTGGTGCAGTACATGAGGAGGAGATGCACTGCAGTACTTAATGCATCTGTTGGCCACACCAGATACTGTTACTTTTGTTCAATGACACATTATTCCATTTCTGTTAGTCACATGTCTGTGGAACTTGTTCAGTTTGTCTCAGTTGTTGAATGTTGTTATGTTCATACAAATATTTACGTTAAGTTTGCTGAAAATAAACGCAGTTGACAGTGAGAGGACGTTTCTTTTTTTGCTGCGTTTATGTAGGGAAGCTTTCTCTATCATTCTTTATGGCCTGACCCCATCTGTCTACAGGAGTGGAGTCCTCCCGTACGGTGGCCGCTGATGTCACTTCCTTCACCATCGACAGCCTTCAGGAAGACTCCTCCTACCGGGTCTCAGTCTCCTCACTGATTGGGTCTCGGGAAGGATACCCCACCTCCCTGAACACCAGAACAGGTACTCTATCACTCCATTACCAAATTGACCCCTAACCCCTTCTCTTCTTGATAACCCCTAGTAGATTTGAATGAGTTGGTTAGCTGTCAACAATATGGTAWCAGCTTCCCTTAGCCCTCACTTAGTAAATTTAAAGATTGATTGAATTAAATGAGTGCTATCCTATAGAACAGTGCTTGTAAATTGGTGACTGACCTCTTCTACTTCTCTGTCCTCAAGAGTCAGACCAGGTGGTGGTGGGAACAGTGACTTCACTCAAAGCCCAAGAGTCCCGCGGTGAGGTCGTCAGAGTAACATGGGTGGGCGTGCAGGGAGCAACAGCCTATCGTGTGGCTTGGAAGCGAATTGACGGTGAGAGATTTGATTCGCTTTACTGTTTTGAAATGTGAATGATATTCCCATGATGTTTCATGATTAAATAGTGTACTATCCATAGCTCATTTTAATATAGGAATTACCTCTATTCACACCAGCCACACTTAACATATATACACTGCTCAAAAAAATAAAGGGAACACTAAAATAACACATCCTAGATCTGAATGAATGAAATATTCTTATTAAATACTTTTTTCTTTACATAGTTGAATGTGCTGACAACAAAATCACACAAAAATGATCAATCAAATTTATCAACCCATGGAGGTCTGGATTTGGAGTCACACTCAAAATTAAAGTGGAAAACCACACTACAGGCTGATCCAACTTTGATGTAATTTCCTTAAAACAAGTCAAAATGAGGCTCAGTAGTGTGTGTGGCCTCCACGTGCCTGTATGACCTCCCTACAACGCCTGGGCATGCTCCTGATGAGGTGGCGGATGGTCTCCTGAGGGATCTTCTCCCAGACCTGGACTAAAGCATCCGCCAACTCCTGGACAGTCTGTGGTGCAACGTGGCGTTGGTGGATGGAGCGAGACATAATGTCCCAGATGTGCTCAATTGGATTCAGGTCTGGGGAACGGGCGGGCCAGTCCATAGCATCAATGCCTTCCTCTTGCAGGAACTGCTGACACACTCCAGCCACATGAGGTCTAGCATTGTCTTGCATTAGGAGGAACCCAGGGCCAACCGCACCAGCATATGGTCTCACAAGGGGTCTGAGGATCTCATCTCGGTACCTAATGGCAGTCAGGCTACCTCTGGCGAGCACATGGAGGGCTGTGCGGCCCCCCAAAGAAATGCCACCCCACCCCACACCATGACTGACCCACCGCCAAACCGGTCATGCTGGAGGATGTTGCAGGCAGCAGAACGTTCTCCACGGCGTCTCCAGACTCTGTCAYGTCTGTCACATGTGCTCAGTCTGAACCTGCTTTAATCTGTGAAGAGCACAGGGCGCCAGTGGCGAATTTGCCAATCTTGGTGTTCTCTGGCAAATGCCAAACGTCCTGCACRGTGTTGGGCTGTAAGCACAACCCCCACCTGTGGACGTCGGGCCCTCATACCACCCTCATGGAGTCTGTTTCTGACCGTTTGAGCAGACACATGCACATTTGTGGCCTGCTGGAGGTCATTTTGCAGGGCTCTGGCAGTGCTCCTCCTGCTCCTCCTTGCACAAAGGCGGAGGTAGCGGTCCTGCTGCTGGGTTGTTGCCCTCCTACGGCCTCCTCCACGTCTCCTGATGTACTGGCCTGTCTCCTGGTAGCGCCTCCATGCTCTGACACTACGCTGACAGACACAGCAAACCTTCTTGCCACAGCTCGCATTCTGTCTCTTATACACATCTAGATGTGTATAAGAGACAGGACAGACACAGCAAACCTTCTTGCCACAGCTCGCATTGATGTGCCATCCTGGATGAGCTGCACTACCTGAGCCACTTGTGTGGGTTGTAGACTCCGTCTCATGCTACCACTAGAGTGAAAGCACCGCCAGCATTCAAAAGTGACCAAAACATCAGCCAGGAAGCATAGGAACTGAGAAGTGGTCTGTGGTCACCACCTGCAGAACCACTCCTTTATTGGGGGTGTCTTGCTAATTGCCTATAATTTCCACCTGTTGTCTATTCCATTTGCACAACAGCATGTGAAATTTATTGTCAATCAGTGTTGCTTCCTAAGTGGACAGTTTGATTTCACAGAAGTGTGATTGACTTGGAGTTACATTGTGTTGTTTAAGTTTTCCCTTTATTTTTTTGAGCAGTGTATATATATATATATATATATATATATATATATATATATATATATATATATATATATATATATATATATACACACAGCAAATTGGCCAGTGTTACCTAGTGTTGAGTTTTCTGTGTAACATTTCTAGTGTTGATTCAGATGTTAAATTAACTCTGTAAGTGTTAAATTAACACTCATTGGTGTAAAATAACCCAGTGTTGGTGTTAATAACCAGTGTTAAATCAAAACCACACCCATCATTATCATATTTCCCAGCATCCTCTAATGCAGGTTGATTTTTAGAGTTGCTGGTTTCAATTTCTATGTTTTTGCATGTGCATTGATTGATTAATTCACCTTGTGTTACTCAAATATAAATAGCATACATTTTCCTGTTACTTAGACGTTGCATCCGTTACTGAAAAATTGTTCTAGTTAACACATAAGAGTCTAAGGCTTTATGACATACACTTTATATTGTGTTAAATAATTACATTTTAATGATAACATATTCACTTAGGATCTCACTAGGATTGACACAGGACTGAAAATGGATGGATATATGTCTTTGTCACTAACAAATACAGTCGTAGGTGGTAATTTTACACTTCACTCGAAAGGCAAGGCACTCTGGGAAATATTTGAATAAGGCTTTAAACTAAGCAGTTTGTTGATTTAACACTCCGTATAGACACTGGACCAGTGTTAAATGTCACACTGTCAGTGTTGATTTAACAGTGGAGAATTTGCTGTGTATTAATAAAACATGGCAGCCATTTTGTGCCAGACCACTCACCACCACCCCTTCTGTCTTGGTATAGGTGGGGAGGAGAGGAGCCAGCTGGTAGGTGGTGAGCTCACAGCGGTGGACCTGGAGCAGCTGGACCCAGGGGCTCAGTACGAGGTGCAGGTCATGGCTCTGGTTCAGAACAGAGAGGGATCCCCAGTCTCTGTCAGAGTCACAACACGTGAGTTACACTACAGTTTTAAAGAAAAGAGACTGTGCGGTTACATTGTACCTCTGTTTGATTAGAATGGATATGAAAACATTGGAAGGTACAACTTTACAGAATTACTATGTAGCAGGGTTGGGGTCAATTCCAGTCAAATCAGAAAGTAAACTAAATTCMAATTCCAAATGGTCCTCATTGAAAAGCACYGAAGATAATTGGAATGTCAGTGTACTTCCTGAATTCACTGGAAAGAAGTGGAAATTACTCCAACCCTGCTATATAGTTCTATGTCCAGTAGTACTGTAACGTGGTGTTTTGATGCGTACTGCTATGTACTGTATTCCCTCTTTCAATATTCTCAGTATTGCCTTGCTCATTGTGCATTTTCTGTGTGTGTGTGTGTGTGTGTGTGTAGCTGGGGAACCTGTTGCTGTGGACCGTGTGGAGGGGGTCAGGGTGCTGGAGGCTACCCCAGGGGTGCTGCGTCTGGTCTGGAGAGGAATGGCTGGGGTCACAGGGTACCGCATCTACTGGAGATCAGCCCTGGGTAAACACACACACACACACACACACACACATACACATACACACACAGATGCGTACATAAAATGCTCATCCAAACAAACGTTTGCAATTTTTTGGCGGCATCTAATATTTATTTACGTTTTCTAATATTCTCTACTGGTTCGATGCAGGTGAGGCTGAATCCAGCCGTCTGATAGGTCGAGGTGCGACCTCGTTTGACCTGGATGGTCTGCGGCCTGGGGTGAGCTACACAATGAGGCTGGCTGCCATCTTCAGGGACAGAGAGAGTCAAGCTGTCACTATCACTGCCTCCACAGGTACACTTCTCTGCCCACATCTCTTCTCCTTTCATTCACTATAGTTATGGRCAGGAGTTTTCCTGACCATGTGACCTGACTAAGATAAAACCTTATAAAAGCCCAAGGTTTTTGTGGTTATGGCTATAGATTCTAACTGTTGTATAGTCACAACCTCTTAATGTTCTCTATCACACGATTACTGAARTCACTCACATACGGTTGTCTCTCTCTTAACTGATCACTCACTCCTCCTCTCCTCCCATTAGCTCCCCTACAGCCTGTAACAGGTCTGCGTGTGGCGGAGGTTACCCAGAATTCTGTGTTGTTAGGCTGGGTTCCACTGACTGGTGCCACAGGATATATCCTGCGCTGGAAAGAGGAGAGAGGTGAGAGAGAAACACTGCATATTGGGGTCACATTTGGTAGTTTATTGACTATGTTCCACAATGAAAGGTTATCGCTAATCTTTGTTTGTGTGTGACTGTGTGTGTATGTACTTGTACGTACTCGTCTGTGTGGGTGCCTGTGTGTGTGTCTCTAACCAGATACTGGTCCGGGTCAATCCACCACGCTGCCTGGGTCATCCAGCTCCTACAGGGTGACAGGGCTACGTCTGGGCCTGAGATACCGCTTCACCCTGCAGCCCAACTTCCAGAGGGAGGTGGGCCCTGAGACCTCAGTGGACGAACGCACTGGTAAGACTGACATCACTCTTTTTTAACCAGTCACTCCATTCTCTCCCTTCTCCTTAGTCCTCATACTGGCCCATTATGTTCCAACCCCTCCTCGCTCTCTGTGTCTCTGTCCTCAGTGTGTGTGGGTGGTCGTCTCGACGTGGTATTCCTGGTTCCAGCTTCCAGGGATCGGGCCAGCCTGGCTGATTCTCTGCTCTCCCTCCTGACCAGCGCTGCCGGCTCCCTCAGCACCATTGGAGAACGGGACTCACAGGTACTGTACACATACAGACGTCTGTGATATGTGTGTGTTGGCTGCTAGTGTTCTTCTGTGTGATTCTGTGGCATGGTCTTCCTGTATCCTCCAGGTGGGGATTGTAGTGTACAGCGCCCGACCCAAGGTCTGGTTCCTGCTCAATCGCCATAGCAACAGTGAGACGCTGCTTCAGGAGATCCTGTCCACGCCTTTTGAGGATGGCCCAGGGAATGCTATAGGTGTGTGTATTTTGTACGTACTTGTGTGTGCGCATGCGTGCTTGAGTGTGTGTGTGTGAGTGAGTTTGTGTGTGCGCGTGTGTGCCTGTGCATGTGTATATGTAACATTGAGAGGTATAGAGATCATTACTTGAAAATAACCCGTTTTTGCATGGACATTGCCATTGAGGGCTTCTGCCATTTTAGTGTTAACTTGGTGGGGATTTTTATAGGTTAGGAGCGATCAGCCAATGCTCAGAGCATTGCCTTCTTCAAATTGGTTTGCCTAGTTTGTAAATRGCTTTAAGCTATATCACCGCCATCTAGTGGCCACAATAAATGAATGACACATAACATTTGGTTCAAGACTCCAACACTGCAGGTGGCAGTAAATCACCAATRTTAGCTTTACACTTTTTTCAAACATCAAAAGAAGAACAAAACGTACTACTTTAAAATAGATATAACCTCAGTGGCGATTCCACAGTGGTATCCACTGCTGTCACAGATACCATAATGGTACAGATGYAAAGTTGAGATCTCTATACATCTCTATGGTGATATTTAAATGTTTATCTCCCCCGGCAGGCCAGGCAATGACGTTCACCAGACAGTTCCTTCTCAGCCCCACAGCTGGTCGTAGACCCAGAGTTCCTGGTGCGGTGGTGATCATTGCAGATGAAAAATCCTCCGACAACGTCACTGTCCAAGCTAGTGTTGTCAAAGCCTCAGGTAGCCTCACACAGACTGTGTTGAGAGCGTTAAACACACAAGCACATATAGAGCAACTGCACATCTCTACTAATGGAATTTTCGACAGTAACTTTTAACCTACAGTCCCTTGTCACACACAGTTTTAAAATTAACATTTTGAACAATAAATAGAAAAATGCCCAATATTTAGTTTGTGTGTGTGTGTGTGTGTGTGTCAGGTGTGACGGTGCTGGCGGTGGGTATAGGTAGGGCGGACTCTGAGGAGCTGCGCCAGGCAGTGACAGATGGCAGCACCCAGAACCTTCTATATGCCCGTGATGCCACCCAGCTGGGCACCCTGCACGCCGACMTGGCTGACCTGCTGTGTGGCGTCGCCAGGATACCAGAGGGAGTGGTGAGATAAGAGGGGAAAAGTTGGTGGGGAGGGGAGGTGAGAGAGAGAGTTTAGAAGTCAGACAACAATATGGCGGAGTGCTCTGGGTCTCAGTGTGTATGTTGTTGTTTTCTATATCAGGGGCCAGTGACAGAGCAGTGTACCGTACAGTGTCCTCGGGTGAGTTACTGTACTTTACCTCCTCCATCCACACACACGTAGCCATCATTACACTCTCACCATACCTTACAACTGCTGTGTGCTCTCTTTTTCATCCCTCTTTGCCCTGCTATCTCTCATATCTGTTCATTTTTACTATCTCTAGGGTGACCGGGGGGAGCGAGGAGGAAAGGTAACAATTGAATTGTTTTAATACCATTTTCTGTTACTGTATGTTGTCTTGGAAGCTCTATGGTCAGTAGTTGTGTCAGATGTCCTGATCAGTTTCTCTGTTACAGGGAGAGAGTGGAAGAGACGGTGCTGACGGACGCAAAGGAGAGCCTGTGAGTCTTTCACCACTGATTACTGATCTAATACTGGTAGCTCAAACATTAGCATCCACGTATCATCCACTGAGATTGTGTGTGTATGATTTCCAGGGTCGTGATGGTTTGCCTGGCAGGGATGGCCCCAGAGGGCCTGAGGGGCGACAGGGTCAGCCTGGCCGAAGTGAGGACCCCTCAGTGGGGGTCAGAGGGGAGAAGGGKGAGAGGGTGAGTACACATTAACACTTATACTCAACACTTGTACTGTTGTAGTGTACTGCTGTAGTGATGTAGTGAACAGATGTAGGATCTTAATTTGATCACYCTTGTTGCTAASAATGTTGCTGAGGATACRCAAAMTTGTAGTGTTTCTGAGGTTTAAAAAGGATTCTAAAGTTTGTAATTTCCACTTTAAAATGTCAGATTTGATTTACTAACTAAACTAAAAATGTATCAACCTCTTCAAACATGTATGTTCATTATAATCCACATTTCCTGTAGGATTATTTTCCTGCTGTAGCAAACTGGCTCAAATTAAGATCCTACATCTGTACTGCTSTATTTACTGTTGTTTATTCTCTAGGGTTTTCCTGGTCTGGATGGGAGTCCAGGGTTGCCAGGGCGACCAGGGACCCCAGGCCCTGGAGGTGTGCCGGTGAGTAGTCAGGGGCCACAGTTACAGCCAGGGGCAATCACAATGTGTAAATCAACTTGCCAATAACACATGTTTTTTATCCTGATGTTCTTATACTGTAAGTAGTAGATGGTCAACCTGCTGTAAATATGTAAGCCTTTTCTRAGCAGCCCATAGGGGCAGGCAGCTTGATGTACAGGTACATCCCCTGGAGAGGACACTAGGCTGTCGCAGGGCCTTAGCCCCAATCCATCTCCTTAATGCAGAGTGCCAAGCAGGGAGGCATCTGGTCCCATTTTTGGAGTTGGGGATCAAACCCCCAACCTTTCAATCTCAGGGTGGCACTCTAACCACATTGCCACTGAATTGGTCCAACCTGCTGTAGACGTGGTTTAACAAAATATGTTTTGCTATTTTSTCTTTTTCAGGGTTCACAGGGGCTACCGGGTGTCAGAGGAGATCCTGTGAGTATCCCTCAGCACGCCAATGGGATCTGTTTATACTGTATCTTGTGTTTATGTGTGTGTTGTTGTATTATGAAGTTTGATGTTTTCTCTGTGGCAGGGTGATCCTGGGGTTACAGGAGGACCAGGGACAAAGGGTGACAGGGGCGACAGGGTGAGTACAGCACATCTCTTTATCGTCTGTGAACTATACATTGTATGTAATCCCATCTGCTGTGTGTGTTGGATGTTCACTAAGCTGTTTCTTTGGTGTTCCAGGGTGAGCCAGGGTCAGCTGTTTCAGGAGGAGGTCTGCCCGGGAGGAAAGGGGAACCAGGGATCCCAGGAATATCTGTGAGACACACACACACACACACACACACACACACACACACACACACACACAGTCAGACACGTGTGATGGTAAGTCATATTCTCTTCCGTTTAATTAATTCTGAATGACGATGAATGACGTTCTCTCCGTTACCCAGGGTACCCTAGGGCGTCCAGGGAATGACGGGGCCAAGGGCTTTGTGGGACCTGCAGGGACCCCTGGACAGGATGGTCGCCCAGGGATACCAGGCACCCCCGGCCTCTCCATCAAGGTCAGTTACCCTGGTCAGGTCTGGCCCTTGACACAGTAACTAGTGAACAGAACACATGGGGGGAGAAAGAGAGTAGTAACAGCAGAGTAGTACCAGCAGCCTGTAACCTGTATAACCTGTAAAGGCCTTTCGTGGACTACAGGAAATGGAGGAGCGAGCACACCCCCATCGACATCAATGGGGCTGTAGTGGAATGGGTCGAGAGCTTCAGGTTCCTCAGTGTTCACATCACTAAGGAATTAACATGGTCCACACACACCCACACAATTGTGAAGAGGGCACGACAGCGCCACTTCCCCTTCAGGAGGCGGAAAAGATTTGGCATGGGCCGTCAGATCCTCAAAGTTCTTTGAGAGCATTGAGAGCATCTTGACTGGCTGCATCACTGCTTAGTAAGGCATCTGCAAGGCACCCAACCGCAAGGCGCTACAGAGGGTGGTGAGTACGGCTCAGTACATCACTGGGTCTGAGCTCCCTGCCATCCAGGACGTCTATACCAGGTGGTGGAAGGCCCAAAAACATTTCTCTACCCACCCAACATTTCTCTATGCTACCGCACGGCAAGCGGTACCAGTGCACCAAGTCTGGAATCAACAGGACCCTGAACAGTGGTTACCCCCAAGCCATATTAAGACTGCTGAACAAGACCGCTAAATAGCTAAATACTAGACTACCTGCATTGACCCTTTTTTGCTCTCTTGCACTGACACTGACACACACTGGACTCTACCCACACTCTCACACATACTTACACTGACAGCCCAACACACACCCACACACACTACATACGCCCACACACGCATAACATGCGTGCACATGCATACTGACGACAAACACTCATACACACTTTCACACTCACCACATACGCTGCTGCTATTCTTTATTATCTATCCTCTTGCCTAGTCACTTTAACCCTACCTATATGTGGGGTGGAAGGTAGCCTAGTGGTTAGAGGGTTGGACTAGTTCGAGCTGACAAGGTAAAAATCTGTTGTTCTGCCCCTGAACAATGCAGTCAACCCACTGTTCCTAGGCCGTTGTTGTAAATAAGAATTTGTTCTTAACTGACTTGCCTAGTTAAAAACAAAAAATATGTATGTAGTTACCGTGTACCCCTGCACATTGCCTGGTACTCCCTGTATATAGGCATGTTATTGCTATTCATTATTCACTGTGTATAGACGGGTTGGTTGTTCAGCAACAAAACTGACGTTTGTGCAACTATGGGGCAAAGCAAACTGGGTTGGCTTAGATCAAGGGGTAGGCAACCCTGTTTCTGGAGTGCCTCAGGTACTGCAGGATGTTRTTCCAACTAGGCACCACACCTGAACAACTGAGCTAWTTTATCAGTTCAGTGATTGCCTAAATTCAACACACCTGGTCTTCCAGGTTGGTTAAATCAAAAAACATGAAGTGCCTGCAGCACTCCAGGACCAGGGTTGCCTACCCTCAAGAACAAAATGAAACTAGATGGAACGAGTCACTTACGATTTCCCACATGGCAGTTTCTTGTCATTGTTGGTAGCTATCTGGCCATCCAGAATCACAACACGCACATACTTCTGCCCCATTAAAGTGCGTGCATCGTTTCCCTGATGTTGTCAGCTAATCCATCTATTTATTCCTCATGTCACATTTTTGTTACATTTTTTATCTTTAACTCTGCATTGTTGGATAAGGAGGCATAAGTAAGCATTGCACTGTTAGTGTACACCTGTTGTTTACAAGCATGTGACAAATAACATTTGATTTGATTTGACCTGGCCACATTGGGGTGAAAGAGAGTTGTTACTCGTTTCACAGGCACTAGTGATGCGGGGTTGACTCATAACCCGCAGTGCCCGCAGTTATATCTGCAAGGGTTTAGGATCATTAAATATTGTGTTTTGGACTTGGGAACAGGAGTGGAGAAATATAATTWWTTTTTTTCTGCATCTTGAGAGCATGCAATGCTCAGTTAGATAGCATCTGTAGAGGTGCTGTTTTTATTATTAAAGCAACATAAAAGCTGATAGTATTTCAACCACATAAAGTATGCCAAACTAAAATCTTATCAGAAATATGTTGGGTTGTTTTCACAGCTTTCTTTCCCCTTGCAACTGGTCAAACTGATGTAATTTGGACATTTTGCGCAGGAAATCTTTCAGTTTTTTGGGGGTTGATTTATTGTATTTTCTCCCTAGTCCCTAAACATCTTTGTTCTGCTAAAGATGACAGAGAAAATTGTACCGATGTCAACTAGATTGAAGCATTTATTCTATCGATCAATTACATTATTCTGTTGGGCAAGGGTTTATTTAGTCTTCTAGGGCAACATGTAATAACAGAAGAGAAGCTACATGTATCTAATTTTAGACAAGTTGACTATTAAATAGCCTACCTGTAACRATCGTCTGTTGAATTAGGTGTGGACCAAAGCGCAGCGTGGTAAGTGTTCATGTTATTTTTATTTAAACAGAACACTAAACAAAATAACAAAGAGAATGAACGAAAACGAAACAGTCCTGTCAGGTGCATCAACACAAAACAGAAAACATAGAACAGAAAACATCGAATCCCCACCCCAACTCACGCCCTGACCAAACCAAAATAGACACATAAAAAGGATCTCTAAGGTCAGAGCGTGACACTACCAAAATGTTGGAAACTCTAAGCAGAAACATATATATGCCGTCTTTGACTGTAGCCTATAGTGCATTTTCTATATTTGCGGGTTAGGGTTGGGTGCAGGCCTCAGATTTCACCTGATCACGTATAGTCGGGCGGTTGCGGATAAGTTATTAGCAATTGTGGGCGGTGAACAAACAGCTGACCTGTGCACCACTAACAGGCACCTCATCAGTTCAAGTTCAATTCTTGCTCCCAAAAACATGTCCCCTTTTCAAAAGTTCTCAGATGGTTCTAACTTGGAATAGTTGAAGTGCTGTGAGGGATGTTCATATATCTTTTACTTCCTCATGTAAAATATATCTTCACCTTAAGAGTAACCCCCCAACAGTATGGCTGTGATATGATAATGTGGGATTACATTTTAGATTTCTAGGTTCTTTTCATTCTCTGCCTTTGAGTATATCTGTCATCATCCTCTTTATGTTTTGATCTTCCACCTGATCATGCCCTTCCATCAGTTTCCTTGACAACCAGCATCTTTAGACTTGGAGAGGCCTTGATGTTTCGTCATAGTGCAGTAGACGGGCATTGTGTGTGTGTTTCTGTGGGTGTGAGTGGGTGTGTGTTGGTGCACGTGTGCGTGTCTAGAATTAAAATGTATTCCTATACTGGGATGTAGAGTCTGTGAAACTACAAAGCTCAATCACTAATCATTTCTATCTCTCTCTCTATCCCTCTCTCTCTCTATCTCTCTCTCTCTCTATCAATCTCTCTCTCTCTCTCGCTCTCTTCCTCTCCCTCTCTCCTTTCAGGGAGACAAGGGCAGCACCGGAGAGAGGGTGAGTCGTACAGGGCTATCCCTAGCTTGTCTTGTAGATTCATTGCATATATCTCTGGAAGAATGATGGAGCATAATGATTATCACCTCTCTGTTATCTTTCTCTGTCTCTCTCTGTCTGTGTGTCTGTTTGTCCTGCTGACAGGGACCTCCAGGAGTGGGCAGTGGCTTGGCTGTGAAGGGGGAGAAGGGATCACCGGTAAGCTCTGTCAATCACTGGACATGTGTCATGTGTGTCTTTTTGTATATGTGCCTGCATTTGTATCCTGCAGATCTCTGGGGTGATAATTATACTGTACACGTCTATGGTTTGATGTCATAACTGACTTATTTACCATATCTTATTGTGTTTTGTTGTGTTCAGGGGTCTAATGGAAACCCAGGAGCTCAGGGTCCCAGAGGATTTACAGGACAACAAGGAGCCAAAGGAGACAAGGTTGGTACTATGTGTGTGCCTGTGTGTGTGCGCCTGTGTGTGTACAGTACATACGTGTGTACTGATAGTGTGTACTGAGTGTTTTTTATGTTTCAGGGGGAGAGTGCAGAGGGGTTGCCAGGACTATCTGGGAAGGCAGGAGAGCCTGGTGATCGGGTAGGATACACATTTACATACAGTGCATTCGGGAAGTATTCAGACCCCTTGACTTTTTCCACATTTTGTTACCGGAAAGGTCCTTTCCCAAACTGTTGCCACAATGTTGGAAGCACAGACTCAACTAGAATGTCATTGTATGCTGTAGCGTTAAGATTTCCCTTCACTGGAGCTAAGGGGCCTTGCCCAAACCCTGAAAAACAGCCACAGACCATTATTCCGACTACACCAAACTTGACAGTTGGCACTATGCAGGTAGCGTTCTCCTGGCATCCGCCAAACCCAAACGGACTGCCAGATGGTGAAGTGTGATTCATCACTCCAGAGAACGCTTTTTAAGTGCTCCAGAGTCCAATGGCGGCGAGCCACTCCAGCCGACCCTTTGCATTTCACATGGTGATCTTAGGCTTGTGTGTAGCTGCTCGGCCATGGGAACACATTTCATGAAGCTCCCGACGAACATTTATTGTGCTGATGTTGCTTCCAGAGGCAGTTTGGAACTCGGTAGTGAGTGTTGCAACCGAGGACAGACGATTTTTACGCGCTACGCGCTTCAGCACTCGCCGTTCCCGTTCAGTGAGCTTGTGTTGTTGCTTCTAGACGTTTCCACTTCACAATAACAGCACTTACAGTTGACTGGGGCAGCTCTAGCAGGGTAGAAATTTGACGAACTAACTTGTTGGAAAGGTGGCATGCTATGACGGTGCCATGCTATGACGGTGCCACGTTGAAAGTCACTGAGCTCATCAGTAAGGCCATTCTACTACCAATGTTTGTCTATGGAGATCGCATGGCTGTGTGCTCGATTTTATATACCTGTCAGCAACGGGTGTGACTGAAATAGGTGAATCCACTTATTTGAAAGGGTGTCCACATACTTTTGTACAGTACATACATGCTTACATACATATCTTTTTACTGTAAAATGAAGGACATACTCAAGTCATGTACAACATATTCCAACACGTTTGTGTGTTTTAGGGTCCCCGTGGGCCTGCTGGAAGCATTGGACTCAAGGTTAGACAATGGAAAACATTTAATCAAATCTCCATGTTTAGGACTAGAATGTATGATAGAATGTATATTTGGGTGGTTGGGTGGGTTTGGGTGGATGGATGACCCTACTCTCTCTGTCTTCTCAGGGGGACCGGGGCCAGCCAGGTGAGCCTGGATCACAAGGTGACAGGGTGAGTATGGATACAGCCCCTCTAACCCAGTTAGACTGCTGCTGTTAAACTGGTTTGTCTGCTGTGGGTTGTAACTGACTGTGTTGTCTTTCCAGGGGGAGAGAGGACCTGCTGGCCTGGCAGCAGAGAGGGTGAGTACAGTACCATGCATTTGGTTATGCGTCTTTTCACTGTGACCTTGTTCATGACCATTAAGCTAGATATTGTACAGCTACAGTATATGAATGTCACATTTGTTTTCCATTTTCATGTGTTCACTAGTATTTATCCTTATCCTTGCTCGCTCACTTTTACTCCTACACTGAACCGAATCCATTTGTATTAGCATGAAGGTCACGGGTATCGGAAATGCCTGCTGAGGGTTGTCATGCAGTGTGTTGTTCTGACCACAGTGTGGCGCTGTGTGTTTCAGGGGGAGAGTGGACAGCCAGGCTCTACAGGGGCTCCAGGCCTGAGGGTGAGTAACCATGTCTTACTGTACCTCTACATGATTTGAGTCATTTTCACATCGTGACCCACCACTATTGATTGATGTTGTTCAGTTATAGGATTTGATGATACATGCAGAGGCTTTAGATATTTGTGATATTTTATTACAATGCGTGAGTGTGTGAGTCATGTGTGTGTATGTGAGTAAGTGTGTGTTGACTTGCTCACAGGGTTTGCCTGGCACCAGTGGACTACCAGGGGAGAAGGTGAGGCTAATACAGTCTGACTGACTCTCTGATCATTTAAAGTGAATCTCCACAAAATAAACATGAGTGAACTATGTAATGTAATCAGAACAATGACATCAACTAAACATAGATGAACATCAGATAAAAACACCTAACCTATCTGTCTCCAGGGCAGTGAGGGCGCTAAAGGAGAACCTGGCCGGAGTGTGAGTCACATCATACATGGTTTATTTTGATGCCTCATCATTAGATGGACCGATATGATTTATTTTTATGGATTTTTATGGAAGTACTTCTCTACAGTAATTGAAAAGGCAGAGATCAGTATTGGTCAGTATTGGTCAATGTAATGATATTTCCTCCTTTTGTATATTTCTACACATCCAGGGGCCAGGATTAGGTGGGAAGAAAGGTGAACAGGCAAGTTTCCCACTTTTACTTCCTCATACTTCCCATCTCCATATTAATGGTTGATATTTTGATGTACTGGACACAGTTACAACACTTTCTCCATAGACTCATTCTCTCTTCCCCCTCTCCTCTCTTTCCTCAGGGTGAGCCGGGTCTGCCAGGTGCAGAGGGGCCCAGGGGCCAGAAGGGTGATCCAGCCCAGAAAGGTGAAAAAGTGAGTTGGTACCCACAGGTTACATGATGGTGCGCTGCATGAAACTGGCACTCCATGCCCTTCGGTGGTGTGTGTGTGTGCTCGGCATGTGTGTGTATACAGGGGATTTAATGATGTTCTCTATGCAAGCGGGTATCAATGTTTTATGCTGTTCATCTGTCTTTCTGTTCCTCACTGTCTCTCATTCTCTAATTTCTCTCCTCTTTCATTCTTCCAGGGTTCCCCAGGTACTGGCTCTCCTGGCCAGGCTGGATCTAAAGGAGAGCAGGGGGATCGGGTGAGTTCAGAGGAAGCTGTGATAATTTATCAGTCTTTATCTAAGCTACAAATCAAATTTTTCTTAATTTTTTTCTATATTGTAGAATAATAGTGAAGACATCAAAACAATGAAATAAGATATGGAATCATGTAGTAACCAAAAAAGTGTTTTATATTTTAGATTCTTAAAAGTAGCCACCCTTTGCCTTGATGACAGCTTTGCACACTCTTGGCATTCTCAACCAGCTTCACCTGGAATGCTTTTCCAACAGTCTTGAAGGAGTTCCCACATATGCTGAGCACTTGTTGGCTGCTTTTCTGTCACTCTGTGGTCCAACTCAACCCAAACTATCTCAATTGGGTTGAGGTCAGATGATTGTGGAGGCCAGGTCATCTGATGCAGCACTCCATCACTCTCCTTCTTGGTCAAATAGCCCTTACACAGCCTGGAGGTGTATTGCGTCATTGTCCTGTTGAAAAACAAATGGTAGTCCCACTATGCGCAACCAGATGGGATTGTGTATCGCTGCAGAATGCTGTGGTAGCCATGCTGGTTAAGTGTGCCTTGAATTTTAAATAAATCACTGACAGTGTCACCAGCAAAGCACCCGCACACCATCACACCTCCTCCTCCATGCTTCACAGTGGGAACCACACATGCGAAGATCATCCGTTCACCTACTCTGTGTCTCACAAAGACACGGCGGTTGAAACCAAAAATCTCAGATTTAGACTCATCAGACCAAAGGACAGTTTTCCACCAGTCTAATGTCCATTGCTCGTGTTTCTTGGTCCATGCAAGTCTCTTATTCGTGTTCTTTAGTAGTGGTTTCTTTTCAGCAATTCGACCATGAAGGCCTGATTCACGCAGTCTCCTCTGAACAGTTGATGTTGAGATGTGTCTGTTACTTGAACTCTGTGAAGCGTTTATTTGGGATGCAATTTCTGAGGCTGGTAACTCTAATGAACATATTCTCTGCAGCAGAGGTAACTCTGGGTCTTCCTTTCCTGTGGCGGTCCTCATGAGAGCCAGTTTCATCATAGCGCTTGATGGTTTTTACTGCACTTGAAGAAACTTTCAAAGTTCTTTACATTTTCTGGATTGACTGTCTTAAAGTAATAATGCACTGTTGTTTCTCTTTGCTTATTTGAGCTGTTCTTGTCATAATATGGACTTGATCTTTTACCAAATAGGGCTGTCTTCTGTATACCACCCCTACCTTGTCACAACACAACTGATTGGCTCAAACTCATTAAGAATGAAAGAAATTCCACAAATACATTTTTAACAAGGCACACCTGTTAATTTAAATGCATTCCCGGTGACTAACTCATGAAGGGGTGGTAGGTAGCCTAGTGGTTAGAGTGTTGGGCCAGTAACCGAAAGGTTGCTAGATCGAATCCCCGAGCTGACAAGGTAAACATCTGTCGTTCTGATTTGTTTAACATAGTTTTGATGTCTTCACTATTATTCTACAATATAGAAAATAGTCAAAATAAAGAAAAACCCTTGAATGAGTAGGTGTGTCCCAACTTTTGACTGGTACTGTCTCTGCAGAAAGCCCCAAAGGTATATTGTAAAACATATGTATCATTCATTGAGCTTCCCTGTGTAGCTGCTGAAAGATGCTCAGCATGTAGGTCATGTCCTACAGACTCAGACTGACAGTCTGTAAACACATAAACCTGTTCTTTCCCCTCTAGGGACTCTCTGGCTTAGCTGGAAGACTGGGGATCAAGGTGAGACACATGCCTTGACTGGCTTTTGTCTTTTTTAAATTTGAACTTCTATTTAGTATTTCTATTGTGTCAGTGTTGCTTTCTCATAAAGTAATTTGTACATTCTTGTAAGTAATTCTTAGCTTTCTTATAGTAAAACTATTGTGTCGTTTCCAGCTGATGTGTTCCTATTGGTTTTGTAGGGAGATTCAGGTGAACCAGGAGAGAGAGGGGAGACAGGACGAGCCGGACCCGCAGGAAAGAATGGCATCCCAGGGAAAGAGGTCTGAGACACTACCCATTCGACCCTGGAGCTTTTCACCTCTGCCAAACCCCTGCATGTTATACTATCACGCACCCGATGCAAATCATCCCTGTTTCAATAGTAGTCACTTACTGCGCTAACGACCTGTTATCACTCTAATACTACTACTCTGACAAAATACAATAGCTATAACATAATAGTAGTATAGTTATAACAAACTCTGCTGCTTCACTACTGGGCCCATTACCTTTTTACGTCTACACTTTTATTTCTACAGTTCAATCAACCTAGAGCAGTAGTCACCAACCTTTTCTGAGCCAGAATCACTTTCTGAGTCGAAATGCAACCCGAGATCTACCGCTCAGATTTCTTTAAAAACATGACTTCAAAAATGTAAGCCTATGCAACATTAACCAACTAAAAACAGTTCTGCAGCGATGAGGTTCGTGCAGTAGGCTACAGGACCAATATAGTCGTGGCCAAAAGTTTTGAGAATGACACAAATATTAATTTTAACAAAGTCTGCTGCCTCAATTTGTATGATGGCAATTTGCATATACTCCAGAATGTTATGAAGAGTGATCAGATGAATTGCAATTAATTGCAAAGTCCCTCTTTGCCATGCAAATGAACTGAATCCCCCAAAAACATTTCCACTGCATTTCAGCCCTGCCACAAAAGGACCAGCTGACATCATGTCAGTGATTCTCTCGTTAACACAGGTGTGAGTGTTGATGAGGACAAGGCTGAAGATCACTCTGTCATGTTGATTGAGTTTGAATAACAGACTGGAAGCTTCAAAAGGAGGGTGGTGCTTGGAATCATTGTTCTTCCTCTGTCAATCATGGTTACCTGCAAGGAAACACGTGCTGTCATCATTGCTTTGCACAAAAAGGGCTTCACAGGCAAGGATATTGCTGCCAGTAAGACCCAAATCAACCATTTATCGGATCATCAAGAGCTTCAAGGAGAGCGGTTCAATTGTTGTGAAGAAGGCTTCAGGGCGCCCAAGAAAGTCCAGCAAGCGCCAGGACCGTCTCCTAAAGTTGATTCAACTGTGGGATCGGGGGGGCACCACCAGTACAGAGCTTGCTCAGGAATGGCAGCAGGCAGGTGTGAGTGCATCTGCACGCACAGTGAGGCGAAGACTTTTGGAGGATGGCCTGGTGTCAAGAAGGGCARCARARAAGCCACTTCTCTCCAGGAAAAACATCAGGGACAGACTGATATTCTGCAAAAGGTACAGGGATTGGACTGCTGAGGACTGGGGTAAAGTAATTTTCTCTGATGAATCCCCTTTCCAATTGTTTGGGGCATCTGGAGAAAAGCTTGTCCAGAGAAGACAAGGTGAGCGCTACCATCAGTCCTGTGTCATGCCAACATGAGACCATTCATGTGTGGGGTTGCTTCTCAGCCAAGGGAGTGGGCTCACTCACAATTTTGCCTAAGAACACAGCCATGAATACAGAATGGTACCAACACATCCTCCGAGAGAAACTTCTCCCAACCATCCAGGAACAGTTTGGTGACGAACAATGCCTTTTCCAGCATGATGGAGCACCTTGCCATAAGGCAAAAGTGATAACTAAGTGGCTCGGGGAACAAAACATCGATATTTTGGGTCCATGGCCAGGAAACTCCCAAGAACCTTAATCCCATTGAGAACTTGTGGTCAATGGGATTAAGAAGGGTCAACACTGCAAATATTGACACTTTGCATCAACTTCATGTAATTGTCAATAAATGCCTTTGACACTTATGAAATGCTTGTTATTATACTTCAGTATTCAATAATAACATCAGACAAAAATATCTAAAGACACTGAAGCAGAAAATGTGGAAAATTAATATTTGTGTCATTCTCAAAACTTTTGGCCATGACTGTACATTATCACTGCATTTTGGCTACGCTTGAATTGCCCTGCCAATGTTGTTCTTTTCAGACCATTTTGACATTATATTTCAAAATTGTAGGTATATGATCACACTGGTAATAGATAGTTTGTTGTATTACTTGTGAGGCACAGCTGAGTGAGCATAATAAATTGCTTTTTTGCTGGACTGATGCCCTGCATCAGATGGTCAGTCTGAGGGGAGGGAGGGAGCAGCGGTGAGGCTGTCTCACCCGACTCACCGTCCCGCCTCTCTCCCTTCCTCCATGAGAAAAAGGACAGACTTTTAGCTGATGGCAAAACTTAAGTCACACTGCATTATTTCTGCTTTATGCACCAATTCATGCTGTTACCCCTATGACCAGAGAAAGTGAAATATTCCTTGATATAAAAAAAGACACAAGCTGCCAATAATAACAACTTAAACATAGCCACGGGAAGTAGAGATGCTGAGGTTGCTGCAGCACCCCCTGAAAAGTCAGAATGTACATTTTTGTATATATATATTTTAAACATTCTTACAAAAGTGGTGCACTGGGCCTTTACTAGTCCTGTATTAACAGATCGATGCAGGCAACATTTTTTTTGTGTCAAAGTTTCGGCAGTGCTGAAAAACAAATTAAACATGAACTTACTCATAAAATCAGCAGCTCTTTGCTGTATTCGTTGAGTCTCTCTCTAGTCATGGTTTTAAAGGTTTTCAAATCTATTCGAGGCCTCTTTTTACAGTCTATAGTGCGAGGAAACTGTGCAGACACGGTAATCTGAGTTATCTGATTGGCCAGCGGTAGGCCTATAAGTGCACTTGATTTTCCCTCTGGGCCTGACAAGGGTAGGCGAAGTTCTACATGAAATGGTTAAAAATGGGAACATTTGCCTTCCTGGCGCTAGGGCTGCAGAATCAAGTGCATCTACCACCAACAGCGTGAAACAATTAAAAAAATAGGAACGCAAGGCTTTATCGGTGGGTTTTTTACAGAAATGTTTGGTGATCGACTAGGAATGGCTTGGAGATCGCGATCGACCGGTTGGTGACAATTAAACTATTAGTATGTTATTCAAGACTGTACCACAAAGGGAATGAATGTCATACTGCCATTCCAGTGCAACTAATAACTATACTAATACAGTGTGTCTAAATCTGACCTCTTTGTTGTGTAAGTATTGTTATGATATAACGATGACCTAACCAGTCATATAAGACTTTCTTTCTATCTCTCTCCCCCTCATACCATGATGACACTAGAGGTACATCACCACTAATGACTATTACTACAACTACTTTTTGGAATAATACTCAAACAATACTACTGCTACTACTACTACTACTACTAAGTCTATTTCATGTCTACTGCAATCTCTTTTCTGTATACAGTGCATTTGGGAATTATTCAAACCCCCTTGACTTTTTCCCCACATTTTGTTACGTTACAACCTTATTCTAAAATTGATTAAATCATTTTTTCCCCTCATCAATCTACACACAATACCCCATAATGTCAAAGCAAAAACAGTTTTTTAGAAATTTGCGCAAATCTATGACAAATAAAAAACGGAAATATTACATTTACGTAAGTATTCAGACCCTTAACTCAGTACTTTGTTGAAGCACCTTAGGCAGCGATTACAGCCTCAAGTCTTCTTGGGTATGACACTACAAGCTTGGCACACCTGTATTTGGGGAGTTTCTCCCATTCTTCTCTGCAGATCCTCTCAAGCTCTGTCAGGTTGGATGGGGAGCGTCGCTGGACAGCTATTTTCAGGTCTCTCCAGAGATGTTCGATCGGGTTCAAGTCCGGGCTCTGGCTGGGCCACTCAAGGACAGTCCAATACTTGTCCCAAAGCCACTCCTGCGTTGTCTTGGCTGTGTGTTTAGGGTCGTTGTCCTGTTGGTAGGTGAACCTTTTCTCCCAGTCTGAGGTCCTGAGCGCTCTTCATCAAGGATCAATCTGTACTTTGCTCTGTTCATCTTTCCCTCGATCCAGACTAGACTCCCAGTCCCTACCGCTGAAAAACATCCCCACAGCATGATGCTGCCACCACCATGCTTCACCATAGAGATGGTGCCAGGTTTCCTCCAGACGTGACACTTGGCATTCAGGCCGAAGAGTTCAATCTTGGTTTCATCAGACCAGAGAATCTTGTTTCTCATGGTCTAAGAGTCCTTTAGGTGCCTTTTRGCAAACTCCAAGCGGGTTGTCATGTGCCTTTTACTGAGTAGTGGCTTCTGTCTGGCCACTCTACCATAAAGGCCTGATTGGTGGAGTGCTGCAGAGATGGTTGTCCTTCTGGAAGGTTCTCCCATCTCCACAGAGGAACTCAGGAGCTCTGTCAGAGTGACCATCAGGTTCTTGATGACCTCCCTGACCAAGGCCCTGCTCTCCCGATTGCTCAGTTTGGCCGAGTGGCCAGCTCTAGGAAGAGTCTTGGTGGTTCCAAACTTCTTCCGTTTAAGAATGATGGAGGCCACTGTGTTCTTGGGGACCTTCAAGGTTGCAGACATTTTTTGGTACCCTTCCCCAGATCTGTGTCTCGTCAGAATCCTGTCTTGGAGCTCTACGGTCATATCCTTCAACCTCATGGCTTGGTTTTTGCTCTGACATGCATTGTCAACTGTGGGACCTTATATAGACAGGTGTGTGCCTTTCCAAATCATATCCAATCAATTGAATTTACCACAGCTGGACTCAAATCAAGTTGGAGAAACATCTCAAGGATGATCAATTGAAAACAGGATGCACCTGAGCTCAATTTCGAGTCTCATATCAAAGGGTCTGAATACTTATGTAAATAAAGTATTTCATTTTTAAGTAATGCGCTAAGGAGTGTTCCAAACTTGTTTTCGCGTTGTCATTATGGGGTATTGTGTGTTGATTGATGAGGAAAATTTTTATTTAATCAATTTTATAATAAGGCTGTAACGCAACAAAATGTGGAAAAGGGGAAGGGGTCTGAATACTTACCATTGCCCTATGTGATGTTGTGGGGTTCAGTTTTAAAAGTTTGATGTATTTTGACTGTGTTACTGTGGTCAGTGTGGTGTTCTCCCCCTGTGATGGGACTGAATTATGGATCACTGTGTTTTACAGGGAGCCAAAGGAGACAAGGGCGATGAAGGCACTCCCGTAAGAAACAATCTCTCCTTCCAGCTCTTCCTTCCTGTGACAAACCATGATATCGCTTTTTCTTTCTCCCTCTCTCTCTCTCTCTTTCTCTCTCTCTCTCTCTCTCTCTCTCTCTCTCTCTCCTCCTCTCTCTTGTCCCTCTCTCTCTCTCTCTTTCAATTTTAAGGTCTTTATTGGCATTGGAAACATATTTTTACATTGCCAAAGCAAGTAAAATAGGTAATAAACAAATGTGAAATAAACTATTAATATATTTACTGTAAACATTTCACTCATAAGTTCCAAAGTTCGCTCGCTCGCTCTCGCGATCTGTTTTTGTCTCTATCTCTCTTTCGCTCACTCTCTCTCTGTCTCTCCCTTATTCCCTTATCTGATTCTATCAGTTCCATTCAAAGTGTTCCATGTTTGAATGCCACTTCTCTCTCTCTGGCACCCATTGTCTTTATTAATATTGGTGAGTGAGAGATGTGTATTATTGTCACATGATTCAGTCACGCCTCAGACCCTCTGCTCATCTGACAGGGGATTGGTGGAGACTAGAGACAATAGCAGACAATAGGATAGCATTTATCTGTTTCTATGTCTTCCTCACTTCCTCCTTCCCCTCTTCCTCTCCTCCATCGGTCTCTCTAATTTTCCGTTTGTTCTCGCTCTCTCCACCAGGGGGAGTCTGGACTCCCAGGGAAGGCAGGGGAGAGAGGACTTAGGGTGAGTAGTCACATGTCTGTGTCACATACAACCAATGAATGGTGTAAATGAATGGACAAAGCCATTGATCACATGACACAATTTATTCCAATAGCATATTGAAGCCAAATGAAGTCGGTTAAGATGGCGTCTCATGGAGACATAACATGCACCGTTTGAGCTACTCCAGGAATGGACGTTGCAGGCTAGCTCAGTGCTGTCGCCTCTCATTGTTGAAGGCCGACCGGTGTACTGCAGGCTGCCATGAGCAACTAAATTATCCTTATATCTTTTTCTGTGTCTGATTTTAAAAGATTCGGTGTAAGGACATACCATTTTTTGTACCATGCATGATTTTCAAAAAAATATAAATGCAACATGCAACAATTTCAAAGATTTTACTGAGTTACAGTTCATATAAGGAAATCAGTAAATTGAAATTAATTAATTTGGCCCTAATCTATGGATTTCACATGACTGGGAATACAGATATGATTTTTTGGTCATAGATACCATTAAAAAATTTGCCTTACAATGGGCCTCAGGATCTCGTCATGGTATCTATGCATTCAAATTACCATTGATAAAATGCAATTGTGTTCATTGTCCGTAGTTTATACCTGCCCATACCATAACCTCACCACCACCATGGGGCACTCTGTTCACAACGTTGACATCAGCAAACCGCTCGCCAACACGATGCCATACATGTGGTCTGCGGTTGTGAGGCCATTTGGACATACTGCCAAATTCTCTAAAAGGACGTTGGAGTTGGCTTATGGTAGAGAAATTAACATTAAATTCTCTGGCAACAGCTCTGGTGGACATTCCTGCAGTCAGCATGCCAATTGCACACTCTCTTAAAACTTGAGACATCTGTGGCATTGTGTTGTGTGACTAAACTGCACATTTAAGAGTGGCCTTTTATTGTCCCCAACACAAGGTGAACCTGTGTAATGATCATGCTGTTTAATAAGCTTCTTGACATGTCAGGTGGATGGGTTATCTTGGCAAAGAAGAAATGCTCATTAACATTTGAGAGAAATTAGCTTTTTGTGCGTATGAAAAATGTCTGGGATATTTTATTTCAGCTCATAAAACATGGGACTAACACTTTACATGTTGGTTTATATTTTTGTTCAGTGTAGATTTACACAAAGATTGACCATGAAGATTGCCATTTTTCCATTCACTATAATGGGGGATCCTGTTTTCTGCTTACAATGCCTGCAGTACCGCAGTCGGCCTTGAATTTCCGTGGCTTCAATGAGGGGGGGCACTATAAAACATTTGAAAAACTCCCTTTATGCCCTCTTTTCAGAATCGTCTTGGTGCACTGTATATGGTGATTGATCACTAATGTAGGTCATGATCAATCAGTGAAATTGCTTATCCATATATTTATATATTCTTATTCCTTTACTTAGATTTGTGTATATTAGGTATTTGTTGTGAAATTGTTAGATATTACTTGTTAGATATTGCTGCACTGTCGGAACAAGAAGCATAAGCATTTCGCTACACTCGCAATAACATCTGCTAAACACGTGTATGTGACCAATACAATTTGATTTGATTTGATGAACCATGACCTACATGATATGAAGTGGATGTTTTGAGGACAGATGAAACCCTGATGAAGACCGCTTAGCTGTCGTTGATTAAATGCAGTTTTGCATCGGAGCCATCAGTGTGCAGCTTTTCCTTTCTTTTCTAATATGTTTTTAGGACTGCCATGGTAACTAAGCACAATCTGTGTGGGTTTTATCCCCTGTCCTCAGGGCCTTGCGGGTCAGCCTGGACGAGCAGGAGAGAAGGGAGACCAGGGAGACCCTGGAGAGCACGGACGAAATGTGAGACACATGTTTATGTGACAATGTGACACTCCTCTGACAGATTGAGCTGATATACTGTATGTGTCTTCTGTGTAATAGTTATTGAGAGCATGGAAGACATGTGAGACACATGTTTGTGACGTGACACTTCTGTACACCCATGAATCAGTCAATAATTCATGTGACACACTTCTGCACTTCTGACACTCTTCTGCCAGATTGATCTGATACTCTATATGTGTCAGTATTTGTGTTGGTTACTGTGAGTAATACAGTAGCAGTTGGTGTCTGTCTGTAGTGACAGTTGGTGTGTGTGGTGTGATGTGTATGGTGTGTCATCCACAGGGCAGCCCAGGACCTTTCGGACCAAGAGGAGAGAAAGGAGTTGAGGTCAGAGGTTATGCTGTTTGTTATCTAATCTAATCTGATAAAATAGTTCCAATCTGCTAAAAGTAACAAAACTGTATGTTGTTTATGACACAATAGGGAGCTCAAGGCCCCCCAGGACCTACAGGGAAGGTGGTAAGTCCTGATAAGATTATAACTCTTTAACAATATGTTAATTTAGCAGAGGCTAAATGTGACTTTCAGTCAACAAATATGGCCCCTGTGAGAATCATACCAAAGAAATCGTATTACAAGCACCGTACTAACTGAATGAGCCATCAGAACCACATAGCTACCTACATCTCTCTGTCTCTAACTTCTACAGGGCGATACAGAGCAAAAGCTTAAAGGAGAAAGAGGAGAAAAGGTATGTAGATGTCCCTTACAAACTTCTAACATTGTACGAACACATGTTTGTATGTATACAGCACAGCTCTCTCTCCCAGTCCACCTAACCTCCCAGTGTCCGACGTCACTTCCTGTGTCTAGGGAGATGCTGGTGACCCGGGAGAGCATGGGGGCAAAGGTCAGAAGGGCGAGGCAGGGTCCTCAGGGGCTGCGGGGCTCCGGGTGAGTAAGACTGCTGTCTCTGTCTCTTATCTAACCTTTATTTAATTAACTAGGTAAGTCAGATAAGAACAAATTCTTATTTACAATGACGGCCTACCCCGGCCAAACCCGGACGACACTGGGCCAATTGTATGCCGCCCTATGGGACTCCCAACCACGGTCGGTGATGTGTGATGCCTCTAGCGCTGAGATACAGTGCCTTAGACCACTGCGCCACTCGGCTCCTTTCTAGCCATAAGGGGGAAGAAAGCCTTATTACGAAAATAAAAACCCAATTTCTAATTGGGTTTAAAGGACAACTTGTCATCCAACCATATACCTAGATATTTGTAGGATGACACTTTTTCAATGGATAAGTACCCTTGATGGTCACTGCCTCTAAACTACCTCTAAACTTTAAGCAGAGTCTTACGGGGCTATCCTTCCAAATCTAGTGTCTTGAGAAGCCTAAGCTTCTGCGGTTACTGAAGTATACTGACCTGTGATGGCTGTCTGTCTGTCTGTGTGCTGTAGTGTGTGTAATTCTTACCCTGTGTCTTCTCTCTGTCTCACCTGCTCTGTTGTTTGTCTGTGTAGGGTCTCGAGGGACAGCGTGGACCTCCAGGGTCGAGAGTAAGTCACTGTCTGTCTTTCTGTCAAGTGTGTCTGTCTTTCTGTCTGCCTGTCCGCCTGTATGTCTGTCACTTATGTTTGTCTGTCTGTCTAATCACTCTATCCCTCTCTCTTCCCCTCTCTCTATTTCACTCATTGCCCTTTCTTTCTTTTTCTCCAGGGTGACACAGGAGAGAGAGGAGGCCCAGGAGAGAAGGTCTGAACAACACATGCTACAGTGACTTCTCACATTCTCACACAGGCAGATTTTCTAATTGACAAATCCTGATAGGATATGGTTCTCCAAACTGGCTGGTGATTGGCAGGTTGCACTGTCCTTCATTCCACCGGATCCTGTTTACCAGTCTGCAGATTCCCAGTGGGATGAAGCTCAGTGGGGCCTGCTCACAACATCACCACAGCCTTAGACATGCAAGTTACTACTGTGTACACACATGCTCTGCATCCTAAAAAATATCTCACCGTAGTCATTTTCAAACATTGAACTAACTCTGAGTAACGATGCTGGAGCTCTGAATTGCCTTTCCACAGTAGTAGTAGAGTTTTATCCTCTTGTGCAAAATGTTCCCAGGTCCAATACAACCACTGTGCAGCCCTTATTCTGATCATACTCTATGCATCATGTGTGCTCCTCTCTGTAGGGAGAGAGAGGTGCGTCTGGGCTGGATGGACGCAATGGTCTGGATGGCAAACCAGGGGCACCAGGAGCGGCCGGCCTGAGGGTCTGTACCTCTGTCTCTGTCATACAGACATTACAACAGCTGTAGATTCTCAGGGTACTGTGAACATAACATAAACATTACTGTCTTTAGTTGTCTCTCAATCCTTTTCCCTTGGTGTTACAGGGAGACCCAGGGAAACTAGGGGATCCAGGAAGAGATGTGAGTACCACTGTTCCCCAGGCCAGAGTCAACCCCTAGACTCGGGGTGCACAACCCCAGTCCCAGAGGGCTGCACTTCTGCTGGCTTGTGTGGCTCTCTGGTACATTCATTAGTCTGTTAAAGTCAGTGAGTGGAGCTGTTACCATTTGTCTTATCTGAACCTAGGAGAGGTCCCATTAAGAAGTGAGAAAGGACTTCATGCAAAGATGATCTATTATATTGATGGTCCACTGGCCGCTTTAACAATGGAAATACATGTCTGCAAAGGTGAAAGGCAGGTGGGAACATTCTAGCCAGTGATCCTTTGTAGAAAACTTATCAATACACTCATAACAACCAAAGCATTATGAAATCAAATAAGCCTCAGCTATCAAAATAGCAATTCACTTTCATCTTAAACAAATTCGTCACTTTCACATTGCCCTCCAGACAAAAACACCTCACTTGCTTATAGCGTTAAGCAAATCTGCTTTATCTGCGAGGACAGATTTTGGGCGGAGTCGACCCTCTGGCTTTGCCTCTTGCATTCAGCTTCAGGCTAGTATCGCATCTGCCAAATTACTAAAATGTCAATGTACATGGAACAAGAATATGAACGCAACATGTAAAGTGTTGGTCCCATGTTTCATGAGCTGAAATAAAAGATCCCAGAAATTTTCCATATGCACAAAAAGCGTATTTCTCTTAAATTTTGTGCACAAATTTGTTTACATCCCTGTTAGTGAGCTTTTCTCCATTGCCAAGGTAATCCATCTACCTGACAGGTGTGGTATATCAAGAAGCTGATTAAACAGCATGATCATTGCACAGGTGCACCTTGTGCTGGGGACAATAAAAGGCCACCCTAAAATGTACAGTTTTGTCACACAACACAATGCCACTGATGTCTCAAGTTTTGAAGAAGCATGCAATTGGCATGCTGACCTCTGGAATGTCCACCAGAGCTGTTGCCAGATCATTTGATGTTAATTTCTCTACCATAAGCCGCCTCCAACATCGTTTTAGAGAATTTGGCAGTACATCCAACCGGCCTCACAACCGCAGACTATGTGTAACCATGCCAGCCCAGGACCTCCATATCCGGTTTCTTCACCTGCAGGACCGTCTGAGACCAGCCACCCAGACAGCAGATGAAACTGTGGGTTTGCACAAGCAAAGAATTTCTGCACAAACTGTCAGAAACCATTTCAGGAAAACTCATCTGCGTGTCCGTCGTCCTCACCAGGGTCTTGACCTGACTGCAGTTTGGCGTCGTAACCGACTTCAGTGGGCCAATGCTCACCTTCGATGGCCACTGGCACCCTGTAGGAGTGTGCCCTTCATGGATGAATCCCGCTTTCAACTGTACCGAGTAGAGGTCGACCGATTATGATTTTTCAACGCCGATACCGATTATTGGAGGACCAAAAAAGCCGATACCGATTAATCGGACGACAAAAAAAAAAAAAAAGAGAATGTATTTGTATTAATGACAATTACAACAATACTGAATGAACACTTATTTTAACTTAATATAATACATCAATAAAATAAATTTAGCCTCAAATAAATAAAACATGTTCAATTTGGTTTAAATAATGCAAAAACAAAGTGTTGGAGAAGAAAGTAAAAGTGCAATATGTGCCATGTAAGAAAGCTAACGTTTAAGTTCCTTGCTCAGAACATGCGAACATATGAAAGCTGGTGGTTCCTTTTAACATGAGTCTTGAATATTCCCAGGTAAGAAGTTTTAGGTTGTAGTTATTATAGGAATTATAGGACTATTTCTCTCTATACGATTTGTATTTCATATACCTTTGACTATTGGATGTTCTTATAGGCACTTTAGTATTGCCAGTATAACAGTATAGCTTCCGTGCCTCTCCTCGCCGCTACCTGGGCTCGAACCAGGAACACATCAACAACAGCCAGCCTCGAAGCAGCGTTACCCATGCAGAGCAAGGGGAACAACTACTCCAAGTCTCAGAGCGAGTGACATTTGAAACGCTATTAGCGCGCACCCCGCTAACTAGCTAGCCATTTCACATCRGTTACACCAGCCTAATCTCGGGAGTTGATAGGCTTGAATTCATAAACAGCAGAGCTGCTGGCAAAACGCACGAAAGTGCTGTTTGAATGAATGCTTACGAGCCTGCTGGTGCCCACCATCGCTCAGTCAGACTGCTCTATCAAATCATAGACTTAATTATAACATAATAACACACAGAAATACGAGCCTTAGGTCATTAATATGGTCAAATCCGGAAACTATCATTTCGAAAACAAAACATTTATTCTTTCAGTGAAATACGGAACCGTTCCGTATTTTATCTAATGGGTGGCATCCATCAGTCTAAATATTCCTGTTACATTGCACAACCTTCAATGTTATGTCATAATTACGTAAAATTCTGGCAAATTAGTTCGCAATGAGCCAGGCGGTCCAAACTGTTGCATATACCCTGACTCTGCGTGCAATGAACGCAAGAGAAGTGACAATTTCACCTGGTTAATATTGCCTGCTAACCTGGATTTCTTTTAGCTAAATATGCAGGTTTAAAAATATATACTTCTGTGTATTGATTTTAAGAAAGGCATTGATGTTTATGGTTAGGTACACGTTGGAGCAACGACAGTCCTTTTTCGCGAATGTGCACTGCATCGATTATATGCAACGCAGGACACGCTAGATAAACTAGTAATATCATCAACCATGTGTAGTTATAACTAGTGATTATGATTGATTTATTGATTGATTGTTTTTATAAGATAAGTTTAATGCTAGCTAGCAACTTACCTTGGCTTCTTACTGCATTCGCGTAACAGGCGTGCTCCTCGTGAGGCAGGTGGTTAGAGCGTTGGACTAGTTAACCGTAAGGTTGCAAGATTGAATCCCTGAGCTGACAAGGTAAAAATCTGTCGTTCTGCCCCTGACCAAGGCAGTTAACCCACCGTTCCTAGGCCGTCATTGAAGATAAGAATGTGTTCTTAACTGACTTGCCTAGTTAAATAAAGGGGCAAAATCAGCGTCCAGAATTACCGATTTCCAATTGTTATGAAAACTTGAAATCGGCCCTAATTAATCGGCCATTCCGATTAATCGGTCGGCCTCTAGTACCGAGCAGATAGCAGACAGCGTGTATGGCGTCGTGTGAGCGAGCTGTTTGCTGATGTCAATTTTGTGAACGGAGTGCCCATGGTGGTGGTGAGGTTATGGTATGGGCAGGCATAAACTACAGACAACGAACACAATTGCATTTTATCGATGGCAATTTGAATGCTCCGTGACGAGATCCTGAGGCCCATTGTCGTGCCATTCATCCGCCGCCATCACCTCATGTTTCAGCATGATAATGCACGCCCCCATGTCTCAAGGATCTGTACACAATTCCTGGAAGCTGAAAATGTCCCAGTTCTTCCATGGCTGCACATGTTTGGGATGCTCTGGATCGACGTGAACGACAGCATGTTCCAGTTCCCGCCTATAACCAGCAACTTCGAACAGCCATTGAAAAGGAGTGGGACAACGTTCGACAGGCTACAATCAACAGCCTGATCAACTCTATACGAGGGAAATGTGTCGCGCTGCATGAGGAAAATGGTGGTCACACCAAATACTGACTGGTTTTCTGATCCACGACCCTACCTTTTTTTTAAGGTATCTATGACCAGCAGATGCATATCTGTATTCCCAGTCGCGTTAAATCCATAGATTAGGGCCTAATGAATTTATTTGAATTGACTGATTTCCTTATTTGTATTTATTATGGATCTCCATTAGCTGCTGCCTTGGGGTCCAGCAAAATTAAGGCAGTTTATAAAAAWTTTTAAACATTAAAATACATTCACATAACACACTGTTATGAAGTCTGTACCTCAGTAAAATCTTAAATTGTGTCATGTTTATATTTTTGTTCAGTATACTGTAAATGTGGTGGAGGATGCTCTCCCTTTGCATGTAAAAAATAAATAAAAATAAAAACGGTGGACAGAGACTTGCTAGCTACGCAAGCTAGCTAGCTGGGATTGTTTACAAGGAATCTGCCTCCTGAAAAAAGCTTCTCCCAAGCGGGTTTGACACCTACTCCCGTTGCCTGCTGCACTGCTGCATGGATTCCACCTGGTGATCTGTTCACCATCTCCCCCTGTCTGGTACAGGTACCCGCTGCCACACTCCCCCCCTCTGTCCCGAGCTTTCGCTCGCCTCCAGCACACACGCACTTACACACACACCGCAGACTTTGGACTGATCTGAGTTTTAGGTAGGCTAATTAACTTGTGAAGGTTATTATGTGAGCTTACTCAGAAATTCTTTAATTAACTAGTATAGGCCTACTATTTATTTATTTATTTTATCTCATACTTTTATAGCCTACTGGTATCAATGTCGCCGGAGGAGATGGCTGCTGTTTTACGGGCTCCTAACCAATTGTGCTATTGTGTGTGTTTTTCTACGTTATTTGTAACTTATTTTGTACATAATGTTTCTGCCACCGTTTCTTATGACCAAAAAGAGCTTCTGGATATCAGGACAGCGATTACTCACCTTGTACTGGACAAAGATTTTTTCTTTAACAAGTCAGATGCAAAGGATTTACTTCAGACACTGGACAAGGCCCAAATCACCGTAATTCGCTTGAAGAAGAGATGGAGATATCGGGGATGTAGGTCGAGGTGCCTTGTAACGATCAGACGGAGAGTGGGTAATCCTGTACTCCCTGTTCACCCATGACGGCATGGCCAAGCACGACTCCAACACCAACACCAACATTGTTTGCTGACGACACAACAGTGGTAGGCCTGATCACCGACAACAACGAGACAGCCTATAGGGAGGAGGTCAGAGACCTGGCCATGTGGTGCCAGGATAACAACCTCTCCCTCAACGTGATCAAGACAAAGGAGATGATCGTGGACTACAGGAAAAGGAGGGCCGAGCACACCCCCATTCTCATCGACGGGGCTGTAGTTGAGCAGGTTGAGAGCATCAAATTCCTTGGTGTTCACATCACCAACGAACTATCATGGTCCAAACACACCAAGACAGTCGTAAAGAGGGCATGACAACGCTTATTCCCCCTCAGGAGACTGAAAAGATTTGGCATGGGTCCTCAAAAAGTTATACAGCAGCACCACCGAGAGCGTCCTGACTGGTTGCATCACCACCTGGTATGGCAACTGCTCGGCCTCCAACCGCAAGGCACTACTGAGGGTAGTGTGTACGGCCCAGTACATCACTGGGGCCAAGCTTCCTGCCATCCAGGACCTCTATACCAAGTGGTGTCAGAGGAAGGCCCTAAAAATTGCCAAAGACTCCGGCCACCCTAGTCATAGAATGTTCTCTCTGCTACCGCACGGCAAGCGATACCGGAGCGCCAAGTCTTGGTCCAAGAGGCTTCTTACCAGCTTTTTTCTTCTTAACAGCTTTTTTTCCTTCTTCTTAACCAAGCCAAAAGACTCCTGAACAGCTAATCAAATGGCTACCTGGACTATTTTCATTGTTGGTTAAGGGCTTGTAAGTAAGCATTTCACAGTAAGGTCTGTTGACCTGTTGTATTCGGCGCATGTGACAAATAACATTTGATTTGATTTGACGCATAGAGAGCAACTCTCTCAAGTTATCTTGTTGGGGCGAGTGACTCTTTTTCTTGTGCTTTATGCTATTTGCCTCATGACTCCTGTGTGCTTTGTTGACTATGAACTTGCTTGTTTATCCAACCGTGTGACAGACTATGTTTGTTCCTACGCTCTGGACTCTGACTCTATTGGTTACACAGGCTCTTGGCCTCCCATCGTATTCTAACTACCTCTCGCCTGCTTTGTATTCATGTTACCTGATGAAATTGCTGTACAATATTATCTTGTTGCCATCTGATGCACATCCAAATGTCATACAAAATCAACACTGCAGAGTTCTCCCAGTCCTCTGCCGTGCCCTGATTGTATTACTGCTGATGATATCTGGAAATGTGCATGTACACCCTAGCCCATCTACTGTTGCTAGCCCCAATTCTGACTTGTGCTCTGGTATCTGTTTCACCGATTTCTGCTCTCGTAAAAGCCTGGGTTTTCTGCAAGTTGACACTTCAAGCTTATTACCTAAAATTGATAAATTGAAAGTGTGGGTTCACAGCTCCAATCCAGATGTGTTGGTCATTACTGAAACGTGGTTAAGAAAGAGTGTTTTGAACACTGATGTTAACCTTTCTGGTTATAACCTTTTTTGACAAGACAGATCTTCAAAGGAGGTGGAGTGGCAATCTTTACCAAGGAACACCTTCAGTGCTCGGTTGTCTCCACCAAGTCTGTCTACAATCAATTTGATTTCCTGTTTTTAAGCATTAAACTTTCAAATAGCTCTTTATTGACTGTTGCTGGGTGTTATCGCCCACCATCAGCACCGGGCCTGTACCCTACCTGCCCTAAGATCTCTCCTGGCCCCTTACACTAAGTCTGAATTTGTCCTGCTAGGTGACCTAAACTGGGATATGCTTAAAGCACCTGACCAAGTCCTAAAGCAATGCGACTCCCTAAATCTTTCTCGGATTATTACCAATCCCACAAGGTATGACTCCAAACACCTAGAAAAGGCTACTCTCCTTGGTGTTATCCTCACAAATAATCCTGATAGGTATCAGTCTGGTGTTTTCTGTATTGACCTTAGGGATCACTGTTTTACAGCCTGTGTTCGTAATGACTGCTCAGTGAAACGACATGTCCTGCCTTGTCATAGACGCTTGCTAAAAAACTTTAATGAGAAAGCCTTCATGACCTCTGTAAATTGGTATAGAATCACCTCTGTCGAAGACGCTTGGTCTTTCTTTTTGGTATTTTCAGTGGTATTGTTAAGAAACACGCCCCCATAAAGAAAATTATAATTAAAAACAGGTTCAGGCCCAGGTTCGACCGTGATCTGGCAGAGTAACTCCACCTCAAGAATTTCATTTGGCAGACTGGCTCTTGTTCAGGCAAATGATAAATAAGTGCACTCAGGCTATCCAGAAGGCCAAAGTTAGTTACTTTAAGGAGCAGTTCTCTCTCTGTGGATCTAACCCCAAGACGTTCTGGAAAACGGTTAAAGACCTGGAGAATAAACCCTCCTCCTCACAGCTGCCCATGTCCCTTAATGTTGATGATGTGGTTGTTACTGACAAGGAGCACATGACTGAGCTCTTTAATCACCACTTCATTATGTCTGGATTCCTATTTGACTCAGCCATGCCTCATTGCCCGTCTAACATTTCCTCATCTCCCACCCCTTCTAATGCGGGGGGGAAAAAAATAAAAAAATAAAAAGTCATTTAGCAGACGCTCTTATCCAGAGCGACTTACAAATTGGAAAGTCCATACATATTCATCCTGGTCCCCCCGTGGGGAATGAACCCACAACCCTGGCGTTGCAAGCGCCATGCTCTACCAACTGAGCCACACGGGACCTATCCCTAATGCGCCTCACTCTTTTCCCCCTGTCCCACTACAAAGTTTCTCCCTACAGGCAGTCACTAAGAGGTGCGAAAGGACCCCAAAAGAACATATGGTTCACTGCAACCTTAAAGGTCCTAAATGATGTCACCATTGTCCTTGATTGTAATGAATGTTTTTATTGACTTGGCCAAAGCTTTTGATACGGTAGACCATTCCATTCTTGTGGGCCGGCTAAGGAGTATGTCACCAAGGGAGTACCCCAAGACTCGATCCTAGGCCCCACGCTCTTCTCAATTTACATCAACAACATAGCTCAGGCAGTAGGAAGCTCTCTCATCCATTTATATGCAGTCTTATACTCAGCTGGCCCCTTCCCGGATTTTGTTCTTAAACGCTCTACAACAAAGCTTTGTTAGTGTCCAACAAGCTTTCTCTGCCCTTAAACTTTTTCTGAACACCTCCAAAACAAAGGTCATGTGATTTGGTAAGAAGAATGCCCCTCCCCACCTGTGTGATTACTACCTCTGAGGGTTTAGAGCTTGAGGTAGTTACCTCATACAAGTACTTGGGAGTAGGGCTAGACGGTACACTCTTTGTCTCAGCACATATCAAAGCTGCAGGCTAAGGTTAAATCTAGACTTGGTTTCCTCTATCATAATCGCTTCTCCATCACCCCAGCTGCCAAACTAACCCTGATTCAGATGACCACCCTACCCATGCTAGATTACGGAGACATAATTTATAGATCGGCAGGTAAGAGTGCTCTTGAGCGGCTAGATGTTCTTTACCATTCGGCCATCAGATTTGCCACCAATGCTCCTTATAGGACACATCACTGCACTCTATACTCCTCTGTTAACTGGTCATCTCTGTATACCTGTCGCAAGACCCACTGGTTGATGCTTATTTATCTCCATCTCTTCATTCAAAGACTGAATCATGGACACTTACTGACAGTTGTGGCTGCTTCACGTGATGTATTGTTGTCTCAGACTTCTTGCCCTTTGTGCTATTGTCTGTGCCCAATAATGTTTGTACCATGTTTTGAGCTGCTACCATTTTCTGCTGCTATGTTGTGTTGCTACTGTGTTTTTGTTATGTGTTGCCACCATTCTGTGTTGTTGTCTTAGGTCTCTCTTTATGTTGTGTTGTCTCTCTTGTCGTGATGTGGGTTTGTCCTATATACCATATTTTTTTATTTTATTTTATTCCAGCCGTCACTTACTGTGTTTGAACACTAGAGGGCACTGTGTTGCTGTGTGGTTTCAGCCCTCACCCCTCCACTCTGTCTGTCTGTCTGTCTCACCAGGGGCTGCCAGGACTAAGAGGTGTACAGGGCCTCTCAGGCCCTATTGGGCCCGCTGGAAATCCAGGCACACCTGTGAGTTTGCCAACACTGTCAACCACACAAACAAAAACACATACATGCATGATGCACCCACCCACACACAGACACCCACACACACACACACACACAAAGCTCCACTTTCCAAAGCACGTGTCTCATTGATGTCTCATAACCCTAATTGTTGTGTTTCAGGGCAAAGCAGGAGAAGATGGAAAACCAGGGGCTGCTGGGAAAATGGTGAGGGATCAGTCAGACCTCTAACAGCATCTTGCAGGGCATTACCACACTACATCAAACCTCTGATTAATAACAAACTGGATGAAAACATTTTGAATTGGATGCGATTCAGTGCTATTCATTATGAGCTTTATCGTCACCAGTTAGTCCTATGTGTCTCTGTCTGTGTAATTACCATTAAACATGTTTGTCACATCCTCAGGTTAAAGTGCACTGATCAGATGTGACTCTGGGGCTTTTATTCTACCTGAGTGGCTGTGCTGACTGTGGGTTCATTCCAAATGGCACCCTATTCCCTATATAGTGCACTACTTTTGACCATGCCCCATAGGGCTCTGGTCAAAATGAATGCATTATGTAGGGTTAGGGAGCCATTTGAGGAGCTACCCATCTGTTGTAATGTTAAGTGAGGAGGAAATAGGATGATCAACCAAAGCCTCTGCAATACATTATCTATCTAACTGAGAGGCTTTGCTTGATACAACAGCACAGTGAGCTTTTATAAATGTGCATTTCAGTGTTGTTAGTATGGTAAGTGTGTTATTGTGTTGTTGTTTTTCGCAGGGTGAGGATGGCGTACCAGGGGAAGATGGCAGAAAGGTCAGTGTTGGTTACAGCACTCAGAACTATTTAAATTCACATAACTTTATTCATGGATTATGGTCCACTGACCTGTAAACATCACCGTTTCCTCCCATTGCTGTGCTGTTTATGTTCATTTGGAGTTGATGTGTCTTTGCAGTGTCACTGTTGTCTTTAGTGGTGTGATGAAAATGATGTTTCTCTACCTCACAGGGTGACAAAGGAGAGGCTGGGGTTTCTGGAAGAGACGTTAGTAACTTGTTACCCTGTATCTTTATCTCTCCCCTCTCGCTCTCTTTCTATGTTTGTACAATGTCCTTTCTTTCCTCCCCTGCTGTCTCTCTCTTCCTCTCGCTCCCTCTTTCCCTACGTCTTCATCGATCCTGCTCTCCTCGGCTCCTGAGCATCTCTCGATTATCCCTGTTCCGTTTCTTTCTCGCCATCAATCCTCCTCCTAGTGTGTGTTTATTAAGCGTACTCTCCTGTGACATTGATATTTCTATCACACCCTACCTTCACGGTGGAATCAATAGCGCTCTAAGCAGCAGCTGTATAAATGCAACGGTGGGTAATGATCAAGCTCTGCCTTTGAGGGCCAGCCGCTTCTGCGAGGGGATCCGCACGGGCATAGAATGTCAAGGCTTTGGTTTCATGTCCAAATTCATAGAAATTATCTAGGACATCTGCCTCCTTTCTAGTTCAGGCCAGACCCCTTAGGAATAGAATAGAGTGTCCGTGCTGGTCTGAAGTTGTTGTGTGTGTGTGCGTTTCAGGGCCGTGACGGGCTGAAGGGGGACCGGGGCCTTGGCGGGCCTGCAGGGCCAACTGGTCTATCTGGGCCCCAAGGGGTCCCTGGCACCATCGGACCTCCAGGACAGGTACAGAACAGTCATATGGCTCTGCTTCCTAGAATGTGTGTGTCACTTGGTGCTCTGATTATACAGTTATCTCTCTCTCCTCTCTCTTCTCTCTCAGGTGGTCTATGCGAAGGGAGCTCCAACACCATCTATCCCTGGCCCTCAGGGGCCTCCAGGAACCCCAGTAAGTTACTATGTTGGATATGAGCCGTGCAGTATAGCAGTATAGCATAGCCTGATGTAGCAGTACTGTGTGTTTGTCTTAAGTACATTTCTAATGCACTCTGTTTCTGATGCCCATCTCTCTGTGTCTCTCAGGGTGTGCCTGGAATCCCAGGGACCGTAGGATCTAGAGTAAGTCATTTTCATAGAGATCATTTACTATTATTTATTTCTATGGTCAGTCAGTCTGCTCCAGCCTTGTCCATCCATCTGTCCTTCAGTCTGATCTCTGACCCATTCACTCTCGTATTTCAGGGGGAGAGAGGAGCAGTGGGCAGTAAAGGTGAAAGGGTAAGTGTGTGTGTGTGTGTGTCTGGCATATGAATGTGCACACATGCTGTTTCCTGAGTGTGTGTTAGTGCATCTTTAGTATTACTGATGTGAGATGTTATTGACAGGGTGACCCAGGAGAGGACGGGCAACCGGGCAGGCCTGGAACAGCAGTGGTAAGAAAATACGCATTCAAGAAAGGAGAATAACCCCAGCATGTGACTGATAAAGGCATGACCATGTACTGTATTCACTCCTCCTTGACACTGTTTGTGCCTCTTTCCCATCAGGATGTGCAGAAGGCCCTCTCTAACCTTGGCATTGAGGTAAGTGGATATTAAATGTCTGCAATGATGTGACATTAAGGCATAGCTGTGCTGTATATGAGTCTCCTTCCCTTTGACCAAGCCTGGGTTCTATTCATTAGGACACACCGTATCAAAGTGTTGAAACGTTTATTTCAACTTGAAACGAAGTCCAAGTAGGCCCCTCCTGTTTCAGTTTGCTTCCTTTCGTTTGGTGCCTGATGAATACGACCTTTCTGTCCCTGTACTGTCCTGTCTGTAGATGCAGGACCTGAAGGTGCTTGTGGATAACAGCAATGTGCCGGGCAAGAGTGTGCTGGAGAAGGCTGAGAAGGGCCAGAGAGGAGACAAGGGAGAGACCGGGCAGAGGGGACCAGCAGGGATAGATGTGAGTGAGCGGTCCCCAATTTGGGAGCAGTGTGGGGAACAAAGAGATTATATCAAGACCCCACGCAAATGGTGTAGTAGAGTGAACTCAAACATGGTGTTAGTGTGTTTATTTGACCCATGATGTAATGCATAACTCTCTGCTTACTCTAAAAGTGATTCTCTGTATGACTGCATGGATTTTGAAAACAATTATGATTTCTAGAACAGTATGTGTAAGTAATGTCTTTACTCATTTCCATGTCAGGGTGCCCGCGGGCTGTCTGGGGAGAGGGGTGTGAAGGGAGAGCAGGGGGAACGGGGGCCTGTAGGGGCCACAGGACCCACAGGGAGGGCCATTGGAGAGAAGGGCCCAGTGGGACCCACGGGACAGGCTGGAGAGCCAGGAAAACCTGGAATACCTGGAGTACCAGGGAGAGCCGGAGAACTGGGAGAGGCTGGACGACCTGGAGATAAGGTGAGGTGGAGGAAGGAGTGGTTTAAGGAGAGAGAGAGGGAGAGGAATATGAAAGGAGGAAATAAAAAAGAGGAAGATCATGTGGATTAGAGATGTGTCATGTGATACCACTTTGACTTCCAGGGGGAGAGAGGAGAGAAGGGTGACAAAGGAGAGGCTGTGAGTATATTCCTCACCACAATAATCATAATTTAATGTACTGTATATACTGTATGTATGTTGACCAGAGCATGACTGTTCTCATCTCCAGGGGAAAAACGGTCTAGGTGGCTCAGTGGGACCTCCTGGACCAAAGGTGACCTGTACAGACTACTTTTCTAATAAGTCGTCATTACAGTAAACATATCATAGTTTATCCAGAGGTTACTGGGTGCAGTGTGTTTATTGGGGGGTGTGTGTGTGTGTTTAAGGGTGCTGCTGCAGTAGCGGGTGAAGCTGGACTCCCCGGAGCAAGGGGCCTCCCTGGGGTCACAGGACAGAAGGGAGAGCCTGGTGCCTCAGGGCCACAGGGATCCAAAGGCGACAGGGTCAGAACACCTCACTCAAAATATTACAGTACTTCATCATGCAGCCTGATGTGGGTCCCTGTGTTTAATCAGCTGTGTGTGTGTGTGTGTGTGTGTGTGTGTGTGTGTGTGTGTGTGTGTGTGTGTGTGTGTGTGTGTGTGTGTGTGTGTGTGTCTGTCTGTGTGTGTGTGTACATGTGTGTGCGAAGGCGAGGTGCGCGCCTTCGCACACACATGTACACACACACACAGACAGACACACACACACACACACACACACACACACACACAGGGTATTGCAGGGCTCCGTGGAGATAAAGGTGATCGGGGTCCATCTGGAGAACAGGGACGCGATGGTTTTCAGGTGACTGTGTGCTTTACAATAAGTGGCTATCCCTCATCTCATCTACAACTGAGGTGTTAAACATGCAGCCCGGGGGCCATTTCTGGCCCGCCATCTGATTCAATGTGCACCCCTTGGTGAAAAGGACTTTGACACCTCTGTGCTACGCTGTGAGATGAGATGTGACTGGCTCTAACCATATGGGTTAACAGTTGGCACTACCTGATACCAGGTTGTATTACCCTCATCATTGTGTGATTATGGTGCAGAGGAGGTTGTGAAGACAGTGTTGTAGTCGTAGCTAGTAGTAACCAGGTTGTGTTTTGATTTATTTCAGGGGGCAGCAGGAGAACCTGGCAAACCGGGACAGGATGGGAAGCCGGTGAGAGGAGGAGGGGTGGGGTTGAAGGGAAGATTAAAATAATGATAATATTGTAATCGTATGGTAAGGTTACTGTAGCTAGCCTACCTAATACATTTTCAGATAAAGTCTGTATCAGGCTTTTATTTTAATTGATATCAATAACCATACAATTATACAGTGATATACTGTGGTGCTTCTTTGTTGATATATGATATTAGATATGACTGCATGGATACATTATGCAGGTGCGTACTGTGCACTCATCTGTTTTCAAAGAGACAGCTTCCAGGAGACAGATCCCAGACATCAAAGGACAAACTGGAGTTACACAGTTTTCAGGTCTTCAATAGAATGGCTGCACTACAGTATATAGTTAAGCAGATAATGTTGTGTTTGAGTTCCAGTGATCATAACATGTCCAACCATACAGTAGGTGAGTATCTGAAGCATTGATGTTGTTGTGTAATCAGCCATGACTAACTAGGGCCCAGAGTTTCTCCTGGTCTGTAAGAACTCAGGGCCCTAGTAGTCATAACATGAGGAGGATAGAGATGGGTAGAAGGAGAAAGAGATTTGGAGGTGTGGAGGGGGAGAGATGAGATGATAAGATAACTCACGCTTCTTGTTTCATCCCACAATGTTTCGAAGCAGGGTCCACAAGGGCCAGCAGGTCCTCAAGGCCGTTCAGTGAGTAACAGTAACCCAGCCATGCAGCCTCCTTTAGGGCTGGCCCTGCGTAGGAAAGCCTGTGGATTGGCTGCCAGTGCTAGGCCGCTGATGGAGCTGATATATCTGTTTCCTTTGGGCTGAGGCTACGTAGAACCTTTAGACTGTAACCTTTTGCAGCTCTGCTTCTAACAACACCTCCATTTTCTTCTTACTTCCCCCCTTCAATCTGTCTAATTTTGATCTATTTTACACCCTTTCTGTCCCTCCCTCTCTTTTCAACACTTCCAATTACCCTTGTGTCCTACTATCCTACTATTTCCTTTCTTCTTCTCCCCCTCTCCTTCTTCCTCTCCTCCCTCTCTGACTCTAGGGCCTGCCTGGGTTCCCCGGAGTGCTGGGCAGACCGGTAGGTTTTCTGTGCTGCTGGCTGGCATGCTTGTGACCAGGGAAATGTGGGCTGGGGGGGTACATGATTCGGGTGGAGGGGTACTGTTAACTCGAAATGACACAACAACAAGGTTCCAGTTTAACAAAGTTTACTATACTATATGAACACACTACAAGTAGCCATTACACTCAAGGCCAGGTCCATCAACGAACTCCTTTCATGCGCAGGCGCACTCTTGACTCAGTGATAGCCCCGTAATAACAGAAGTATAGGGATACTTAAAACATGAATGTAACAATCTCCCCCTTTTCTTTAAAGACAAATAAAACATCAACAACATAATTAAAGGTCCAAGTATTATTCAAGATCCCCATTTCAAATGGGTTGTGTGACAGTTTTTATTTGTATTACTCAAGCTGCCACTTTCCATTACTGAGAGCCTGTAGGAGCACAAGACTGGATGCTCTTTTTTTAGTCAGACAGTCAGCAAGCTGTTCCTTTGTGGTCGACCACAGAATCCGCTGGATTCTCTGTGCTTGAATAAGTTCCTTGATGCTGTATCCAAGACGAAGTCTTTTCTCTGTGACAGACTTGGTTGACTTCAAGCATCAACTAATGAGTAGTTGTCAGTGACACAACTACAGGTAGAATGTGCCGTTTTGTCTCACCAGTGGTAAGCTCTGAGAACAGAGTTGCAAGAAAGATCGCATTGTCAATTCAATCCGCAAGAGCAAGTGTTTCTCCAGCAAGTGTGCTTCGGACAACCTTCTGATCCTTTTTGACTGCAACAGATAGGTGAGAATCTTCCTCCTTCACCCATTAACACGATTAGATGTCCACCTTGTGTGCCTCCATCTGTAAGGTTCCTAGCGAAGCATCACTGAAGACAACTAGTTTCAAAGAGTCATCTTTTCCAACATGCTGAAACTTTAAAGTCACTTGTGATTTCAGTTTACGAACAACTTGTTTGCCTCATGAATGGTTTGTACAGTGGCTGTTTTTGTGTTAGATGCCAAGTTGCAAACATCAAACATTACATCAGGTTCTCTGTCTAGCAACCCATAGAATTTGACCTATCTTCGACCTCAATTGATCAGCTTCAATTCCACATAGAGGGGAATTCCTTTGTACGGCTCTTGAAGAATCCATGTGGATGGGTTGAAGATTCTTGATATTAGCTCTCCTGTTGCATCAGTATTGTTCCATCAACTGTAATAAACTCTATGCCAACATAACAAAAATTATCATGCTCTTGCACGGGCCGATGGAAAACAGCTTTGAGGTTTTGGAATCACAGTTGTAGCAAAGTCTATGAGCCCACCAGATAAAGTCATCAACATGACAGGCAAGTACTCCAGTCACATTGCCAGTCTTGATCAAGCCAATAGAAGACTGCAGGGTCCCACTTGTGACATTTTTCCACCTGTATTCAGCATTGTTGCCTTGACTTTGTGTTGTACCAGTAGAGTGATGCAAGTCGCCAGTCCATAACACACCTTTTTTAGTTTCCACAGTGTTCCTCGCTTTTAGCTTCGGGTGGGAGGTCGATGTGAAGGTCCTTGACAGCTCTGTTCCCTGGCAAAAATATGAGTTTTTGTCTAGTGGATTAAAGTTTTCCATTTTTTTCTGGCAGACACTGACATCAGCAATCTGATGGTGACTTCTGGGCGCAATGTCGGTGAGTCTTTGTGGATTTCTTTTAGCAGCCAGCTCCTCAAAACTTAGGCCACTAGACGGTGCTTTAGGCACTATTCCAGTTAATGGATTTCTTTAAGGATACACACCACCCTTTGTTGGAGAATACATTTTTGCCCAATGTCTTTGATTCCTAAACACTAATTTTTTCTCCAATTACTGAGCTCATCTAGCTTAGCTGAGTCAATGACCGTCCTTTGTTTTCAAAGTACAATCAGTCATTTTGAATGTACTTCTGTTTGTTTTCGCGATTTTCCATTGGTTCCATTCTGAGATTATCACAAGGACAGGTCAGCTGACCTGTTGTACCAGAAAGTGTAGCTGGTTCAGATATGCAAGTTGTCCAGTTCTGGGTGTTTACCTTTGGCTTTTCCTGCTCGTCCAATGACGGTTGCTGTGTGTGGAATACCACTTTCTCTGTCCATGTATTAACAGTTTGTCCAGTTTTCAGATTGGAAAACATGTTCTCTTTAACACATGTGCCTGTTGTTGAATGTTTTCCTTATTTGACGCTCAAACAGTATTACCTGCGGCATGGTTGAAGGTCTTCTGCTCCATTTCCTGTGTCAAGTTTCAGTGTCCATATCCATTGGATGCGACAATCTGGTAGGTTTGTGTACCCTGTTATGTGTCCTTTTGTCATTTTCATTAGGAGACTGATTCACAGCAACAGCCCTCTATCTTGTTGATTCATTTACTTTCCGCAATCTTGAGTGATGGCACCCTGACAAAGATGCCTCGTGTCTCACAATATACACCACACCATTCTTGGCCAATGACTACTCACGGTCCTTTCCACTCTTGACAGTCAACTCGTTTGTAGGTACACTCTGTTTCAGTCTCGTACTTCTCATCGGTGGGTCGAAGCTGTTTCCGCAGAGCCCTGCAATTCTTTCTGAGCACTCTGTTCAGTGAATGCTTTTCTCGCTGCATGTAGTGCTGAAAGGTGTGTCCCACCCATGCACTCACACTGCTCCCTTCTAGTGCTGCTGGTTGAACCAGTACTGAGGGAGATTAGGCGTTCTGCCGAACACTAGTGATATGGCTGTAACCATGAACATTGTGCATTGAGTTTTTTGCCATCAAACCCAATCTGAGTGTGTTTTCCAGTCACATCCATTGTCTTGCTTCACTTTCAGCATGATCTCTGTGAGTGTTTGATTGTGTCTCTCCAGAAGTCCATTGCTCCATGGACTGTATGCAGCAGTTGTCTTTACTTCCATGTTGAAGTTCTCTGCCATTTCTCTTATTTCATTATTATTGAATTCTCCTCCATTGTCACTGTACAATTTCTGTGGCGGGCCATGCACACATATCCAGGAATGAATGAAGTGCTTGACGATTTCACTGGGTTTCTTTGTATTCACAATGCTTCCAGCACTAAAGCGTGTGAAKTGGTCRATTATGTGAAGGTACCACACACTTGGTCCTAACTCATGTAGATCTACAGCCACTGTTTCATTGTACATGGAAGCCAGTGGCAAACCAACAGCTGGTCTGGGCTTAGGTTTGCTGTATTTTTKACATGTCTCACAATTCTTAACTATCTGCTGTAGAATGGAAATACTCWCATCATCATTATTCYCTGCACTCCTGAGTAACTTCTGAAGTCTGTCAACTGTAGCATGTCCAAACTGTTTGTGAAGCTTTAACAATACTTTGTGTTTTTCTTTTGTGTTCATGTTCTCYGTGACTGTCAGAATCTCCATGTGCTTCGTGTCAGTCAGAATCTCATTTTTGCATGGACTCTGTGTGATGTCTTTGTCCAAAATGTTTACACAATAGTGGCCTGAGGTAGTAAGTTCAAGAGTCACTGGTTGTTTAAACATCACTGCCTTGTCATTTTTTATGTCTARTACAGCCCCTGCCTTCTTGAGTGAAGCTTTGCTTAATAGTAAGGGGATATCTGTAGGGACCACCTCTGTTTCAATGTGACACTTAGTCTGACCAATTTTTGCTGGTATCTTAACTCTCTTGGTAGAATGGACAATTCTCCCATCTCCAAATTTGAAAGCTCTGTTGCTTGGTGTGTCAATCATATTTTGTACTTCCTTCATATTTAGTTCACTGACATAGCTATCAAGCCATTTTTCACCACACACTGTCCGTGTGCATGCAGTATCAATCACAGCAGATCCTAAGGATTCAACTATAAAAATCTCAGTATCAGATTCATTTGAAAACAGTGTAATGTTACACTGCTCTACCTCTGTGTTTACATTTTCCTCTGTTAGTTTAACTTGTTCATTTTTATGAGGACAGTCTTTAACCCAATGGTAAGTGCTTTGACAAATAGCACATTTCGATCTCCTTCCATATTTGTCCAGTGGATTTGTGCCKGGAAATGRCGCCCTCTTCTGGTTRTCTTGAGAACGTGACTTTTTGGCGCCTTTTCTGTGCTGCTCGGTGTAATATGCTGCGTCACTCACTTGCATTCCATCTGTTATTGGCGCGACAGACGTCTTTTCACCAAATATTCTTTTGAGTGCCGACTTCATATTTGCAAAAGTCAGCACAGTACAAGCAGTCAAAGCCAACTGTTTCTCCCTACCATCTAGACGGGCAGTATCTAGYAACTTGAACGCTAACACTGCATCTGGGAGAACCATGTCGTACTTGCGCATYCTATTGTACCTCTGTTCGAAATCAATGATGTAGTCCGTYATTGCAACCGAAATATCTCTCGTAACACTGTCAAAGTTTGAATATGCCTCGTAGGCACGGTCTTTCTCTTCTTTAAGAAATACAGAATCCAGTGCTGTGATCAAAGTTCCCATACCGTCATCCTTGTTCAAATCCTCAACGGATATTTCCAGTGCTGTATCTCTCGCTCTTCCCTCGAGCGATAATACCACCGCAAGTGCTTGCTTTTTCAMGTCCAGATTAGTAACGCGTGTCCAGATTCCCAGTTMATTTTTCCAACTTTCGTACGACCTCTTCTCGTCGAAGCGAGGTGGCACATTGTAGTTAGAAGCCATCCTCTGCTACCAATGTTAACTCGAAATGACACAACGACAAGGTTCCAGTTTAACAAAGTTTACTATACTATATGAACACACTACAAGTAGCCATTACACTCAAGGCCAGGTCCATCAACGAACTCCTTTTTGACTCAGTGATAGCCCCGTAATAACAGAAGTATAGGGATACTTAAAACATGAACGTAACAGGTACAAGCACGACCCAAGGAGGCTGTGACGGTACCAGTTTCCACCGCACTGCAGCAGAGGGGTTTGGAGAGAGGGGAGTATTGTCATGGGACGCTAGTGTCATCAGTATCAACATGCACACACAGTCACAGAGTCCTCCGCCGCGCCATCCTCTGCATTCATGTCTCCACTTTCATTTTCTTTAATTTGTATTAGGGCCCATCTCCCAGGGGTCTGAGACTAGAGTTGGGCCTTGATAGGAAACTCATGAAATATTAATCTGAACCACCTGTTCCCAGAGTACCACTGATGGCTGGAATGTTTTATGTATTAAACACCACACGTTTGTAACACATATGCCACATACACTAACCAAGATCAATTGGACACAGTAGGGTTGTGAATACTGAGATGGATTACCTGCCCCGTCAGAATTGTAACAGATGCATTTTGCTTAGTGTCATAGCTATCTGTGCGTTTTGTGCTAGCTTTCTGTGCATGTGGCTTCACCTGCTCTGTTGTCTGCTTCTCAGCCCTCCCAAAGCACTGTTTGTACATTGTATACTATGTGTGTGTCTTTGTGTATTGTGTGTGTATGCAGTTGTGTATTTGTTTGTGTGTGAACACTTTTTCTTTGATGTTCATGTATGAAATGTGTATTTTTCTATTTATTTTTTATTTTTAACCTTTATTTAACTAGGCAAGTATGTCTGTACAAAGCCTACATGTATGTACAATATACTGTGTGTATGCACAGCAAATTGGCCAGTGTTAACCTTGTGTTGATTTTTCAGTGTAACATTTCTAGTGTTGATTCAATTGTTAAATTAACACTCATTGGTGTAAAATAACCCCAGTATTGGTGTTAATAACCAGTGTTAAAACAAAACCACACCCATCATTATCATATATCCCAGCATGCTCTATTGCAGGTTGCTTTTTAGAGTAGTTTGTTTCAATATCTATGATTTTGCATCGATGAATTAATCTTATGCTACTGAAATATAAACAAATCTAAAGTAATCCAATCTGTTAATTGGACTTATTGCACCCGTTACTGAAATGGTTGTTCCAGTTTAGATGGTTTAGGTAGTCCAATATTTTAGACTTCCCAACAGGCATTCATTCTGAATGCAGGTTAGGGCGGGGTGAATAAAATGTTTAATTGTTGGGTATCCCCACTCTGGCTGGATTCCTATAGGAATTACACTTCACTTTGCAAGCCAGCACAATGTGACTTGCATGCCTGAAAACCATGGGTTTCAGGCCAATATATTAGGGTAAACAAAGCCCTCAAAATAAGGCCTTATTGTGTGAGTAATTAAATTTTAATGATGACATACTTGCTTAGGATCTCACTTGGTCAAGGCAACAGGACAAAATAATAATTCTGCAACAACCATATCTCTGTCACTAACAAATGCAGTCATGGGTGATAACTCTACAATTCACCAGAAAGGCAAGGCACTCTGGGAAAAATGAAAATAAGGCTTTACACTAAGCAGTGTGTTAATTTAACACTTTCAGTGTTGATTTAACACTGGAGAATTTGCTGTTTGTGTGTCGTATCATGCATGTGTTCTCTGTGTGTGTGTTATGTCTTGGGCATGTGAATCCAGCATGCTCTTATCTCTTGTTTGCAGGGAAACCCTGGAGAACCTGGAATTAGAGGGCCAACTGTAAGTATGATATTTTAATATCCGACATGCGCGTGTGCACACACACACACAGCGCTGTACTTATACAGATGCTATCTCTTTTGTAATTGTAGGGTCCGATCGGTACCAATGGACCTCCAGGTCCGTCAGGGGTAAAGGTGAGAACTTCTTCCGTCATAGACCTACAGTATTATTCATTCTTAGTTCCAGCTCTGTGGGGGTATTGCTGATGCATTTAGTAGTGTTGATATTTTTTGGTCTACAGTAGCTTAGTATTACAGCACTGGAATGGTCCATTTCATATCTTTGTTGTTCTGAGAATGTGTTTTGATCTCTGACAGGGTAATCAAGGAGTGCCTGGGGTTGGCGTTCAGGTGAGAACTTTATATGATAAATGTTGTGTTGTACATTATGGGCCAGTTTCCCAGGCTGTCACGATGGCATAAATGGTTGGGAGACAGGCGCAGGAATGCGTAATAGGGTTTTTTATTTAGCCAAATCACAGCGTGCCGTGTAAAGGCACGGGGACGAAGACCAAACAAACACTATACAAAACACAAGGTTGAAACCCAAACAAAAGAGCGAAGAGTACCTCGAATAAATAACACACGCACACAATGATTATCACACGGGACGAGACCCGTAATCATCTGCACAATACGCGTGGTACGAAAGCCAAAACAACATAGCACAGGTACTCACACGGACAACAGAACAATAATTGACAAGTCAATGGTGAACCAAAGCCACACTTATACAATTACTAATCAGGGAATAGAGACCAGGTGTGCATAATGACAGTTCCGGAGGGATCCGTGGCACAGGCAGAGATTTAGGCTAGTCCAAGTCTAGAAAGTGTTATCAATAGAGATTCTCCATTGAGAGAGCTTTTTAGTCCAGGACTAGGCTTAATCTGTGTCTGACAAACTGGCCTTATATGTTTTATGTTACTACTGTATATTCCTATTAGATGTTTATTGCCTCAGTGTTTTTAGAACTACTCACCCACTTTTCACAATGAAAGTCACAGAGCTTCATAATAATCTATTTGAATTGACCCTCCTGTTCCACAGGGGCCTCCTGGTCCCGAAGGCAGCATGGGAGTGCCTGGACCTGCAGGGCCTCCTGGAGCTGTGGTAGGGCACAGCATCAATCATCTATAAACCAACTCTCATACTGTATAGTTTTACTGGCTAAACTGGTGTTGTAGTACATTCCCATTGGGCTGGGGATTCCTCGTATGCTCACACCTTTACCTTTAAGCTTACTGTAATTAAAAAGGCCATTGACACAATAATGTGTGTTTAATATTGTTTCATGTATTGTAATGATACCGTCTCTTCCCAGGGTCCATCTGGGCCTCCAGGTCTACCAGGGCAGACAGTGAGTACAGCAGCTCCGTAGGACTCACAGTTCACATACTGTACTGTAGAGCCGACACACACACCTCTATCATCGCCATGGTTAACACACAGCAAGCCATTCACACAAACATCAGTTCTGGTGGTGACATTAAGTGTGTCTCTCCACAGGGGGAGGGTGGCAAGCCAGGGGTCCCAGGAAGAGACGGGATACCTGGAAAAGAGGGAACACCAGGGTTGCCAGGGAAACAGGTGTGTACTGTGTATGGTATCTGTCTCTCTACATCCTACTGTGTGTCTAGTATGTGTTAGGATTGCATCAGGTTTAGTGTGGATTTTTCTTAGAAAAAGTTTTTTAGAGTGCTGTGTTGGATCTTTATTACAGGGTATCGCTGGACCAATGGGTTCCGCGGGGTTGAAGGGGGAGCAGGGGGACAGTGGCCCCCCAGGAAAGGTGAGTCAGAGGGTTGAGAAGGGATCAGGGAAGTGACGTGAGGTTGAATTGAGCTGTACTTAAAGATGCACAATGCAGAAATTGCTCCGCCATTTCCTGGATGCTAAAATTCACGTAATGTCAGTTTATGTGGCCAAACATACAAGTATAGTGTAGAGAATCATTGTACCATCTAAACTGCTGTGAAATATATTTTCCATAACCCAAAATATTATATTTTCAGCTGTTTGAAGCCGAAAGTAAAAAGCGCAGAAACTAAACTGAAGAACGGGAAGAATAGAAATAGAGCACATGGAACAGATCTACCGCTTCTTAGACTTGCTTTCAATGAGAATAACAGATATATAACACATATTTCTATGTGAATTTGGTCTGGTTGCCAAAAAAGTTACATATTGCAGCTTTCAGACTAATTCAGAGTCCACAGCCGCAGAGCCTAGATAGTCCGGCGGCCCATTGTGAGACTACCGTCCGCGGGGGACGCACAGCCTGACCTAGCACCTCCCCTAAAGTCCCAACCAACGCGGCTCCATGTACTCAGCACCTATTCATTTGATTGTGGTGACAGTTGGAAAAATAGCTTGCGCTGCAATATCGAAAAGTATGAAAGCCAACAGTCCAATATTCTAGAACATGTTTTGGACTCTTGAGTGCTTTATTCAAAAGCTCTATCTGCACATGATTCCCTCTTCTATTTACTGTAAATGGCCATGACTCACATCCTCTTTATCCAACGTCTCTCCATTTCAAAGACGAGGAAATCATTGGCATGAATAGGAGGGCAGAGGCACATGTACAGATACACAAACAATGACACACCAATGCTCAAGCATATGAGCACGGATGCACACATATAGACACACACACATAAATATACACACACATATACATTCACATCATTCCCCCGGAAGCTTTAGCAGGATGTACTACGGTTCTTGAGAAATAAGAGCTTTTGAAGGGACGAGATGTACTGTACTTATAGACAGCACATCTGTTAAACTCTTCCTCTAGTTTGTGTGAAAACCAAATTAAAACTCCCGTTCATGGTCTGATGCTCTAATGAAGGTCAAAAGGCCAAAGCAGTAGCACAATAAAAAAGTGATTCTTTGCATAACATAGTGGGTAGGAGTTTCCTCAATCGTTTACTATTGCTGTCCATCTTCAGTGCATTTGCAAACAACCTAATCCAGATATGTGAGTTTCACGTCATGTTCTCCCTACATATCCCCATCACAGGCTGTAGCAGGACCCCCTGGTGTGAAAGGAGCACAGGTGAGTGATTGTCATGGTTACTCTTCCAGTCGTGGTAACATCCAGTCATGGTGACTAACCTCACCATGTCTAACTGGTGTATGGAGACACAATAGATACAACTCGGAATCAGTGAATCACAATACTGAATTATACTGAATCATAGGCCAACAAACAGATGTATTGTAAACATTTCTGAGAAAATGGCGCTGAAAGAAATGGCAGCAGTTTTACAGGCGCCCAACCAATTCTGCTATTATGTATTTTTCCCCCGCATTATTTGTGGCTTATTTTGTACATAATGTTTCTGCAAACTTACGACAAAAAAAAAGCTTCTGGATATCAGGACAGCGATTACTCACCTCGGATTAGACAAAGATTTTTTCTTCAACAAGCAGGACGCACAGAACATTCTCCGAACATGCGACAAGGCCAACATCCCAGTTATTTGCAAGAGGAAGCGACGCAGGTACAGAGGACACAGAGCGGGATGCCTCGTAAGGATTCGCAGAAGGCGAGTGGGAAAGCTGCCGTTACCGTCAATATTACTCGCCAACGTGCAATCTTTGGACAATAAATTAGACGAGGTACGATCACGAATATCCTACCAACGGGACATCAAAAACTGTATAATTTTATGTTTCACGGAATCGTGGCTGAATGATGACATGGATATTCAGCTAGCGGGATACACGCTGCACCGGCAAGATAGAACAGCACACTCCGGTAAGACGAGGGGGGGGCGGTCTGTGCATATTTGCAAACAACAGCTGGTGCACGAAATCTAAGTAAGTCTCTAGATTTTGCTCGCCTGAAGAAGAGTATCTTGTGATAAAATGCAGACCACACTATTTGCCTAGAAAGTTTTCAGCTATACTTTTCGTGGCAGCTTATTTACCACCACAGACGGATGCTGGCACTAAGACCGCACTCAGTCAGCTGTATAAGGAAATAAGCAAACAGGAAACCGCTCACCCAGAGGCGGCACTCCTAGTGGCCGGAGACTTTAATGCAGGGAAACTTAAATTAGTTCTACCTAATTTCAATCAACATGTTAAATGTGCAACCAGAAGGAAAACAATTCTAGATCACCTGTACTCCATACACAGAGATGCGTACAAAGCTCTCCCTCGCCCTCCATTTGGTAAATCTGACCACAATTCTATCCGCCTGATTCCTGCTTACAAGAATAAAAAAATACAATTAAAGCAGGAAGCACCAGTGACATGGCCTATAAAAAAGTGGTCAGGTGAAGCAAATGCTGAACCACACGACTGTTTTGCTATCACAGACTGGAACATGTTCCGGGATTCTTCCGATGGCATTGAGGAGTACACCACATCAGTCACTGGCTTTATCAGTAAGTGCATCGAGGACGTCGTCCCCACAGTGACTGTACGTACATACCCCAACCAGAAGCCATGGATTACAGGCAACATTCGTACTGAGCTAAAGGGTAGAGCTGCCGCTTTCAAGGTGCGGGACTCTAACCCGGAAGCTTATGAGAAATCCCGCTATGCCCTCCGACGAACCAATCAAACAGGTAAAGCAGCAATACAGGGCTAAGATTGAATCGTACTACACCTGCTCCGACGTGCGTCTTATGTGGCAGGGCTTGCAAACTATTACAGACTACAAAGGGAGGCACAGCCGCGAGCTGCCCAATGACACGAGCCTACCAGACTAGCTAAATCACTTCTCTGCTCGCTTCGAGGCAAGCAACACTGAGGCATGCATGAGAGCATCAGCTGTTCCGGACGACTGTGTGATCACGCTCTCCGTAGCCGATGTGAGTAAGACCTTTAAACAGGCCAACATTCACAAGGCTGCGGGGCCAGACGGATTACCAGGACGTGTGCTCCGGGCATGTGCTGACCAACTGGCAGGTGTCTTCACTGACATTTTCAACATGTCCCTGTCAACATGTCCCTGATTGAGTCTGTAATACCAACATGTTTCAAGCAGACCACCATAGTCCCTGTGCCCAAGAACACGAAGGCAACCTGGCTAAATGACTACAGACCTGTCCGTAGCCATGAAGTGCTTTGAAAGGCTGGTAATGACTCACATCAACACCATTATCCCAGAAACCCGAGACCCTCTCCAATTTGCATACCGCCCAAACAGATCCACAGATGATGCAATCTCTATTGCACTCCACACTGCCCTTTCCCACCTGGACAAAAGGAACACCTAAGTGAGAATGCTATTCATTGACTACAGCTCAGCGTTCAACACCATAGTACCCTCAAAGCTCATTACTAAGCTAAGGATCTTGGGACTAAACACCTCCCTCTGCAACTGGATCCTGGACTTCCTGACGGGCCGCCCCCAGGTGGTGAGGGTAGGTAGCAACACATCTGCCACGCTGATCCTCAACACTGGAGCCCCTCAGGGGTGCGTGCTAAGTCCCCTCCTGTACTCCCTGTTCACCCACGACTGCATGGCCAGGCACGACTCCAACACCATCATTAAGTTTGCAGACGACACAACAGTGGTAGGCCAGATCACCGACAATGACGAGACAGCTTATAGGGAGGAGGTCAGAGACCTGGCCCGGTTGATCCAGAATAACAACTTATCCCTCAACGTAACCAAGACTAAGGAGATGATTGTGGACTAAAGGAAAAGGAGGACCGAGCACGCCCCCATACTCATCAACGGGGCTGTAGTGAAGCAGGCTGAGAGCTTCAAGTTCCTTGGTGTCCACATCAGCAACAAACTAGAATGGTCCAAACACACCAAGACAGTCGTGAAGAGGGCACGACAAAGCCTATTCCCCCTCAGGAAGCTAAAAAGATTTGGCATGGGTCCTCAGATCCTCAAAAGGTTCTACAGCTGCAACATCGAGAACATCCTGACTGGTTGCATCACTGCCTGGTACGGCAATTGCTTGGCCTCCAACCGCAAGGCACTACAGAGGGTAGTGCGCACAGCCCAGTACATCACTGGGGCTAAGCTGCCTGCCATACAGGACCTCTACACCAGGCGGTGTCAGAGGAAGGCCCTAAAAATTGTCAAAGACCCCAGCCACTCCAGTCATAGACTGTTCTCTCTACTACTGCATGGCAAGCGGTACCGGAGTGCCAAGTCTAGGACAAAAAGGTTTCTCAACAGTTTTTCAACAGACTATTTGCATTGACCTCCCCATTTTTAAGCAGCTGCTACTCTCTGTTTATTATCTGTGCATAATCACTTTACCTCTACCTACTTGTACATATTACCTCAACTAACCTGTGTCCCTGCATATTGACTCTGTACCGTTACCCTCTGTATATATATCCTCGTTACTGTTATTTTATTGTTGCTCTTTTAATTATTTATTATATTTTTTTCATTTTTATTTATATTTTACTTCAGTTTATTTAGTAAATACTTTCTTAACACTTATTTATTTCTTAAAACTGCATTGTTGGTTAAGGGCTTGTAAGTAAGCATTTCACTGTAAGGTCTACACCTATTGTATTCGGCGCATGTGACAAATAGAATTTGATTTGATTTGAAATCTGTGTGGCCCACCTTTGAATTTCGAAATCCCGGTGTGGCCCTCAAACCAAAAAGTGTGCCCACTCCTGCTTTAAAGTAATAGTGCCATAATACCAGAGTCAGATGAACTCATGGATACTATTTTTATGTCCCTGCATGCAGTTTGAAGGAAGTTGAAGGTAGTTTTGCAAGCCATTGCTAACTAGTGTTAGCGCAATGATGTGAAGTCTACTGGAACATGGGGCTTAACTGCCAAAATCTTGCGTTATCCCTTTAAAGTAAGATAATAAAGCAGAATTGCAATACTAAGGTGAGGAACTAGGTGCAATAGAATAGGAGGGAACATAGTTTAATGTAATTAAAGTGTATTGGTTGAAATTGGTTCAGGGACCTCCTGGTGTGACCTTACCTGGGACAGTGGGAGAGAGCGGGCTGCCAGGGCTACGGGTGAGTCTCATTGGTTGAATCAATTATCAACATATTTCAGAAATTATTCAGGCATTTACTACACACATTATACTATACAGATTATTATAACAAGAACGTGTTTAGTGATGGCTTAATTATATATTTTTAAAACGCAATTTTTCTGAAATGGTTGTCCTTTAGGGTGAGAGGGGAGACAAGGGTCCTGCAGGCATCAAAGGGGACAGGGTGAGTAAAGTCACTTAACACACAACGTTACTCAACATTCACAGACACAGTGATCAGGGAAGTTATTGTGTGTGTGTCTGTCTTGTTGAAATAGGGAGCTGCTGGTGAAAATGGGGAGCCTGGAGAAGATGTGAGTCACCTTTTGACATTTTGTAACATTAAATATTTCACATATCTAACAGATGTCACTCTTACTAACTTCTCCATCCACTTTATCTCTCTCAGGGGGGCAGAGGACCAGCAGGGCCTAAAGGAGACAAAGTAATACACATCACCAGCTGATTCCCTGTGTCTGTGTTTCCCTGGCTGTTAACCATGTGACAGTACTGACAGGAAATGTGTTGCAGGGAGAGAGAGGCATCGGACTGGCAGGGCCTCCTGGTCAGCTGGGACCTCAAGGGTTAAATGTTAGTATCATGGACTTGACAATACATCTAAATGTTCTCATAAACACATAAATCACATAAATTATGTAGCTATGTTCATATTAACATATGCAGACTTCTCAGTCTCATCTTCCCTGAGCTAAACATCTCCATAACTACACCATTGACACAGTGAATGTGAACCCCTGTATGTTTGTGTTTTAGGGGGACACAGGTCTCCCGGGCCCAGCAGGCCCTCCAGGAGCCCAGGGCGTAGCAGGGACCCCTGGTCTGGCTGGCCTGAGAGGAGAGAACGGAACTCCAGGACCCCCAGGACCTCTAGGACCCAGGGTGAGAGTGCCTATATCGCCACTATACTATAGTTATTACATGGGTGACTGGTGTGGTCTTTTTAGCCCTGCTCTGTGGAATGTTTATGTTGTAAGTTGTCTCATCTCCAGGGTATCCAAGGCTTTACTGGTCAGGCAGGGAACCCTGGAGCTCCTGGGCCTCCCGGACCCCCTGGCCTAGCTGTGAGTGGACTTAGGATTGCATCATGATGACTTAATTGAGTGTCTGTGTGAGAGAGAGCGAGAGACAGAACCCACTAGGCAGAAACTGGTTAAATCTTCATTATTTGCATGTAATGTCCACCTAAGAAGTCAATGTGATGACTTTGAAACAACGTGGGAAACTAATTGGACTTGCAAAAAGTCATTAATGTAACAGCATTTCATATTTTTTCACCCAACTTTTAAACTAAATCCAATGACATTGTGAAATGTTTTGTTGAATGCACGTTAGTTGACAACTCAACCATGTAAATCAAAGCTAGACATTGAACTGACGTCTTTGCCCAGTGGGAAAGACTTTGTGTGTTTGCGTTTTTGTGATGTAAGTGTTCATGATCAGTATACCGTTTTTTCCTTACCAGGGTTCACCGGGCACTGCTGGAGGCAAAGGGGATAAGGTGAGTTTACAACGAGATAAACACGTCTTCTATACTGTATAATATCTTATCAAATATGATGTTGATGCTCATAAATCCCCCTCTTTAGGGAGCGATTGGAGCGGGAGTACCAGGATTGAGGGGCGAGAGAGGAGACCCAGGACCCAGGGTAAAATCACATCACCATTTGAGTTTGAATTTCAATTGTATCTAATTTTGACAGTTACGTGTTGTATTGAAGATTTGTGTGTGTGTTGGGGGATTTACAGATCTATGTGTCTGATGTTTGCAGGGGGAGGAGGGTCGAGGTGGTCAGAACGGGGAGAGAGGACCAGCGGTAAATCTCTTACCTACTGTTAACATCACTATCTTTTTACTGGGAAAGTAATTCTGCTTTGAAAGTTGATCAACTTGTAAACTCACTTTTGAGAAACTGGCCTTTAATGTGTTGGTATCTAGTGAAGAGCTCTTCTTTGTCTACACACTCTGGCCAATGATTTGTTTACCTATGGATAACATGAAAACAGCCTAACCAGCTCTGCTGGCAACAATTTCATTACGCTTCTTTGCAGACGTTTACTGACACCGGCCATATTCAACGTGTGATGTACACTTTAGCTTAAGACATGTAGCTAGCTAGGTAAACGATGTACCTAGCTAGGTAAACAATGTGTAAAATCACACGTCAAGTAAAGTTAGCTAACGAGCCAGCCAGCTAACGTTAGCTAGTTAAACAACAATGCACATAGTGCCAAATCATGTCATTACTACACTGCATGAATATGCTGGGAACTAACCATCCAGGTTCAATGTTAGCTAGGTAACATTAGGCTCTAACTAGCGAAGCAAACAGCTGTGGGATATGAAAAACAACGTCATCTAGGCAGCCAGCCAGCTAACATTAGCTAGCTAGCTAACAGTACACTTTAGCTTAAGACATGCCGCTAGCTAGCTAGGTAAACAATGAAACTAGCTCAGTAAACAACGTGTAAAATCACACATCACGTAACGTTAGCTAACGAGCCAGCCAGCTAACGTTAGCTAGTTTAACAACAATGAACATAGTGCCAAATCATGTCGTTACTACACTGCATGAATATACTGGGAGCTAACCGACCAGGTTCAATTTAGCTAGCTGACATTAGGCTTTAACTAGCAAAGCAAACAGCTCTGGGATATGAATAATAATGTCAGCTAGGGAGCCAACCAGCTAACGTTAGCTAGCTAGCTAGATAACAAAACACTTTAGCTTGAAATGAAACCACTTTAGAAATGTGTAATATATGAAAATGTAGCTAGCTAACGCTAGATTATCTTACCTGTATACATCATCATGCATGATGGATGCCTCTCCTTGTCATGGATGACATGCCACAGTTGCCCTAAGTTTGAAGATCTAATCTGGATACAGGTGTTTTCTCCATCTCTTTAGCTATCATACTCTAATGCCACTGATTTCAAAACTTGATCCTCCAGAGAGTGGAGAGCAACATTTAGCTATGCAGCACCACTACACGATACATAAAAAAAAGCTGTGTTCGACAGGATTACCAACACAGCCTGACCAGCTCAAATAGACAGAAGCCATCTAAATGGCAGACCAATCCAAACTCCTCTCTCGGTATGTACAGCCCACTCATTATCTCAGCCAATTATGGCTATTGGGAAGGTTTTCTCGCTTTTTCTGTGGCTTAACCAACAAGGCTCGTAATTTAACAATTGTATTTGTATTTACAGATGGCATACAGGTTTGTTATTAAGGCACAGGAACGTTCACTTGTTCGAGAAGGCATTTCTGCCAAAAAACGCATTTTGATTAAAAAAACATGTTTACGTTCGAACGGCTCTCCTGTGAAGTCGTGACTTGCGACATATGCCTAGTTTCCTGAATCGGGTCACAAATGGCAATTCATCATGACCAATTTTGATTCTACTGCCTATATGGTGTTTATTTATTTGTGTTTGTTTATTATTAGAGGTCATTGGCCCATTCCTCGATATTGATCCGACTTAATTGAGAGAGTGAAAACGAGAGAAAGGATGTGGGAAGGCTGAAGTGGACCTAGATAGAGCTCAAAAGAAGAAAAGAAACGATGTGGCTTAAGCAGTGCACAAATAACTCAAACGAAAGGAAAAGTAATGAAAGTAAAAGACGTCAGCATCATCGTCAGCATCATCGTCAGCATCATGCGTATACAGTTCAATCGTTTCACTCTCCATCCCTAGTATACCTTGATTGTAGGAATCAATGCAATCCATTATTGTCATGCCCATTACCGCTCCAAACATAGAACATAGGTATATCTTGTTTCTCTGAACATATCACTAGTAATGCAGTAGATCTGTCCTTACGATATGTTTTATCCTCCACTTTAATTTAATGATATTGACCTTGTACTACATAGCTCTTTTAAAAGCTGCCAGCCAGGCTCTGACCCTCTTCACTTCCGGTACATTAGTTCTACTGAGAGTAAGGCTTTTGTTCTAGGCTGAGACAACTAAGCCTGGTCCTTTGTAGATCAGTTGGTAGAGCATGGTGCTAACGCCAGCGTAGAGGGTTCGATTCCCGGGACCACCCATACGAAAAAATTTATACATGTATGATTGTAAGTCACTTTGTATAAAAGCATCTGCTAAATGGCACGTATATATATACATGAAACTCTTCACCCTAGCTCTCATCTAGAACATACTCAGCCTCTCTCATATTAGTTGCCTGGTAACCTCTAGAAAGGGGGTTGGATATTGTAGCATCTGCTAAATGGCACGTATATATATCCATTTTAAACTCAGGTGAGAAACAGACAGCAACTCTTCTATTATAGTACAGTCCTTCCTCATACAGGAGAGTGCTAGTCAGTGTGGATATAGAGAGCTATTTATTGCAGTTCTGGATGATTAAAACCATAATGGTGATGATTTCTGGTGAGGATGTGCATGTGGGAGTACAAATGTTGAGATTTCTGTGTGTGTTCTGTACTTGATAAATGTATTCCTCTGTGTGTGTGGTGTGTGTGTTCTGTACTTGATAAATGTATTCTTCTGTGTGTGTGGTGTGTGTGTTCTGTACTTGATAAATGTATTCCTCTGTGTGTGTGGTGTGTGTGTTCTGTACTTGATAAATGTATTCCTCTGTGTGTGTGGTGTGTGGGTGTTCTGTATTAATAATGTAATTCCTCTGTGGGTTGGTGTGGTGTTGGGTGGTTCTGTACATTGATAATGTATTCCTTCTTGTGTGTTGTGGTGGTGTGTGTTTCTGTATTGATAAATTTTCTCTGGTGTGGGGTTGTGTGTGTGTGGTTCTGTACTTGATAAATGTATTTCTTTGGTGTGGGGTGGTGGGTTTGTAGTTGTGTTTCTGCTACTTGTAAATGTATTTTCTGTGGGGTGTGTGAGTGTGTGTTCTGTACTTGCAAATTAAAGGTTATTCCTTCTGTGTGACTGTGGTGTGGTGTGTTCCTGTACTTGATAAATGTATCCCTCTGTGGTGTGTTGGTTGGGTTGTTGTTGTTCTTTGGTACTTGTAAATGTTCTTCTTCTGCGTGGTGGTGGTGGGGTTGTGGTGGGTTCTGCACTTTTGATAAATGTATTCTTTCTGTGTTGGGGGTGTTTGGTGGGGTTGTGGGGTTGCCGCTCGCGTGTTGGTCCTTGTGGTGTGTGGTGTGTTTGTGGTTTCTGTACTTGATAAATGTATTCCTCTGTGTGTGTGGTGTGTGTGTTCTGTACTTGATAAATGTATTCCTCTGTGTGTGTGGTGTGTGTGTTGCGCTCGCGTGTGTCTGTGTGTGTTCACCAGGGCTCTCCAGGTGGCAAAGGAGGCAGGGGAGATAAGGTGAATATTGTGAATATTATTATTAGATTATTGTATTTTGCATCATGCTCTCGCTCTCTCTGTCCACTGAGCATTCTGCTCATGTAAAATAGTGAATCAAATTGACATGCCTGACTAGTGAGTCCTACTCTCAATATATTTCAGGGTGAATTGGGGCTGCAAGGTGGCAAAGGAGAAAAGGTATGAATTTTAATGTGTGATGAGTAATATTGTTTGTGTGCGCGTGCGTGGTAGAATAATGTGGAGAAGCATAGAAAAAAGAGCAAAGGAGAGACAATAAGAATAAAACCGTTAAAATGAAAAGTTGTTAAAATAATTACAAAAAACGACATATACTGCTCTGCCTAACAGTGATGTTGTCCCCTTTCAGGGTGATACTCTCCTGGTCGGAGGACCTACAGGAGAGAAAGGAAATAAAGGAGAGACGGTGAATGACCCTCTACCTTAAATACCCCACAACACTTATTATTGACTAATCTAATAAACAATTGATCACAAAAATACCTCAGAGCACCAAGTATTGACTATGACACTACTAATCTCTCTGTGCGTCTGTGTGTGTGCGTGTGCAGAATGGTCATTTACAACTGTTGTTCTCTTCTTTATCAGGGTGACCGAGGGCCCAAAGGGGTGCAGGGAGAGAAAGGCTTGAAAGGCAATGACGGCCCAGCTGGGGAGCAGGTGAGGTTGGCCTTGACAATGACACCATTGGAGTTTTCAAGAGCATAAACAGATCTGGGAGCAGGCTATTAATAACAGGTTTATAACTGTGTGTGTGTGTGTGTGTGTGTGTGTGTGTGTGTGTGTGGTGTGTGTTGATCACAGGCGTGCTGAGGGTGAGCCAGGAGACAGGGGCTCTACAGGGTTCCAGGGAGCCAGAGGTCCAGGAGGACAGAAGGTGACTACATGACCTGATCTGTGTCAATGCTTTCATCAAAACTGCTGTGTTATCTATGTCAGAACCAATAGCATCAATAGTCAATCAATATTCATCAATGTCATAATGTCCCCTGTGTATAATGGATGACATTGCACACAGTTTTCCCACCCATCGTGTGCGAATATATCATCACACAACAGTGTACCCTGTGAAAATGAACAGTGGAAAATGAACTCAGACTAGATGTTGTAGGTGACCCATTAAAAATGCAGTGTTTTAATGGGTTTGTCTTTGTGTCTGAAGGGAGAGGCGGGACAGCCTGGTGTACCTGGAGAATCAGTGAGTCTCCCATTTCACCCTCAGTTATGAAAACAATGTGTACTTTTTCCTGACCACATGAACTGAAAAACTCTATTATAGCCTATAACTAGGATCCAAAGTTATTCCTGGTCTGGTCACATGGTCAGGAAAAACTCCTGGCCCCATGTCTAACTCCCCATTTACTCTCCTGCTGGTGGATAAAAGCCTCTGGTCGATTGTGTGTGTTCTCCCAGGGTACACCAGGAAAAGATGGAATGCCAGGCTTTAGAGGGGATAAGGGAGACGTGGGAGTAACTGGAATGCGTGGAATTAAGGTTTGTACGCGCGTGTGTTTGTGTGTGTGTATGCAGCGCAATGTATCTGTGTGTGTATGTGTCTGGTGCTTGTGTTGGTGCGTGTGTGCATGTGTGTGTTTGTGTGTGTGTACAGTCTGTCATCATATTTCAACTGTCTTTGAGTTCATCCCCATTTGAAGAAGTTTAGTGCCAACCTTGAGATGTCCTCTAAGCGACTGCCAGCCTCCCAGATGATGCCACTGGGTCATAACGCTTCTATGGTTCCAAATTGACGTCACATTGTGGAGGATTAGTTGAAATTCAGCTGGAAATTGATTTTCATCCTCATATATTCTATAAATACCTTTAATGACTGTTGGAAATATAATTTGTGTGTTTCTGTGGCATTCTGACAGACTAATTGAGAACCCTCTAACCTTCCTACTGTGTGAATCACTGTCCTCTTAAGTAAAGGCAAAGTGTGTCTGAGGAAAACTTTGAGATGTGTTCTGTGTTTTCTTCACATGACCTTGCAACACTAACGGCAATATAATCACAGCATGATAATCTGGGTTTAGAAATGACTAATCCAGACAGCACAATATCTGCCAGCCCACTCAGTCTCACCATGCTATCAAACCCCCTCAATTTCCTCTTATCTGTCACTTGCTATTATTCTCCACAAATCACCCAGTTACTCATCCTTTAATCCATCCACGATTCAGCGATCGCAATTTTTTTAGCTAAATCAACAATATCCTGCATATTGTGCGAAGGCTTGCGAATTTGACTGATCATTGCACCATTTGTGCATAAAGCAGTCAAATCATTGCAATATTATTGCAAAGAAAATGACCCATCACCACAGTACAAAAACAGGGCTTGTGTTTTCAACCAATCACACACATTTACTGCATGATATGGTTCAATCAAGCCACACGTCAACAAACTTTTCCCCTCGTCAGCTCATTTTTGCAATACATCTGTCAAAATCATAACATTGTCATATTTTTTCCCTGCAAACATTGTCAAGTATTTTTTCCTGCAAATATCACMAAAAAAACCTGTGAAATCCTGGATTGACTGCTTTAAGTATTTTAAGACTGAAACAGTGGTCTGTTCATGATCAAACATGGTTCAACTCAGTTCTGCTGGTCACTGTGACAAGCCCATGTTGACCCCCACCCAACACAGACCTGGTTCTGACCAGCTGGTTGTTATTGGCAACCATCTGATTGAAAGTTGTTATTGATGAGTCACTTGGTGAATGAGGGGTTGTGTGCATTAGGCTGGGTTTTCTTGGCAGCTGAAAGGATTGTAAAATCTTTCTTTCATTCTGAATTGGCAGTTTGGAGCAGTTTGTCCCACTTTGACTGACAGGGTCCCTCATCTGGCTCTCTGACTAACTAACTAACTGATCGTTTCCAGGGCGACCGAGGATCAAAGGGGGCGTGTGGATCAGACGGACCGAAAGGAGAAAAGGTACAGTGGGAGAGAAAGAGAAGGAGGGATGAGGAGGGGGAGAGGGGAAGAAATGTGTGACAGGAAGTTAAATTTAATCAACTTTATTTATCCAGAGGAGCCATTATTGTAGTTGCATGGTAAGTTTTAAAATGAAAGTCTTTCATAACCACTGTAACTATGACCTCTCTCACTTTAGTTGTTAATGAGGACATTTTATAAGATTAACAGTAGGGGATGCACCAGGCTGTGTCTTTCTAATGACCTGGCTCTGTGTGTGTTCAGGGAGATTCAGGGATCCATGGGAGGTCAGGGTTGCCTGGAAGGAAAGGTGAGCAGGTAAGAATTATCCCATGAAGAACACTATAACCTAATGTTTAAAGGGCACTGAACAGTACACCATTGAGTCTGATATCTGGAATTTGGTATTACAACTGTATTTTCAGCCTTATCAGCAAAGGGTAGACATGTTACCAGGTGTTGTACCTGTGTGTTTCAGGGAGACTTGGGGCCTCCAGGGGCCATTGGAACCCCTGGCAAGGAGGGACTGATCGGCCCCAAGGTATTTGTCTTTGTATGGTGTCTGTGTGTGCGTGTGTACTTAATTGTGTGTGTATCACGAGAACTGTGTTAATATGTTACTTAATCTCTGTGTGTTTGTAGGGTGACCGAGGCATTGATGGAGTACTAGGACCCAAAGGAACGCAGGGAGAGAAGGGCGAAAGGGTGAGTCTTTAACCACAATTGAAATCACTCATAAAGTGCAGATCGGCACAAATACTCTGAATGTGACCACAGCCAAACCGCAAGCTGACCACTGACTGTAGATGTAGGGGAGAGTGGGGTAAGTTGAGCAATGGGGTAAGTTGAGCAATGGGGTAAGTTGAGCAATGGGGTAAGTTGAGCCAATGGGGTAAGTTTAGCCACCCTTGTTTCTAGGAAACAATACACAAAATGATTCATTTGACCAAATATTTAGGAAGAGGTCATAATTTCATGGGGTCTGTGAAGGAATAAACCACATGGAAAAAGTGGTAAACAGATTGAATCAAGTCAAATTAATTAATTGTGTTAGAGGTTTCATGATGCTTGTATCTATCTAAAACAAAGTAAATATTTTAAAGATTGTTCAATACATCAGTTAGGGTCTCTATTAGCTTCTATATGAGGTTCTAAACATGGCATGAAAGTGCATATTTGTAGCTGTGTGGGCTAATATCGTAAAAATGTTTGCCTTGGGGTAAGTTGAGCCAATGGCAAGTTAAGCAAATTGAAGCGTTTTCTTCACAGGTGTAATGCAAGGCATTATCACTGGGATATGAGGTAACAACAGGGCCTGGCCTATGTTAAAAGTGTTTAAAAAAGTACAAAGTGTTTCTTAGGTGTTAAGCCTGTGTTAAAAGATGCTTAAAATGATTAAAAGACAAAAAAGCGATTGTGATTGTTTTCAATTTTGTTTGGGAAATAAAGACCGACATGGTTTTAAGAAGGTAGTGGTAATATTTAATTTAAAACAGAAATTTGTGGGCCGCTTAACTTACCCTGTCCCGCGGATCAACTCAAACCTTACACGGGATAAGTTGTGCAAGCTATGTTTTCAAAACTGTAATGTTTACATTCATTCTGATTATTTCCAGGGATACACAACATCTTGAAATATATGTAGATATCTTTGTTAGAAAGAATGCGATATTATCCTTGACGGAGTGATGGTGAATATAAAAACTGTCTCAACTTACCCCACTCTCCCCTGCTGTATAGAAAGTCTGATAAAAACAACTGGTTGTAAATGGTATCTGACTGTGGCTCCCTTCCTCTACCTCTTCCTCTCTACAGGGCCCCTCGGGTATCCCTGGCCCTCCGGGCCCCACAGGAGTGGATGGGGCCTCTGGACTGACAGGGCCTCAGGGGCCCGCTGGAGCTAAGGGCCCAGAAGGGCTCCAAGGACAGAAGGTACTCACTTTCTTTATTTGTTGATGCCACCTAGTTATGTTGTTGTAAATTAAACATGGTCAACGTGATTGTTGTTGTTGTCAGGGGGAGAGGGGGCCTATTGGTCCTGCCAAGATTGGTCCACGTGGTATCCCAGGTATACCAGGAGAAAGAGGCGGGCAGGTGAGTGTCACCACTCTACTGTGTGGTATGTCTGCTCATAGAGTATCTGACTGCAACTGTCCCTCAATAAATCCCCCAAACTGGCCACAGCACAGACACAGCTCTGACACTTTTACTAAACATTATGCACTATATGGAACATTTGGGAACTTCAACATAAAATGTAGAAAAGGGTAAAATACAAGTTTTTGTGAAAAGGTTTTGTAAAGAAATTATATATTTAACCCTTGAAAAAAACAGCTGTTGTTCCTTTCCAGTGCTTATTTCTGGTTCTTTGAACCAGATAGGTAACCAGTGCGTAGTACATCGGACCTTGGGGTTGTATAGCTATTAGTTTGCCCAACTGCTCTGAGAACAGTGTCTTTATGTCAGTTGTGTGCTTTGTGTTCTAATACCTGTCTCTGCTGCAGGGCGAGTTGGGTCTAGATGGAGCCAAGGGAGACAGAGGAGTGCCAGGCTTGACGGTCAGTACTTCACCTTGGCCTCAGGGCCCAAATCTGCAGGTTCTACCACCAACCTGCCCACACACACATGCATGCACAAACACACATTATAATGTAGTCATGTCTCTCTGCCTGTCCCTCACTCTCCTCCTCCTCCCCTCTGGCTCTCTGTGGCAGGAGGATGAGATTCGTACATACGTCCGCACAGAGATGAGCCAACACTGTGGTAAGTCTTAAAGTCACCTGCCAAAAACACAATGTCCCAATCTAACATGCTGGTGTTCTCAGTTGAACTTCACTTGATCATCAAGTGAAACAAGTAATGGTGCTAACACATGTCTATTGAACGTAATGCGCCACGGTGCTGTTGACTAAAAGAGAGAGTAACATTCTATTTTCTCCTCCCTTCTCTCTTTGTCTTTCAGCTTGTGGAGGTGAGTGGGCTCAGTCTGACACGTGGACTAGGTGGTTTAAGGGCAGTAGCAGTAGTGCGCTTTGACATGAACTATTCAATTAGATTAGCTTTATTATTAGTTGTATGTACTCAATGTGTTTTTGGTTCTGACATGTTTTCGCACTATATGTAGTCTTGGTTCTGTTGTCATGTGGTGTGGTCCATGTAGGTGTTCTACTCAGTGCTTGAAGTGGGCCAGTACAGAACTGACCTGTACAGAATATTGGCTCTAAAATATGATGAGTATCGGCAACTAAATATAAATAGTACCGGCACCCAAAATGAGTACCGGTACCTATTTCAGTCCACTTCAAGCACTGGCTGTAGTGTATGTTCTCATGTGTGTGTATATGTTAGTGTGTGTGGCTGCCTGTGGGTTTCGGTGGTGTCTGGTTGTTATGTTTGTGTTTTACTGACCAACCTGGATGTCCTGTTGTTTTTATGTTCCTGGACCCTCTTCTTTCCCCCCCCTGTCCCCTGTTCCGGCCCGGCTCTCAGGTATTGTTGTGACAGAAACCCTGCCCAGCCCCAGGGTACGTCCTGCTCCAGAGCAACAGCTGGCCCGGAAGGGCAAGCAGGGCAAGGACGGTGAGTGTGTCCATCCATCCGTCCAACTGTCCTTCTATCCCTCATCACTCCTCTTGTATGTCTGTCTGCCTGTTTGTATGTCTGTCTGTGTCTGTTGGTCTGTCTGTCTCTGTCTGTGTCCGTTGGTCTGTCTTAACAAACAACCCAGGGGGATGCTGTGAACACTGTTTTCTCATCAATAGTCTCTGAACATTAGGAATAATATGTCTGTCCATGACAGTTTTGCACACTTTTTAACTCTGATTTTTAAAGTTAGGGGGTTTGTAAGTGAGGGTATTCCAGCTGAATAAAGGCCTTCGCCGTTCCTTGGTGGACTGAGCCCTTGGTGAAAGTCCAGCGCTGGGCTGTAGGAGTTGCGGTGGTTAGTGAGGGGTCGGGGTTAGGTTTGTGACCGTTGTGGCGGCCCCTGCCCTGTGATATGTTGTAGGGCGTGAGCTGCGTGTAGTGGTGAACACCAACGACCCCGACTACGAACACTTCTACTCTATAGAGAGTTACGACGACCCCATGGCCATGGAGCAGAGCATCCACCTGACTCCCACTGCCAATCAGAGCCATGGTACGTCACACACGCACACCCTTAACCTTGGATCCAACCTCACACACTGAGGTCAGTCTAACACACAAACTCAACCTTGTATCCCTCTCACATACCCAGCCCAACCATCCACTTAACTAACCTTCATGTACTAAACCCAGTCCCACACTAAGACCAACCCTGTTTCCCCTTCACTCTGCCGTCAACATGCAGCTTCCTGGGTGTCTCTGTTGTGTTGATAGTGTGTTTGTATGTGTTGTGTACATTGGTCTGTTTCTAACCTGAGATACATGGGTATTTATAACAGCCTTGCAAATCTCTCATTTCCAACAATGGGGGATTTACATGAATTGTTCAATTATGTGCATGTTTCTCAAGTTAGGATTGTATTTGTTTGTGTTAATGTGTCTGAAGTGTTTCTGTTTTGTGTTGTTAGTGTGCTTATTATCTGTTGATAAATGTTGATGTTTGTTGTATGATTACGTGTCGGCAGGTGAGAGAGTCACTGTTGACCCTCTGAAAACAAAGAGGCCAAGGAGAGAGGTCAAAGGGGAAGGTAAACCCGCCCACTTCCTCCTCTCCACTACTGGGGTGTTTCAAGGGCTTACTCCACCACCCCATCTCTGCATGTCATGGGCCTCTCCAGGATGATGGTTATTGATGTTCTGAAGAACACACAAACACACACATACACACTCGCAGAAAAATATCCCAAATAACCAACTGAGAATTCGATTTTTTTTTCTTTGATTGCTGTCGATAACAAATCAAAACACCAAAGAGAGAGCAGTTTATTTTGTATGGGCTGCGTCTCAATCCACTGCATCCACCAATGTCGGCCTTCTGCGTCTGCGGTGGAAGGTGACCGAGCTACAGCGGTGTTTGTCAGACCAGGAGGCATCCAGAAAATCGGTCTTCTCACAAAAACGACTGTAGTGTCTGAGCGGTTTGGCATCAAAACTAATGTGAACACTCTCATGAACACGTACATTGTTTTGCTCTCGAACACCCATAAGACTCGTGTGACGGTAGCCCGGTACAAGTAAAAATATTTTATGGAAGTACAGTATATATAGAAGTAGTTTAGTGCCAAAAAAAGGTGTTAAATAGGCGTAAAAAAAATCTAATGTATTAGTCTTTCTTATATCTCTCAGATATAGGACAGACACTTCAAAACAAACTTAATATTTTTACTATCTGTTTACTCTATTCATCTATTAATCTATGGCAAAGATACTTATATGTTTCCCTTTTCATCTGTGTTTGGTGTTAGCTAGTTACAGGCTAGCTAGGTCTCCAGCCAGCATGGAACAAAAGGGGAGAAGGGTCATTCAAAACTCTGACGCAGTTGTCATGTCAACACATCCGTCAGTTCCGCTGTGAACTACATCACAAGAGACATGCCAAGCGGAAAATGTATAAAAATAAATTACACCATTGATGCAATTTGAATGTTGTTTGAGTTGCTTTGTGTGTCACCAAATTTGCCTGAGATGATTTGACATCCAATTTGCGTGACATAAGCGTTTCAAAGAACTGTCAGTCAAGGCGAGCTCATGAATCTAAGCACACCGCCCACTGAGCCTGTCTTTTCAACTTCCAGGTAGTTAGCAATGAGCGAAAAAGTACTTATCAGAATGACTGTTCAGGACTTTTAAACCTAGCCTAACCTATGACCTGACCCATCACTTGTGTACTACTGCCCCCCCTAGCCTCCTACTCATGCTTTTAGTCCCTAAAACTGAAACTAAATAATATAAAAAATTAAATGGAACTATACAATCAAAACTAAATAAAAACTAGCAAATCAGGTCTGAAAACAAACTGAAACTAAACTGAATTTTAAATAAAAATCGAAATATAAAAATCGAAATATAACCAAATATAAAAACGCAAAAATATAATAACCTTGTTATGCGGGAAACAAGCATTCCATTCAAGATAAACATTGGATATATAGTGTTTTGCAACTAAATCTATTGCAATACACAGGACAGTAATATTTTACGAACACATAAAGGTACCCATAAGCATTAATTTCTGATTAAAAAACATATGTGAAACATTTGTGGATATAGCGTTTTGGAAATAAACTCTTAAATTGTATGATCACTTATTTCATGATAATCACAGAATGTTAAGCAACTGTACAGTAACATTAATACTAATATCACATTCATCTAACATTCACCTATAGCTTACTATAGCTTTTGAAGCTTGAACCCCTCACTGTGACTTTGCCTCTGTTCTGATTCCAGATTTTTGGTCTGTCTCTCTCTCTCTCTGCATCTCTCTCTGCATCTCTCTCTGCGTCTCTCTCTCTCTGCGACTCTCTCTGTCTGCGTCTCTCTCTCTCTCTCTGCGTCTCTCTCTCTCTGCGTCCTCTCTCTCTGACGCTCTCTCTCTGCGTCTCTCTCTCTCGTTCTCTGCGTTCTCTCTCTGCTCTCTTCTCTCTCTCTCTGCGTCTCTCTCTCTCGCATCTCTCTCTCTCTCTCTCTCTGCGTCTCTCTCTCTGCGTCTCTCTCTGCGTCTCTCTCTCTCTGCATCTCTCTCTCTCTCTCTCTGCGTCTCTCTCCTCTCATCTCTCTCTCTCTGCGTCTCTCTTCTGCATCTCTCTCTGCGTCTCTCTCTCTCTCTCTGGCGTCTCTCTCTGCGTCTCTCTCTCTGCATCTCTCTCTGCGTCTCTCTCTCTCTTCTCTCTGCGTCTCTCTCTGCGTCTCTCTCTCTCTCTCTGCGTCTCTCTCTGCGTCTCTCTCTCTCTGTCCTCTTTTCTCTTCTTCTCTCTGCGTCTCTCTCTCTCTCTCTCTCTCTGCATCCCTCTCTCTCTCTGCCTCTCTCTCTGCCGCTCTCTCACTCTGCCGCTCTCTCTCTGCCTGCCTCTCTCTCTCTCATCTGCCTCATTGTGTGTGTGTGATGCATTCCAGCTCCAGTGGATCCTTGTGTGTTGCCCCTGGAGGAGGGCAACTGTGGTAGATTTACTCTGCGCTGGTACTTTAACAGCCAGGTCCAGGCCTGCCGACCCTTCATCTACAGCGGCTGTGAGGGCAATGCCAACCGGTTCCTCCAGCAGGAGACCTGTGAGGAGCGCTGCCTCGGGGAGGACACAGGTACACACACACTCACACACACACACACACACACACACACACACAAGCAAGCATACATAGTAACCTACTGTGCACGCACACACACACGTGCATACAGTTAACTGGCAAAATAAAGGAAACACCAATGCAGTGTCTTAATAGATTGTTTGGCCACCACGAATCTCTACAGAATCTCCCATAAGTGTTCAATTGGGTTTAGAGCTGGTGACACACAGACAGACACGTGCACACACAGACAGATTCACACTCCCTATGCTTAAACTGGACATATTTATACATGACCCTAAGCATGATGGGATGTTGATTGCTTAATTAACTCAAGGACTACACCTGTGTGGAAGTGCCTGCTTTCCATATACTTTGTATTCCTCATTTACTCAAGTGTTTCCTATATTTAGGCCGTTACCTGTACATTATGCTGAATACAGATACATTCATGCTGCACATACACACGTACACACATACACACGTACACACGTACACACATACACACGTACACACAAGCAAATATATTAAAAAACGGCACATTTTCTTTTGTTGCAGGTGCTGTTCCTTTGAAGAAGGGGCGATGATGAACGGCATGTCATGACCACCTCTCCACCCTAAAGAATGTCAACAAATGGTTGTTTAATATTTAAAACTATAAACATTGGCAAGGTTTTGAATATATATATATATAAAGCTTTGATGGATCTTGTCTCATGGCCACAGGTCACATTGTTGATTTGCTTATTTATTTCAAGTACATTTATATTACATTAACTGCAGCCAAACGTTTTAATCCCTCTCAGAATTACATCTAGCGATTACAGCAGTACTGTATTACTGGAAGACAATGTTGTCCAAACATTGACGCAACCTTACCACAGAAAGCAGGATCTGCCTTTGGTGGATGTACAGCTCATGAGTTCCAAATCTGTCCACTAAAATACAGAGCTGTTCTGTATGTATGAAGAGGCACGCACAATACGTTATACAGTATGTTATAATATTTTGCCAATGTGATGTACATATAAATGTATATTTTTATTACCTGGGAAAAAGTGTTTTGTGTGTCCAAATGATTAATGTTAAACTCTGCATGTTTTTACCTGACAGAGGAAAGGTGCTATTTTAAAATGTATTTTTGTATTGCACTTTTCATTTGTTGTTTTCAAAGAAAAAACTAAAGTTTGTTTTTTCATCAAGTTTAATGTTCAAATTGCAAAGGAACACACTCATGTTGGCTTGACAACATTAATCATTGTTTTATTAAATATATAAATTAACCAGAGAATTTGAACAAGAGTATTTCTACAATGTTTTTTAATGATAGAGACTTTTTGAAGTGGTAGTTTGTTTAGGGCTTGGGTTAGCACACTGGGAAATATGATAATGTACATATAGCTGAGAAGCCAAGAGTTTTTCCTGTTCAGGTCACATGGTCAGGAAAGATTCCTGGCCTTAGTTTTAGCTATGTCATGTGCAGTTCCTGTACCTGAGTAAGGATGAATTATTGATGGCACCACCTTGAGCATAGAGAAGATGAGGATATTGATGATGACCATGTTGAGGCTGATACTTCGATCTGTTTACACTTCCCTCCTTCACACGTCTTTACTGTGTGTGTGTGTGTGTGTGTGTGTGTGTGTGTGTGTGTGTGTGTGTGTGTGTGTGTGTGTGTGTGTGTGTGTGTGTGTGTGTGTGTGTGTGTGTGTGTGTGTGTTGTGCGTTGAATGTTCTAATTCCAATGGAGAATGTTTTATTATTGAGAGGATGTTCTGTCTGTTGGGTGTGACTCATCCTCTCCTGGTCCTCTCTCTCTCTCTTTCTCTTTCTCTCTCCTCTGATTTCCCCTGGGGAGACACTTCAGGACAAGCCCTACACACACACATTTGGTCACAGATTTGCATAGTTTTTAAATAGATTTTATTACATGGTTATTACAGGTTTAATCATGTTTATTACAGTTGTGTGGGGAGGGGGGGCTTAATACCTGGATGTGTTTTAGCATTCATCACACTTCTCTGCACCCAGCCTGGCCCTCAATCTGCTCAGTTCCTCTGTCTATTACTGTTACTCAGGGTGAGTATGTGTATGTGTGTGTGCGTTGTCTATGGTACACAGCAAATTCTCCAGTGTTGAATCAATACTAAGAGTGTTAAACTTAACATTATTCCAGTGTTTATATGGGTTCACACTCTTCAGTGTACAATTATCGCTTTGCTTAGTGCTGACGCTGTTCATCTTTCTCTATCTAAGAAATGAACACCTATAGTGTTACAGTAACTCGTTTTTTTATGTTTTAACACTGTCTGGTGTAAAGCCTAATTTGCATATTTCGCAGGGTGCCTTGCCTTTTCAAGTGAATTGTAGAGTTACCACCCATTACTTTATTTGTTAGTGACAGCGACATGGTTGTTAAATTTGTTCCTTTTAAAGTCCTGTGGCCGTCAAAAAGTGAGTTCCTTGGTTGACAATACATTACATACTGTATATCAAGGCCTTACTTTGATGGACAAGTTTTACCTTAAACTCCTGGTTTACAGGTCACTCACATCAGGCACTGCAAGTACATCCGGCCCTGCAAATAACATTATGCTGGCACATCACTATGTGTCATTTTTATTTGAATCCAGCCAGAGTTAGGACTGATTGGATTAGTTTGGGAAAATCTATGTTATTTATCTTTGTCTAGCATAAGATTAATTAATCAAAGTACATGCAAAAACATAGATATTTAAAACAATGCCCCCAAAAAATGCAGTAGGGCATGCTGGGAAATCTGATAATGATGAGTGTGGTTTTGATGGAAATGTTTTACTCTCCACAGAGTAAAACTGACTCACACTCAACACTGGTAATTAACATCAACACTGGGGTTCTTTTACTAGAAATGTTTCACTGAAAAATCAACACTAGGTAACGCTTGCCAATTTGCTGTATAGAGTAAATGTTTTCCTCCTTATATCTGATCAACAGCATCTGCCATTGAATGATACATATTTTAGCAACCAGTGGTGCATACAGTAACATCTTCTCATCCTGCCTGATCAAGGGAGAAGGGGGGTTACCCTTCCCATGAGTCTCTGCCTGGGGTGCTTCTTTCCTGCTTTCCTCTGTGGCACCAACTTAGAGAGGAGAGGGGGGCTGTGGTACCTCTGAGAAAGGAGAGGGTGGCTGTGGTATCTCTGATAGAGGAGAGGGTGGCTGGGGGCTGTGGTACCTCTGAGGAGAGGGGGGCTGGGAGGTTGTGATACCTCTTAAGGAAAGGGGGGCTGGGAGTCTTTGGTACCTCTGAGGAGAGGGGGGATGTGGTACCTCTGAGGACAGGGGGCTGGGAGGATGTAGTACTTCTAAGGAGAGGGGGCTGGGGGGGATGTGGTACCTCAGGAGAGGGGGCTGGGGGGCTGTGGTACTTCTGAGGAGAGGGGGCTGGGGTCTGTGTACTTCTGAGGAGAGGGGGGCTGTGGTACCTCAGAGGAGAGGGGCTGGGGGAATGTGGTACTTCTGAGAGAGGGGGGCTGGCGGCTGTGTACCTCAGAGGAGAGGGGCTGGGGGGCTGTGGTACTTCTGAGGAGAGGGGGCTGGGGGGCTGTGGTACCTCAGAGGAGAGGGGCTGGGGGCTGTGGTACCTCAGAGGAGAGGGGCTGGGGGCTGTGGTACTTCTGAGGAGAGGGGGGCTGGGGTACCTCAGAGGAGAGGGGCTGGGGAAATGTGGTACCTCAGAGGAGAGGGGCTGGGGGCTGTGGTACTTCTGAGGAGAGGGGGGCTGGGGGGCTGGTGGTACTTCTGAGGAGAGGGGGGCTGTGGTACCTCAGAGGAGAGGGGCTGGGGGAATGTGGTACTTCTGAGGAGAGGGCTGGCGGGCTGTGGTACCTCGAGAGAGAGGGGCTGGGGGGCGTGTGGACTTCTGAGGAGAGGGGCTGGGGCTGTGTGGTTCTTCTGAGGAGAGGGGGGCTGGGGGGCTGTGGTACCTCAGAGGAGAGGGCTGGGGGGCTGTGGTTCTTCTGAGGAGAGGGGGGCTGTGGTACCTCAGAGGAGAGGGGCTGGGGGGCTTGGTACTTCTGAGGAGAGGGGGGCTGGGTACCTCAGAGGAGAGGGGCTGGGGGCTGTGCGTACTTCTGAGGAGAGGGGGGCTGGGGTGCTGTGGTACTTCTGAGGAGAGGGGGTTGTGGTACCTCAGAGGAGAGGGGCTGGGGGAATGTGGTACTTCTGAGGAGAGGGGGGCTGGCGGGCTGTGGTACTAATGAGAAAGGTAGAGCAGAAGTGCGAAAGAGAGAGAGAGCAATGATGTGGTGCACATATGTGACCTAGTACGCAATTTCCGGGGACCACTTTTGGCTCGTGGGTACTACTTTCAGAACTACTGGCTAAAAAGTGCAAGGGAGCACGTATATACTCTGTGTTTTCCCGCTTTCGATAACGGTTAGTAATTATGTTGCATGTGGTTTGTCTCTCATGGGCCCATGATTGTTTGTGCACTTGTGCAATGCTTGCATTGTAATTTCATTATTTAAATGGAGTGCCTTCCCAGCAAACCAAAATTGGTCTGTGCAAGTTCCCAGAACATTCATTAAGTTGCGGTAAATGTTCTCATAACACAAAAACTGTCCAGTTGATGATGATTATACAATGTTCGTATAAAACATTTGCCTGACATTTCAAGAACGTTCCCAGAAACATTTAGTCTGTTCTTTAAAGGCTCACAGAATGTTTCATTAGGTTGTGGGAACAGTTGGGTGGGAACATTGTGGGGACATCACAAAAAATATGTTCCCAAAACCCCAAAACTGTCCCGTTGTGCTGATGATTACAATGTTTTTATTAGGTTGAAAAAGCTTTGCCTGATGTTTCAATAACATTCCCGGAACGCATTTTTTGTGTTCTTTAAAAGTCCCCAAAACATTTCTTTAAGTTTCGGGAACATTGTGTGGATATGACAAGAGATAGATTCACAAAACACAAAATCTGTCCAGTTGTCATGACATTGTTATAACTTTTCAAGGTATCAAGGTGCACAAAACATTCCCTCAATAGTCTTTGAATGTTATTCATATGTTCCCAGAATTATAAAATTCAGTTTTGAACAGTCCATGAAGATTTCTTTCATGTGTCAGTGTTATTTTACTGTTGATGAAGATAGTTACAGTATACAACAATCCATGTAGACACACATATATGGCAATAATTTTGAATCACATGACAATTTATTAGACATTTATTGTACAAACATAGTTTTACTGTATTTTGTTGATAGTCGCAAGCAGGGATAAAACCTGGGAGCTTTGGAGTGTTATCTCTGGAATGTATCCACTGCAACACTGAAATGGGACTAACACAAACATTTACTCTGACTTCCAGGTTATCTTTGAAAAAGAGAGGATAACTAAATCTAGAAAAAAAAGTTTCCTTATTATTTCTTACTCTATTAATCTTCTTCATATACTGTACTGTAAGTTGGGATGTTTTGACTTAAATTTTTCCTACAACTTGATTTCAGAAATGATGTTAAATTATTAGCTAACAGATTGCTGTGAGGTGTACCTAGATGTTCATACAGTTCCTTCAGAGATTATTCAGATCGCTTGACTTTTTCCACATTTTGTTACATTACAGCCAAATTCGAAAATGAATTAAATAATAGTTTTTCCTCAGCAATCTACACACAATACCCCATAATGACAAAGTAAAAACAGGTTTTTCGAAATTTTTGCAATTGTATTAAAAATAAAAAACAGATACCTTATTTACATAAGTATTCAGACCCTTTGCTATGATACTCGAAATTGCGCTCAGTTGTATCATGTTTCCATTGATCATCCTTGAGATGTTTCTACAACTTGATTGGAGTCCACCTGTGGTAATTTCAATTGATTGGACATGATTTGGAAAGGCACACCTGCCTATATAAGGTTCCACAGTTGACAGTGCATGTCAGAGAAAAAACCAAGCCATGAGGTTGAAGGAATTGTCCATGGAGCTCCGAGATAGGATTGTGTTGCGGCACAAATCTGGGGAAGGGTACCAAAACATTTCTGCAGCATTGAAGTACCCCAAGAACACAGTGGCCTCCATCATTCTTGAATGGAAGAATTTTGGAACCATCAAGACTCTTCCTAGAGCTGGCCACCCGACCAAACTGAGCAATCAAGGGAGAAGTACCTTGGTCAGGGAGGTGACCAAGAACCCGATGGTCACTCTGACAGCTCTAGAGTTCCTCTGTGGAAATGGGAGAACCTTCCAGAAGGACAACCATATCTACAGCACTCCACCAATCAGGCTTTTATGGTAGAGTGGCCAGACGGAAGGCACTCCTCACTAAAAGGCACATGACAGCCTGCTTGGAGTTTGCCAAAAGGCACCTAAAGAGTCTCAGACCATGATAAACAAGATTCTTTGGTCTGATGAAACCAAGATTGAACTCTTTGGCCTGAATGCCAAGCGTCACGTCTGGAGGAAACGTGGCACCATCCCTACGGTGAATCATGGTGATGGCAGCATCCAGCTGTGTGGATGTCCTTGAGTGCCCCACCCAAAGCCTGGACTTGAACCTGATCGAACATCTCTGTGGAGAGCAGAAAATAGCTGTGCAGCAACGCTCCCCATCCAACCTGACAGAGCTTGAGAGGATCGGCAGAGAAGAATGGGAGAAACTCCCCAAATAGGTGTGCCACGCTTGTAGCGCCATACCCAAGAAAACTCGAGGCTGTAATCACTGCCAAAGGTGCTTCAACAAAGTACTGAGTAAAGAAAGGGTCTGAATACTTACAGTTGAAGTCGGAAGTTTACATACACCTTAGCCAAATATATTTAAATTCCTGACATTTAATCCTAGTAAATATTCCCTGTCTTAGGTCAGTTAGGATCACCACTTTATTTTAAGAATGTGAAATGTCAGAATAATAGTAGAGAGAATGATTTTTTTCAGCTTTCATTTCTTTCATCACATTCGCAGTGGGTCAGAAGTTTACATACACTCAACTAGTATTTGGTAGCATTGCCTTTAAATTGTTTAACTTGGGTCAAATGTTTTGGGTAGCCTTCCACAAGCTTCCCACAATAAGTTGGGTGAATTTTGGCCCATTCCTCCTGACAGAGCTGGTGTAACCGAGTCAGGTTTGTATGCCTCCTTGCTCGCACACGCTTTTTCAGTTCTGCCCACAAATTTTCTATAGGATTTAGGTCAGGGCTTTGTGATGGCCACTCCAATACCTTGACTTTGTTGTCCTTAAGCCATTTTGCCACAACTTTTGAAGTATGCTTGGGGTCATTGTCCATTTGGAAGACCCATTTGCGACCAAGCTTTAACTTCCTGACTGATGTCTTGAGATGTTGCTTCAATATAGCCACATAATTTTCCATCCTCATGATGCCATCTATTTTGTGAAGTGCACCAGTCCCTCCTGCAGCAAAGCACCCCCACAACATGATGCTGCCACCCCCGTGCTTCAAGGTTGGGATGGTTTTCTTCGGCTAGCAAGCCTCCCCCTTTTTCCTCCAAACATAACGATGGTCATTATGGCCAAACAGTTCTATTTTTGTTTCATCAGAGCAGAGGATATTTCTCCAAAAAGTACGATCTTTGTCCCCATGTGCAGTTGCAAACCGTATTCTGGCTTTTTTATGGCGGTTTTGGAGCAGTGGCTTCTTCCTTGCTGAGCAGCCTTTCAGGTTATGTTGATATAGGACTCGTTTTACTGTGGATATAGATACTTTTGTACCTGTTTCCTCCAGCATCTTTGCTGTTGTTCTGGGATTGATTTGCACTTTTCGCACCAAAGTACGTTCATCTCTAGGAGACAGAACGCATCTCCTTCCTGAGCGGTATGACGGCTGTGTGGTCCCATGGTGTTTATACTTGCGTACTAGTGTTTGTACAGATAAATGTGGTACCTTCAGGCATTTGGAAATTGCTCCCAAGGAAGAACCAGACTTGGCTGATTTCTTTTGATTTTCCCATGATGTCAAGCAAAGAGGCACTGAGTTTGAAGGTAGGCCTTGAAATACATCCACAGGTACACCACCAATTGACTCAAATCATGTCAATTAGCCTATCATAAGCTTCTAAAGCCATGACATAATTTTATGGAATTGTCCAAGCTGTTTAAAGGCACAGTCAACTTAGTGTATGTAAACTTCTGACCCACTGGAATTGTGATTCAGTGAATTATAAGTGAAAAAATATGTCTGTAAACAATTATTGGAAAAATTACTTGTGTTATGCACAAAGTAGATGTCCTAACCGACTTGCCAAAACTATAGTTTGTTAACAAGAAATTTGTGGAGTGGTTGAAAAACGAGTTTTAATGATTCCAACCTAAGTGTATGTTAACTTCCGACTTCAAATGTATGTAAATGTGATTTTTCCAGGGGGGAATTTCTCATAAATTAGCAACTATTTCTAAAAACCTGCTTTTGCTTTGTCATTATGGGGTATTGTGTGTACAGTAGATTGATTAGGGGAAAAAACAATTTAATCAATTTTAGAATAAGGCTGTAATGTAAAAAAAAAATGGGAAAAGTCAAGGGGTCTGAATACTTTCCCAATGCACTGTATGTACTAAGACATATAGCCATTTCAGTGCAAATAGAAATCCACTGAAAAACATTACGATCCTGGTGGTGCAGCAGACTAAGTAACCTACAAGGCTCGACGATGGCAGAGCGCAGCTTAAAATCTGTGTACTTCATTGTCATTCTTTTAAAAAACTATATGTTTGGACAATAATCTCAGAAAATATGTTGTAAGAAAATGTAAATGCCATTCAAAGTTTGGCAACTTGATATGTTAATGTTACATTTCACATCAATATTAGCAGAACATTGCAGCAATGTTTTCATCACTACTTCCATTATAGCCATAAAATAACGCAATATATGTCCCAACTGGTCTAAATGTGTCATGACAGTGTTATGACCATATTATAACAGGTTATGACAAGTTATGTGAGATGTTATGACATGGTTATGACCGTATTATAACAGGTTATGACACGTTATGTAAGATGTTAGGACATGGTTATGACGGTGTTTTAATGTGTTATGGCCCTGAGTGTCAAGTAAAGTGTTACCAAAAGGTGAATAGATGGTGTTTTCCAGGAGGGGTTGTAGAGCTCACTCACGAGTGCACAAATATAATATGGCTCTGATTTATCAATGGAAACATGCATATACTGTATGTTGTGTGTGCACGCAAATCCTAGAATCTACATGTACGCCAGAATTTAGTAAGAAATGTATGTACGTTCGATAAATGAGGCCCCTGGATCATCATGTCATTACCTTATAGAATAACTTTATAAAAGTCTAGCACGAATGTTTGTTGTTATAGGTGTTAGTAGCAATTTCTCCATCAAGATTAACTGAATATTCCAGGAATCTCCAACATTTTATTGCTGAAGTATTGTATGTTCAGTGAACTTTATTATAACCATCATGTCATAATGTCACACTATAATTTTATGAGATTATTGTAGGAATATTCCCTGCTTGTTGTTATGGCTATTTTGAATAACACATCCAGAACATTCCTGTAATGTTTCCTCGGAACCACTTCTATTGCTCCCACATTTTGTTTCCAGTATGTTCTAAGAACATTATCAGAACACTGTTATTACATTTCCTGGCAAAGTAATGATAACCTTAATGGAATGTTCTGTAGTAGTTTTTACTGATGTTGTGAATGTTAAAATAACTTTCCAATTATATTTAATTCTAACATTTTGTTGAAAATAATATTTGGTGATCAAAAACATTCTTTGAATGTTTGTGGGACATTTTCATCCTAATGTTAGCTCAAACCCTAACTAGAACTTAATGGGAATGTTAACTAATGTTCTGGGAATGTTCCCAGTTTGGGCTGTTTGTTGTTGTCAGTACATATAATTGGTTGTTAGACCTGCAGTATACAGGATCTTAATTTGGCCACCCCTTTGCAAGAGAAATGTACCTTCGGCGCAGGAAATTAAAACTTGCATTGTATTCGAGGTTTAAAAATGCTTCTAAAGTTTGTCATTTCCACTTTAAAATGTCAGACTTGATTTGAAAAATGTATCAACCCATACAAAAATATTTTTTGTCACAATCTACCATAATAGCAATGTGCCAGCTACAGGTAACTGCCAAAATAAAGGAAACATCAACATAAAGTGTCTTAATAGGGCGTTGGGCCAACACAAGCCACCAGAACAGTTTCAATGCGCCTTGGCCTTGAAAGATTAGACTTTTAGATTCTAAAAGTGACTGGAACTCTATTGGAGGGATGCGACATCAACCTTCCATGAGAAATTCCATAATTTGGTGTTTTGTTGATGGTGGTGGAAAACTCTGTCTTAGGCACCCCTCCAGAATCTCCCATAGATGTTCATTTGGGATGAGATCTAATGACACACACACACTCAGACAGACACACAGACAGACTTCAAACCCCCTATGCTCCTTTGTGACCCCTCTTTCAAGTCACTGAGATCTCTTCTTTATACCTTCAGGTAACAAGACAGGACACGTTCATGGATATGTCTGCTGTTAGTTCAAATGCACAACCAGGATATGATCTCTTCTTCTAGCCATGGTAGACAAAATAATATGCAACTGGGCATTTGTATACATGACCATAAGCATGATGGGATTTTAATTGCTTAATTAACTCAGGAACCATACCTGTGTGGAAGCACCTACTTTCAATATACTTTATATCTCTTATTTACACAAGTGTTTCCTTTACTTTGTTAGTTACCTGTATATGAGGGGATAGTGGGCCTAATTGGACATGGCTATATTAATGTGCCCATGATCGAAGTTAAAGGTAAATATTAATTATTTAATGGAAAACAATGCACTGACTACATGTGACTAAACAACTGTGACTAAAACTAGACAAAAATTGTCCAGAGTTTTAGTCTACTAATAGTAACTAAAACTAAGAAGGATGAAATGACTAAAATGAAGCTAAGCCTAAAAAGTATTTTAGTGATAAAGACTACATCTAAAATAGCTGCCAAACTTAGCACTGTATTAGACAGAGGTGGCTCCCCCTGTCTCCATGTGCCAGTACTGCACCCTAACACCTATCAGCATGAAGCAGAGGCACATTCTGAAGCTGTTCATTTTTCCTCTTGAGTGACCTTGTCTGTTTAAAGCCGCAGGGTCTGTGGTTGGCAGAGCGCTAGAGTAGTAGGAACAAGCAGGAGGACAGCGCATGCCAAGAAGTCACTCTTTCTCCCTCCCTCCTTCTCTCCTCCGCTCACTCTTTCTCCTGCCAACTTCCCTATCCAAGTACCCCAAGGGCTATTGCCATGGCAATGAACATTTACTGGCATGTATTTTTTGCTTCCATTGCTTTTTACCCTCCTCTCATGTGATATATGTAACTATGATACTTTTGTTTAATCCTCAGATAACCGTAGTATATCTTGTGTGTGTGTGTGTTTGGCGTGAATGAGTGTGTACATGCGTGTGTCCTATTTTACCCCGTCAGCTCCTTTCAGGCTTTGACCTCATGTCTTATCTGATTCAGAGGGGCTGGGTTAAATGCGGAAGACACATTTCAGTTGAATGCATTCAGTTGTACAACTGACTAGGTATCCCCCTTTCCCTTTATCCATTGTGTGTGTGTGTGTGTGTGTGTGTGTGTGTGTGTGTGTGTGTGTGTGTGTGTGTGTGTGTGTGTGAGTGCGGGCATTCAAAGTTCCCTCTGTCCTCTAAGAATTTAACTCAAGTGCCACTGTAAGCATTTATTTGGCCTATTGATCCGACCCTTAGTTGCGCCCTGCTGTGCTTTTGGCTGTCTCTCCACTGCCAGTAAGCAGTTTCACTAGAAACAAATTAGAATTAGAAATGGATATTACACACCTTACTCTCTGCCTCTTTATACATACACTATCTGCCTTTCTCAATTACCATTAGTAGCAATGTGGGTGCCCCACCTATCTGAGGATCTGTCTTTTTCAGCCATCTATATTTCCTGTGTATAAGGGGTGCAAAATCCACTTGTCACTTAAATATCGCTGAATTGATTGCTTTCATTTCACTCATTTCACTCATACAACTCTTTCATACTCTTGCTTGTGCCTGTTGTTTTTTCCCATTAACGTTATGACCATGGAAATGTTTGTAATGAACTATCAAACGCTCTAAAATGAGTAGTTTTGTCACACTACACAATACCACATATGCCTCAAGTTTTGAGGAAGCGTGCGGTTGGCATGCTGACTGCAGAAATGTCCACCAGAGGTGTTTCCAGAGAATTGAATGTTAATTTCTCTACCATAAGCTGCCTTCAACGTCATTTGGCAGCGGCAGCGTAGCCTAGTGGTAAGAGCTAGTAACTAAAAGGTTGCAAGATCGAATCCCCAAGCTGACAAGGTACAAATCTGTCGTTCTGCCCCTGAACAAGGCAGTTATTAGCCCACTGTTCCTAGGCTGTCATTGAAAATAAGAATTTGTTCTTAACTGACTTGCCTAGTTAAATAAAGAAAAACTTTTTTATTTTTTATTTTTTATTTGAGAATATGGCAGTACGTCCAACCGGCCTCCCAACCGCAGACCATGTGTAACAATGCCAGCCCAGGACCTCCACATTCGGCTTCTTCACCTGCGGAATCATCTGAGACCAGCCACCTGGACAGCTGATGAAACTGTGGGTTTGCACAACCAAAGAATTTCTGCACAAACTGTCAGAAACCGTCTCAGGGAAGCTCATCTACGTGCTCGTCGTCCTCACCAGGGTCTTGACCTGACTGCAGTTCGGGGTCGTAACCGACTTGAGTGGGCAAATGCTCACCTTCGATGGTCACTGGCATGCTGGAGAAGTGTGCTCTTCACAGATGAATCCTGGTTTCAACTCTACTGGGCATGTATGGCGTGTATTGCATCGTGTGGGTGAGTGGTTTGCTGATGTCAACGTTGTGAACAGAGTGCCCCATGGTGGCGGAGGGGTTATGGTATCGGCAGGCATTCATTATTTGTATTTATTTGTATTTATTTAACCTTTATTTAACCAGGTAGGCCAGTTGAGAACAAGTTCTCATTTACAACTGCGACCTGGCCAAGATAAAGCAAAGCAGTGCGACACAAACAGCAGAGTTACACATGGAATAAACAAACGTACAGTCAATAACACAATAGAAAAGTATATATACAGTTTGTGCAAATGAGGTATTATTAGGGAGATAAGGCAATAAATAGGCCATAGTGGCGAAATAACTACAATTTAGCAATTAAACACTGGCGTGATAGATGTGCAGAAGATGAATGTGCAAGTAGAGATACTGGGGTGCAAAGGAGCAAGAACAAAAAAATAACAATATGGGGATGTGGTAGTTGGGTGGGAAATTAACAGATGGGCTATGTACAGGTGCAATGATCTGTAAGCTGCTCTGACAGCTAATGCTTAAAGTTAGTGAGGGAGATATGAGTCTCCATCTTCAGTGATTTTTGCAATTCGTTCCAGTCATTGGCAGCAGAGAACTGGAAGGAAAGGTGGCCAAAGATGAATTGGCTTTGGGGGTGTCCAGTGAAATATACCTGCTGGAGCGCGTGCTATGGGTGGGTGCTGCTATGGTGACCAGTGAGCTGAGATAAGGCAGGGCTTTACCTAGCAAAGACTTATAGATGACCTGGAGCCAGTGGGTTTGGCGATGAATATGTAGTGAGGGGCAGCCAACGAGAGCATACAGGTCGCAGTGATGGGTAGTATATGGGGCTTTGGTGACAAAACAGATGGCGCTGTGATAGACTGCATCCAATTTGCTGAGTAGAGTGTTGGAGGCTATTTTTTAAATGACATCGCCGAAGTCAAGGATTGGTACGAGGGTATGTTTGGCAGCATGAGTGAAGGATGCTTTATTGCGAAATAGGAAGCTGATTCTAGATTTAATTTTGGATTGGAGATGCTTAATGTGAGTCTGGAAGGAGAGTTTACAGTCTAACCAGACACCTAGGTATTTGTAGTTGTCCATATATTCTAAGTCAGAACCGTCCAGAGTAGTGATGCTAGACCGGCGGGCATGTGCGGGCAGCAATCGGTTGAAGAGCATGCATTTAGTTTTACTAGCATTTAAGAGCAGTTGGAGGCCACAGAAGGAGAGTTGTATGGCATTGAAGCTCGTCTGGAGGTTAGTTAACACAGTGTCCAAAGAAGGGCCAGAAGTATACAGAATGGTGTCGTCTGCGTAGAGGTGGATCAGAGAATCACCAGCAGCAAGAGCGACATCATTGATGGATACAGAGAAAAGAGTCGGCCTGAGAACTGAACCCTGTGGTACCCCCATAGAGACTGCCAGAGGTCCTCCGATTTGACACAGTGAACTCTGTCTGAGAGGTAGTTGGTGAACCAGGCTAAGCTACGGACAACAAACACAATTGCATTTTATCGATGGCAATTGGAATGCACAGAGATACCTTGACGAGATCCTGTGGCCCATTGTCGAGCCATTCATCCGCCGCCATCACCTCATGTTTCAGCATGATAATGCACAGCCCCATATTGCAAGAATCTTTACACAATTCCTGGAAGTTGAAAATGTGCCAGTTCTTCCATGCCCTGCATACTCACCAGACATGTCACCCATTGAGCATGTTTGGAATTGTCTGGATCGACGGGTAAAACAGGGTGTTCCAGTTCCAGCCAATATCTAGCCACTTCTCACAGCCATTGAAGAGGAGTGGGACAACATTCCACAGGCAACAATCAACAGCCTGGTCAACTATATGTGAAGGAGACGTGTCACCCTGCATGAGGTAAATGGTGGTCACACCAGATACTGACTGGTTGGTTTTCTGATCCACGCCAGTACCTTTTTTGTAAGGTACTGTCATGATGTTGCCTGCATGGGTATAGCAAACCCCATCCCCCTCTCCCTGCCTCCCCCTTTGCTCCTTCAACCCATGCTGTGATCACAGAGAGACGTTGTAAATTCCTGAGGCTCTCCTCATGGCTAAACAGTATTAAGAGAGAGAGAGTAAACTTTCAGGACAAAGGAATTCTCTTCCACCTCACAGAACTTGAGGTACGAACAGATTTCATGTTCCGGAAAAAGTATTAAAGGCCGGTGGACAGTCCAGCTATTAACATGTCCATTGGTCACCATGTGAGAAACTCACGTGAGACTGTGGGACCACATTGCCATACCGCTGTTTATATAATAACCTCAGATAYGAGGTTAACATCTGTTTGTTGTATAAAATGAATGAGTGAGTATGATACTGTTTGTATAATTGTGTAATATGATTTTGAACTGTTTAATGAAGGAAAATACAATTGTATTTGTATTTGAACTATTTGAACTATTTGGTTGTATTTGAACTAAATCCAAGGACCGCCCCTGAGCCAGTTGGGTCAGAGACCATGGGACCACCCCTCTCTGCTATCTGAATAAAAGCCAACTCTTTAGGAAATTACCATTAGGCCATGTTTCTCTCAATCACGAGAGGACAAAGGTTTGAGAACAGACTGCTGAATCTTTTAACCATCCCACGTGGTTAAAMYYYTWAKACGAATSAKAACAAGTCTTTGATATTGACTTCTAGTCTGCAGCTAGGAATTCTGTATCATTGAACGCGAAGAAAGACAACCGCCGAAACAATCATTCTTTAACGAATGTCCATCTGAACAATACACAACCGAGACAGAACTTCTCTCCAACGACCAAGGACACACACACTGGACGTAACTATATATATATTGATTGCAATTGTTCCCGAATGAGTGAGCGTTCATGTGTAAGGATTAGCATGTCAATTGTTATAATTATGGACTCTGTAGTGAATTCTTAGTCGAACGCAACTTTCCCTTTGTCTAACAGCCGCCATGCCGGTTTAGCCCACTAGGGCATATTCCTTCCACCATTTCATGTAACTATTTTAAGTTTGTTTGTTTATGCATTTCTGTGAATTAATTAGTTAGTAATAAATAAATGATTTAAGACAATTGATGTATGGATGACTCATAGTGAAGACTGGGTTCGTGCAGATCAGCGATTTACGACGTTTGGAATGAGACTGACGAAAGGTAGAGTAAATACAAATTGAATTAGAAGACCATTGATCAGATAGGAAAATATCGGAAAGGTTATATTGGGAAATAATAACCTTGTAATCTAATAACTTTCCCTGGTGCCCTCGAATTCATAGTTAATTAGTTACGCTATTACTCAAGTGGTCGCGTAATCCCTAATTATAGGAATCTATGATAAAAACTAGTAAGTCTTCAATTTAACGATAGCAAAGACACGACAGTACTGTATCTGTGACCAACGTGAGGGCCTAATTAATTTATTTCAATTGACTGATTTTCTTAAATGAATTGTAACTCAGTAAAACCTTTGAAATTGTTACACGTCGCGTTTATATTTTTGTTCAGTGTACATGGAAGTGTTACACTTGAAAGTTATCAAAACACTTTGTTAAGAATATGTACATGAGTTCAGCAATTGCTCTCTTCTGATATTACTCTGTAGGCTACTGACCGATTCAAAGCTTCCTCTTGGAGGAAGCTTGGTCAGTAGCTACAGAGTGGTAGGAGAAGAGTGCCATCTTCCTGCATCTCACAACTGCCTGTATTTATTGATCTCTGCCTGCTGGACCCATGGTTTGAGGCAAACTGTCATATCCAGGATGGAGTGCCATGCACTTCACCCCTCCTGTCACTTGACTGCACCTGTCCATAACCTGTAATACATGACATAGATGGAAGGGACTTCTCCACCCACTTGAGACTTGAAGACAGAGAGCTGTACATGTCAGAGTGGTTAGACAGACAAATCCTTAGAATAGACTATAGAAATAGAACAGAATGACGTGTTAGTTCTGGGACAGCTGAAGTTGTACCAAATATCTTTATGCTCCTTGTTCTATCTGTGGTTGTACTCTACACACAACTTATTTTCATTTGCTAGTTAAAGTTTAGGCTACTGTCTTCATAAGCAAATCAATATGATAGCCTATTTACAGTAGAAAATGTTTTGTCTTTGAAACACAAACACTCCCAATTATTTTTGTTGTTGATAAATGTATCTACATTTAAGCTGGCCATGTTTGTGCAATGTCCACATGTAGCCTACACCTGTAGGGATATTAGTCCTGGGATTTGAGATCTAAAGCTCTAACAGCAGACAGAAGGGGAGACGAGATGAGACAAAACTAGCCAGTTGTAGAATATTGTGTTGACAGCTGAGCTGACTAAAGACTGGGCATTAGAGCGTTGGCCAGTAACCGAAAGGTTGCTGGATGGAATCCCTGAGCTGACAAGGTAAAAATCTGTTGTTCTGCCCCTGAACAAGGCAGTTAACACACTGATCCCCGGGCGCCGAAGACGTGGATGTCGATTTTGGCAGCCCCCCGCACCCCTCTGATTCAGAGGGGTTGGGTTAAATGTAGAAGACACATTTCAGTTGAATGCATTCAGTTGTGCAACTGACTAGGTATCCCCCTTTCCCTTTCAACTCACAGTTGTACAACTGACTAGGTATCCCCCTTTCCCTTTCAACTCACAGTTGTACAACTGACTAGGGGTATCCCCCTTTCCTTTCAACTCACAGTTGTGCCAACTGACTAGGTTTCCCCCTTTCCCTTTCAACTCACAGTTGTACAACTGACTAGTATCCCCTTCCCTTTCAACTCACAGTTGTACAACTGACTAGGTATCCCCTTTCCCTTTCAACTCACAGTTGTTACACTGACTAGGTATCCCCCTTTCCCTTTCAACTCACAGTTGTACAACTGACTAGGTATCCCCCTTCCCTTTCAACTCACAGTTGTACAACTGACTAGGTTTCCTTTCCTTTCAACTCACAGTTGTACAACTGACTAGGTTTCCCCTTTCCCTTTCAACTCACAGTTGTACAACTGACTAGGTATCCCCCTTCTCCCTTTCAACTCACAGTTGTCAACTGACTAGGTTTCCCCCTTTCCCTTTCAACTCACAGTTGTACAACTGACTAGGTATCCCCTTCCCCTTTCAAACTCACAGTTGTACAAACTGACTAGGTATCCCCCTTTCCCTTTCAACTCACAGTTGTACAACTGACTAGGTATCCCCCTTTCCCTTTCAACTCACAGTTGTACAACTGACTAGGTTTCCCCCTTTCCCTTTCAACTCACAGTTGTACAACTGACTAGGTATTCCCCTTTCCCTTTCAACTCACAGTTGTACAACTGACTAGGTTTCCCCCTTTCCCTTTCAACTCACAGTTGTTAATAGCATTTCCACTGTAACATGTCTTCACATGATGTGATAAAACCTCAAGTTGCAAGCTACTTCGTAGCAAGGTGTTGTAGAACGAGTGTCTCATGAAACACATTCCAGACACTGGTACTTCTTGAAATATAGTTTCAGCTAGCTAGATAGGCTAGCCAGTCGTAGCTATCCCCAAGCTATGCTAGCTAGCTGTTGTCAGGTTGGCTACACACAAAGGTCAGCACAGGCTTTAGCCTACACATAGAACTGAAACAGCAGATCATTTTGAGATGGCGAGTCGAGCTGGAGGAGAGAAGTTCTCAACTTCAAAAGCTATAGCTTATCAATAGCTTATCTTACCTCGCTGTCACTAAGTTACTCACTACTGCCCTTGTTTGTTTGTTGTGATTGAATGGTAAAGACACACCCAATAAACGGCCACATTAAATCCACACCCCAAAGCCAGCTCTCTTTTGGTCTTCAGTAATGGCCACTGTATTTCTTAATGAGCACCTGAAGAAACACATGCGGAATCAGTGAGTGCAGTTCACCTTTAATGAGGCAGTCTAGACAGCGCAGGTGAGTGCAGGTAGGCCTAGACAGTGCACATTTTTGGTGGTTCCAGCCCCGGCCCACTATTTATGTTAATGTATTTGTATATGCAAATGCTCCCCGTGTATTTATGCAAATAAGGCACATTATTATTCATTTTACACAACATCAAAAAAAAATACATGATACCGTTAGAAAATGTATATATGACTGCATTCTATGAATTCCCACCAAAATCCTCAAACTGAATTCATTATTTGTCCCTGCCAGTAAAATGTTAATACAGTCAATATTTTATGGATTTTAAAAATGCTACAAGTTTGGAATATTTTAATCTATTATCCAACTGTTGCATGTATTACAATTGGTTTTAAAACTTTTTAACAATTTTGATGACCATTGCTACTATTAGCGGGGGTCTATAATGCATGGCAGATATTTATTCAGGAATGTGATTTAATGCTTATGAAAGCGTTGAGAACTACCAATTGAAACGAAAACTGCAAAATTGAGAGCTTATCATGGTTGCGATACCCATGACACATTTGAGAAGTTCTGGAGAGACAGTGTGGGTAGGGTCAGAGTATGAGAAGCAATAACCTTGTTTTCACCTCTCTCTCTCTCTTTCTATTTCTCTCTCGCTCTCCCAATTTCAATGTAAGGGGCTTTATTGGCATGGGAAACATATAAACAGTAAACATTACTCTCACAAAAGTTCCAAAGGAATAGAGACATTTCAAATGTCATATTATGTTTATATACAGTGTTGTAACGTTGTGAAAATAGTTAAAGTACAAAAGGGAAAATAAATAAACATAAATATGGGTTGTATTTACAATGGTGTTTGTTCTTCAGTGGTTCAAAATTATTCTCCTTTCAGCCGAGAGGGAAGAAGATAGGAGGAGAGAGTAGAGAGGGAGGATGGAGAGAGACAGAGAGGGAGAGATGCTCTATCCTCTCATGTTGGCATTTGTCTGGTGGTACATGTTAGTCGCCATCCCTTTGTATGGCTGCGTCACATCCAGGCTGTATCACATCCGGCCGTGATTGGGAGTCCCATAGGGCGCCGCACAATTGGCCCAGCGTCGTCTGGATTTGGTCGGGGTAGGCCATCATTGTAAATAAGAATTTGTTCTTAACTGACTTTCCTAGTTAAATAAAGGTTACATGGTGTCCCATATAAGACAGTTCCTTGACATCTTTGAAGAATACACAGGGTCCCCCTTTAACATTCAATTCAATAACAACAAAAGATGATGAAAAGTAATAGAAGTGTCTTGCATGATTTTAGTGCTGCGTGCAAGGTCTCTCCCAGTTCAGACATCTGTATCAACCTGTCTTTTAGTCAGGGGACTCCATGATAGGGTTGAATTAGCGGGAACCCGGTTACGGAGATTTACCGGCATTTACCGCCTAAAACACTCCCTTTTCCCCAGGATAAATAGCTGCAAAGAAACTGTAAATTATAATAAATGATTTATATGAACAGCATGGCGAGAAATTAAATGCAATGTCTAAATCTGGCTTCTCACCGGCCTCTGCATGATGAATCAACACTCAGGGTGGGGACTGACAGCCCATCTCAGTATGTAGCGCAGTTCACAATGCAAATAAATAAATGTGGGTTGTATTTACAATGGTGTTTGTTCCTCACTGGTTGCCCTTTTCTTGTGGCAACAGGTCACAAATCTTGCTGCTGTGATGGCACAATGTGGTATTTCACCCAGTAGATATGGGAGATTATCAAAATTGGATTTGTTTTAAAATTATTTGTGGGTCTGTGCAATCTGAGGGAAGTATGTGTCTCTAATATGGTTATACCTTTGGCAGGAGGTTAGGAAGTGCAGCTCTGTTTCTACCTCACTTTGTGGGCAGTGTGCACATAGCCTGTCTTCTCTTGAGAGCCAGGTCTGCCTACGGCGGCCTTTCTCAATAGCATGGCTATGTTCACTGAGTCGGTACAAAGCTTTCCTTAATTTTGGGTCAGTCACATTGGTCAGTTTTTCTGCCACTATACTCTCTGTTTAGAACCAAATAGCATTCTAGTTTGCTCAGTTTTTTTGTTCATTCTTTCCACTGTGCCATGTAATTATCTTTTTGTTTTCTCATAATTTGGTTGGGTCAAATTGTGTTGCTTGTCCTGGGGCTCTGTGGTGTCTGTTTGTATTTGTGAACTCTCTCTCTCTTTCTCTCTCACACACGAACATGCACAGAAAGTTCATTTTATTTTATCAGCATATTCTCTTAATTAAGACAGTGCAGATTATGGGCCACCTGAATGCCTGTGCCAGAATGGTTGAGCGTTATTCAAAGTCTCTCTGGGGGCCGTCTCCAGCTCATAAGCCTACATTAACATGCGCAATTCCTCATCCCCGACAGCTGTCATTCACTGTTTTATTCTCCATTCCAATTTATGCTAAAACTATTAACAGCCCCAGCTTTATTAGGTTGTTTTTGTTGCACTGCTCTCCCCTTACATGAAGTATGCATGTAACACAAAAGGCACATACAAAGTGCACTTACACACACACACTTACACTTACACACACACACACACACACACAGACAACTGCCATTGACTTTGAGAGGTGGCTCATCTCCCCTGGCTGGTGCTTTGCTGGACTGCTCTCAACTGTTCTCTGGCTTTACCAACACAAGAGGATAGCGCATCTCTCCCTCTTTGTCTCTCTCCATCCTCTCTCTCCTATATTCTTTCCTCTCTCCATCCTCATTCTTTCCTCTCTCTCTCCTATCTTCTACCCTCTCCCTCCTATATTCTACCCTCTCTCTCTCCATCCTCTCTATCTTCTACCCTCTCTCATCCTCTCTCTCTCCTATCTTCTACCCTCTCTCTCTCCTATCTTCTACCCTCTCTCGGCTAATAGGATCGTTTTACTGCTGAACAGGAAGTGGAGAGTGGTGGAAAGAGCCGTCATTTAGAGAGAGAGAGGGTGGGAAAGAGAGAGAGAGGAATGAGGGGCTATTTTGGACACGAGGTAAATTGGACACGCATTCGGTCTTTATATTACTGTAGCATAGGCTGTGCTGCAGCAAATGTAGGCCTACAAGAAAAACTTTTACCATGATGAGATGATAGGTCTACATGCATTGTGAACTGCGCTCAGTACTCAGATGGGCTGTCTGTCCCCACCCTGAGCGTTGATTCATCATGCAGAGGCTGTAGAGAAGCCAGATTTAGACATTACATATCATTTAACAGTTCCATTTCACGCCATGCTATTCATATAAATAATTTTTTATTTTTTTGCAGCTATTTATCCCGGGAAAAGGGAGCATTTTTGGGCGGTAATTCCGGTAAATCTCGGTAACCGGGTTTGCCCTAATTCTGACTAAAAGACAGGTTGATACAGATGTCTGAACTGGGAGAGACCTTGCACGCAGCATTAAAATCATGCAAGACACATCTATTACTTTTCATCATCTTTTGTTGTTATTGAATTGAATGTTAAGGGGGGACCCTGTTTATTCTTCAAAGATGTCAAGGAACTGTCTTATGGATGATGACTAACATGTACCACAAGACAAAATTACAATATGAGAGGATAGAGCATCTCTCCCTCTGTCTCTCTCCATTCTCCCTCTCCCCTCTCTCCTCTCTCCTCCTATCTTCTTCCCTCTCTCAGCTAAAAGGAGGATCATTTTGCAGCTGAGCAGGAAGTGGAGCTGTCATTTAGGGAGAGAAAGAAGGGGGGGGTGAGAAAAAGAGACTTGAGTCCCTCAACCCTACCCTGCTATTACCTCCGCCCCAACCCTGGGACAATGTCACACTGTCTTCTCTATCAAGTCAATTGACCATCTTGAGCTCTATAGGATTTAATCCAGGTGGTTCTATTCCTCGGTCCCCCTCAGATGGCACATTGCTTTTCTTCCAAGTCAACATTAACACACCTGATTATACAAATCATCAAGCCCTTGAGTAGTTGAATCAGGTGATGCTCATTTTAATCACCTGAACATGATGAGATTATTATGATTAAGAGTTACAATATTCGTGTTTGTCAAACGGCCGTCAAGCATCGATCATAATGTCACCAGAATAAGACCCTCAAGCTCATACTGTGCACTTCCACCACCCTGTGAAGTTCAGAACTTATTTCATCTGTAGCCTAATAAACTGCATGCTTTCCAGAGTCGTAGTGGGAGGAGCACACACCATGTCATCATGTGACTCCCAAGTTTACTTCGATTTGATGGTTATAATATCAGTATTTGCGCATAAAGGCATTTCCACCTCCATTTGTCGCATTATAAATGTTACCGACACAGAAAGATCCCACCATGTCGAACAAACAAATTATCTGTCGGCATTTATAAAATTGTACCAAAACTTCGTTGTGATTTTTTAAATATACGGTATGATTTTACTCGCATAAACTTTACTCACCTCCACCCTCCCTCCCAAAATAAAACAATAATAATAATAAAATAACACTTGCACTTCCCCTTTTATTTGTGTCTGGTGTTATCTAGGTCTTCAGCCAGCATGGAATAAAGGGGTGGTCATACAAAACTCTGCTGTGCCAGATTTCTGCCTGCTTGATATACATGAAAACATGAAATTACCCTGGGAATCGATAGAATATCACTCAGAGATGCACAAAAACAGTATAACATTCAAAATGGGTGAAACTTTCCTTTAGGTTCTGTCTTGACTTTGGAAAGAGTAATAGCTACCTGGTCTGAAAATAGTGTTTGTTGAGAAGGCAGTTAACATTTCCAATTCTGATATCTTCTTTAACTGTGATTTATTCAACCCAGATGCAAATTAAGTTGCATAATTTTTTATAAAACCTTTGGTGGCATCCCACATCCCATCGACTGAATTTTTATTGGCAAGCTCTGCCTTTGCTGGGGGGTCCAGAGAAACTGCGCTACGCCAGCGGTCCCATTCGGCGCTAGTCGGAGCCAGTCACCATTGGTCATATTGTGAAGGATACTCTGTAGAGTGGAGGTTTATACCATTGTGAACCGTTGTGACGCCATCAGCCATTCAGGTGGAATATGGTGGAGATTTATTAAAGAATGGGATGCAGAGGTGAGAGAGAACAGAGGGCAGGGGGTGAGGGAGGGCGGGAAAGGGAGGGGGGTGTGGACAGGAAGGGGGGGAGGGGGTGCAGAGGTGAGAGAGAACAGAGGGCAGGGGGTGAGGGAGGGGAGGAAAGGGTGAGAGGGGTTGACAGGAAGGGGGTGAGGGGGTGAGAGAGAACAGAGGGCAGGGGATGAGGGAGGGGAGGAAAAGGTGGGAGGGGTTAACAGGAAGGGGGTGAGGGGGTGAGCTGACAGATATAGGTACATGGGACACTGGCATCCTGGGAGAACATACTAGGGAGGGTGGAGGAGGGAAAGTAGGGGTTGCAGTGACAGTCAATGCGCTTCTCATCCTCTATCTGTCACTGGATGCCCTCTATGGTGCTGTGGAATGAAAGCTGTCTAGACTGCACGGATAGCCTGCCTCACACAGGCATGTACACACACAGCCACATGTACACAAGTGTACATGTAGGAACCATTGTATAGAGCAGTGTTTCCCAACTCCCGTCCTCCAGTACCTCAGACAGCACACATTTTTGTTGTAACCCCAGACAAACTCACCTGATTCAACTCGTTGAGGGCTTGATGATTAGTTGACAAGTTGAATTAGGTGTGCTTGTCCAGGTCCACAACAAAAATGTATGCTGTTGGGAGTACTCGAGGACTACAGTTGGGGAACATTGGTATAGATCATGCACACACGCTTATATACACTGACACACACATTTGAACTGATTATGTATTTAGGCCAACATAACAGGATGGACTATCGGCCCTCTGTGAAATGGCTTGGCCAGTGGTTATATCTTTCAGTTGATGCTTCCATCATTTGACATGATGCCCCTCCTAAATGTTATATTGAGAGCTGCCTTAGGGCCAGAGTTGGTCTCTAAGCATCATTGTGTTCACAGAAGAAACTAATTTCACAGCCCATTAGACATGTGAAAACCACAATGGCAAGTAAACAAACAGAGACAGAATAGCTGCCTGGTGCAAGATAACCAACCAACACTGGTTTATAAACCCATAAGCTCAAACATTGTGAGATGGACCTTGTTTCCTCAAGTGTATAGGTTGAGATCTCGATTTGGGCAGTATTTCCTACACAGTATCTCTTTTTCTTATGGTCAAATACAATTATAGAATGCTTTTTAGGTCTACTAAACACCTACTACTGCGAGACAGACTCCCCTACTGCCAGACAGACTCTCCTACAGTCAGACAGACTCCCCTACTGCCAGACAGACTCCCCTACTGCCAGACAGACTCCCCTACTGCCAGACAAACTCCCCTACTGCCAGACAGACTCCCCTACTGCGAGACAGACTCCCCTACTGCCAGACAGACTCTCCTACTGCCAGACAGACTCCCCTACTGCCAGACAGACTCATCACAGGGGAATCCTGACTGGTTGCATCACTGCCTTGTATGGCAACTGCTCGGCCTCCGACCGCAAGGCACTACAGAGGGTAGTGCGTATGGCCCAGTACATCACTGGGGCCAAGCTTCCTGCCATCCAGGACCTCTATACCAGGCGGTGTCAGAGGGAGGCCCTAAAAATTGTCAAGGACTCCAGCCACCCCAGTCATAGACTGTTCTCTCTGCTACCGCACGGCAAGCGGTAACGGAGACGTCTAGGTCCAAGAGGCTTCAAACAGATTTTACCCCAAGCCATAAGACTCCTGAACATCTAATCAAATGGCTACCACGACTATTTGCATTGCCCCCCCCCCCCCCCCCCCTTTACACCGCTGCTACTCTCTGTTATTTTAATCTATGCATAGTCACTTTAATAATTCTACCTACATGTACATATTACCTCAACTAACCCATGCCCCCGCACATTGACTCTGTACTGGTACCCCCCTGTATATAGTCTCGCTATTGTTATATTACTGCTGCTCTTTAATTACTTGTTACTTTTATTTCTTATTCATATTTTTTTTTAAATGCATTGTTGGTTAGGGTTAGGTAAGTAAGCATTTCACTGTAAGGTCTACCCTTGTTGTACTCGGCGTATGTGACTAGTAACATTTGATTTGATACCTGTAGATGCTTCCAGTTTTCAGAATAAGAACTCTGTGTGCATTGCCAATAGTAAGTTCTCAAACAAAGACACTATGTAAATATGCTATGGCATGTTTGATTCAATTCCAGCCTAAATCTTCATGTATTACTGGTGTACAGTGGGGTAATGAGATGATATGAAGCAGGCTGTCACTATCCCCCTCTGTGCCAGAGGCCCCATTAGCTTCTACAAACACACTTCAGGGGTGGCATTTAAAGAGCTTCCTCTCTATCCCTAATTTTCTCTCCTTTAAATGTGCGGAAGGTCAATTTAGATCTTTTCATCAATGATTCTATGTCCTAATTGGCTCTAGCTCTGATCAAACAGCATCTTGTCTTCCCTTACCTTCCATCACTCACATCACACATTTTTTCTCTCTCTTTTATTGTCCGTCTTATCCACTCCACTAATCTACTTGTCCTATAATCCTCTCTGTCTGTCGTGTCCCTCTCTTGACTAGCCCCAGACTGTAACTCAAGGTGCACAATGGCTCAAAGGGCTCCCTGACATGCGTTTCATTCTCCTCTTCTGTTCTCTTTTCCCCTTTCACACAAATGTCTTTTCTCTTACTTTCTCTCTATTGCTCTTCAGGGTCACAAAGTTTGATGGGGCGATTCATGTGCTTTTTCACTCAACCCCCTGTTGAATAAAAGGACAGTTTGAGGTCAGTGTCTATCTCTGATGCCATGGAGCACTACGATCTCTGACATAGAATCATTGATGAGATCTAAATTTACCTTCTGCACATTTAAAGGAGAGAAAATTAGGGACAGACAGGAAGAGACAGAGACAGAGACAGACTGGCCTCCAATTGCTCTTAAATACAAGTAAAACTAAATGCATGCTCTTCAACCGATCGCTGCCTGCACCTGCCCGCCTGTCCAACATCACTACTCTGGACGGCTCTGACTTAGAATATGTGGACAACTACAAATACCTAGGTGTCTGGTTAGACTGTAAACTCTCCTTCCAGACTCACATCAAACATCTCCAATCCAAAGTTAAATCTAGAATTGACTTCCTATTCCGCAACAAAGCATCCTTCACTCATGCTGCCAAACATACCCTTGTAAAACTGACCATCCTACCAATCCTCGACTTCGGTGATGTCATTTACAAAATAGCMTCCAAAACCCTACTCAATAAATTGGATGCAGTCTATCACAGTGCCATCCGTTTTGTCACCAAAGCCCCATATACTACCCACCACTGCGACCTGTACACTCTCGTTGGCTGGCCCTCGCTTCATACTCGTCGCCAAACCCACTGGTTCCAGGTCATCTACAAGACCCTGCTAGGTAAAGTCCCCCCTTATCTCAGCTCACTGGTCACCATAGCAACACCTACCTGTAGCACGCGCTCCAGCAGGTATATCTCTCTGGTCACCCCCAAAACCAATTCTTCCTTTGGCCGCCTCTCCTTCCAGTTCTCTGCTGCCAATGACTGGAACGAACTACAAAAATCTCTGAAACTGGAAACACTTATCTCCCTCACTAGCTTTAAGCACCAGCTGTCAGAGCAGCTCATAGATTACTGCACCTGTACATAGCCCATCTATAATTTAGCCCAAACAACTACCTCTTTACCTACTGTATTTATTTATTTATTTTGCTCCTTTGCACCCCATTATTTCTGTCTCTACTTTGCGCTTTCTTCCACTGCAAACCAACCATTCCAGTGTTTTTTATTTTTTATTTTACTTGCTGTGTTGTATTTACTTCGCCACCATGGCCTTTTTATATTTTTATTTATTTATACATATATTTGTTTGCCTTCACCTCCCTTATCTCACCTCACTTGCTCATATTGTATATAGACTTATTTTTTTTCACTGTATCATTGACTATATGTTTGTTTTACTCCATGTGTAACTATGTGTTGTTGTATGTGTCGAACTGCTTTGCTTTATCTTGGCCAGGTCGCAATTGTAAATGAGAACGTGTTCTCAATTTGCCTACCTGGTTAAATAAAGGTTAAATTTAAAAAAAAAAGAAAAAAAAAAGAGAGGAATCTCTTTAAATGCCACCCCTGAAGTGTGTTTGTTGAAGCTAATGGGGCTTCCCCATGGAAATACATCCCTCGCTCCTTCTCTGTTTCTTCTTACTCTCCGTACTATCTCCCTCTCTGTCATTTTTCAATTTTGTCCCCACTCCTTCTGTGTTAGTGCATTTTATTTAGGGAGTATGTACAGTACCAGTCAAAAGTTTGGACACACCTACTCATTCAAGGGTTTTTCTGTATTTTTACTATTTTCTACATTGTAGAATAATAGTGAAGACATCAAAACTATGAAGTAACACATGGAATCATGTAGTAACCAAAAAAGTGTTAAACAAATCAAAATAGATTATATATTTCAGATTCTTCAAAGTAGCCACGCTTCGCCTTGATGACAGCTTTGCACACTCTTGGCATTCTCTCAACCAGCTTCATGAGGTAGTCACCTTTCAATTAACAGGTGTGCCTTGTTAAAAGTTCATTTGTGGACTTTCATTCCTTCTTAATGCATTTGAGCCAATCAATTCTGTTGTGACAAGGTAGGGGTGGTATACAGAAGATAGCCATATTTGATCAAATACCAAGTCCATATTATGGCAAGAACAGCTCAAATAAGCAAAGAGAAATGACAGTCCTTTAAGACATGAAGGTCAGTCAATCCTGAAAGTTTCTTCAAGTGCAGTCGCAAAAACCATCAAGCGCTATGATGAAACTGGCTCTCGTAAGTACCGCCACAGGAAAGGCCCAGAGTTACCTCTGCTGCAGAGGATATGTTCATTAGAGTTACCAGCCTCAGAAATTGCATCCCAAATAAATGCTTCACAGAGTTCAAGTAACAGACACATCTCAACATCAACTGTTCAGAGGAGACTGCATGAATCAGGCCTTCATGGTCGAATTACTGCAAAGAAACCACTACAAAGGACACCAATAATAAGAAGAGACTTGCTTGAGCCAAGAAGCAAGCAATGGACATTAAACTGGTGGAAATCTGTCCTTTTGGTCTGATGAGTCCAAATTTGATATTTTTGGTTCCAACCGCCGTGTCTTTGTGACACAGAGTAGGTGAACGGATGATCTCTGCATGTGTTTTTCCCACTGTGAAGCATGGAGGAGGAGGTGTGATGGTGTGGGGGTGCTTTGCTGGTGACACTATTGGGATTTATTTAGAATTCAAGGCACACTTAACCAGCATGGCTACCACAGCATTCTGCAGCGACAAGCCATCCCATCTGGTTTGTGCATAGTAGGACTATCATTTGTTTTTTAACAGGACAATGACCCAACACACCTCCAGGCTGTATAAGGGCTATTTGATCAAGAAGGTGCGTGATAGAGTGTTGCATCAGATGACCTGGCCTCCACAATCACCCGACCTCAACCCAATTGAGATGGTTTGGGATGAGTTGGACCGCAGAGTGAAGGAAAAGCAGCCAACAAGTGCTCAGCATATGTGGAAACTCCTTCAAGACTGTTGGAAAAGCATTCCAGGTGAAGCCAGTTAAGAGTGTGCAAAGCTGTTATCAAGGCAAAGGGTGGCTACTTTGAATAATCTAAAATACATAATATGTTTTTATTTGTTTAACACTTTTTTGGTTACTACATGATTCCATATGTGTTATTTCATGGTTTTGATGTCTTCACTATTATTCTACATTGTAGAAAATAATAAAAAATAATGAAAAACCATTGAATGAGTAGGTGTGTCCAAACTTTTGACTGGTACTGTATGTCTGAGTCGCTGGGTGACATGTAGCAGTGTTGTTGCAATTTAAATGGCAGAGTCTCAGTTTTGATATCCACTCCAGCTGATCTTTCTGCTGCACTAATAAGGTCAGACTCACGCTGCATTTCAGCCTTCAAGGGCGATGCAAGCTGGGGCTGAATGTACTGTAAATCAGAGCTTAAGCACATCCTAATTTAATTCTCAATGGCTTTATTGACTAGGTGCCTGGGATTAATATTTTAGTCATTTGTGAAAAAGTAAATTAAACCTCGGGGGAAAAAGATCAGTCATCTTCAGGAAAACTGTTTTATTAGTATCAATTCAATAATAATTTGCTATTGTCTTTGTGGGACAACTCATCTAGCTCATTTTATTTATTTTCATTTTTTATTGAATTTGAAAACATACAATCTACCTGCAGTGAAGCCGCACAACATTTACATTACATTCAGTCATCTAGCAGACACTCCCATACAGAGCGACCAACAGGATCAACCAGGGTCAAGCATCCCGCCAAAGAACACAAGGACAGATTCCCCATCCAGTCGATTCTGTACCCTCACACCAAACTCTGCAGAGCTGCGATGGTTGTATGCCCCAAATATTCAAAATGTTGTTGGTGGCAAGAATTCTGTACAATCATTTCAGCTGAAAAGCATGAAATTATGAATCTTGCGTCATTTTATATACGGTATCAACTCATACACCCTGTGCCACGGAATAGGAACATCAAAAATCTGTATGGCACAATCTGTATGGCACAGCTGTCAACATTCTGGTCCTCAAATGTAACTGGTATATTTTTCTATTTATGCTATTACTGTTCCTCCGATAGTATTAATCCTTTATATTGGGCAGACAGACCAGTTCCCTACTTCCTCCCTCTCCATTTTTGATGTAGTGCTGTAATCTATTGGTTGCAATCTTGGATTCAGCAGACCTTCCCATACTAGCTCCATTAAAGACAGAATTCTACCATTCCAAAATAATTTAAAAACAGAATACCCTTCTCAAACATATTTTCCATAAATACAGGTATTTTATTAAGCAGCACATTTGAGTTTAACCATAATATTTGTTGTAATATTTGTTCTATCTTTTCAGGGGGTGAAATTGAAATTGTAACCAGCTACGCATTGCTTGTTTGAAAAAGAGGCGTACTTAGAACGTTTCATTTTCAATTAATTGAAAATGAGAAAGGGTTGCACAAAGGCAAAATGGGCATTTTTAAACAAGGGATGAGCTTTTCTTAGTAATCTACAGTTGAAGTCGGACGTTTACATACACCTTAGCCAAATACATTTAAACTCAGTTTTTCACAATTCCTGACATTTAATCCTAGTAACAATTCCCTGTCTTAGGTCAGTTAGGATCACCACTTATTTTAAGAATGTGAAATGTCAGAATAATAGTAGAGAGAATGATTTATTTCAGCATTTCTTTCTTTCATCACTTTCCCAGTGGGTCAGAAGTTTACATACACTCAATTAGTATTTGGTAGCATTGCCTTTAAATTGTTTAACTTGGGTCAAACATTTCGGGTAGCTTTCCACAAGCTTCCCACAAAAAGTTTGGTGAATTTTAGCCCATTCCTCCTGACAGAGCTGGTGTAACTGAGTCAGGTTTGTAGGCCTCCTTGCTGGCACAAGCTTTTCAGTTCTGCCCACAAATGTTCTATAGGGTTGAGGTCAGGGCTTTGTGATGGCCACTCCAATACCTTGACTTTGTTGTCCTAAAGCCATTTTGCCACAACTTTGAAGTATGCTTGGAGTCATTTGTCCATTTAGAAGACCCATTTGCGACTAAGCTTTAACTTCCACACTGATGTCTTGAGATGTTGCTTCAATATATCCACATAATTTTCCTACCTCATGATGCCATCTATTTTGTGACATGACGTGCAGCAAAGCACCCCCACAACATGATGCTGCCACCCCCGTTCTTCACGGTTGGAATGGTTTTCTTCGGCTAGCAAGCCTCCCCTTTTTTCCTTCAAACATAATGATGGTCATTATGGCCAAATATTTATATTTTTGTTTCATCAGACCAGAGGACATTTCTCCAAAAAGTACAATCTTTGTCCCCATGTGCATTGCAAACCGTAGTCTGGTGGTTTTATGGCGGTTTTGGAGCAGTGGCTTCTTTCTTGCTGAGCGGCCTTTCAGGTTATGTCGTTATAGGACTCATTTTACTGTGGAAATAGATACTTTTGTACCCGTTTCCTCCAGCATCTTCACAAGGTCCTTTGCTGTTGTTCTGGGATTGTTTTGCACTTTTCGCACCAAAGTACGTTCATCTCTAGGAGACAGAACACTTCTCCTTCCTGAGCGGTATGGTGGCTGCGTGGTCCCATGGTGTTTATACTTGTGTGCTATTGTTTGTACAGATGAACGTGGTACCTTCAGGCATTTGGAAATTGCTCCCAAGGATGAACCAAACTTGTGGAGGTCTCCATTTTTTTTCCTGAGGTCTTGGCTGATTTCTTTTCATTTTCCCATGATGTCAAGCAAAGAGGCACTGAGTTTGAAGGTAGGCCTTGAAATACATCCACAGGTACACCACCAATTGACTCAAATCATGTCAATTAGCCTATCAGAAGCTTCTAAAGCCATGACTTTTCTGGAATTTTCCAAGCTGTTTAAAGGCATAGTCAACTTAGTGTATGTAAACTTCTGACCCACTGGAATTGTGATACAGTGAATTATAAGTGAAATAATCTGTCTGCAAACAATTGTTGGAAAAATTGCACAAAGTAGATGTCCTAACCGACTTGCCAAAACTGTAGTTTGTTAACAAGAAATTTGTGGAGTGGTTGAAAACAAGTTTTAATGACTCCAACCTAAGTGTATGTAAACTTCCGACTTCAACTGTACTTGAAAACCATTTTGGGTTCAAGTAAGTGAAGCTTTTAGAGAGAAGTTTGTTGCTTTCGTATGTAATCATCTCAGCCCACCCAGTTCATATTCCTTATATAGACAGGCCCGCTTTATCTTGTCTGGTTTAGCATCCCAGATAAAGCGAGAAAAAAATCCAAGAGTATGCAAAGCTGTCATCAAGGCAAAGGGTGGCTACTTTGAAGAATCTGAAATATATAATATATTTTGATTTGTTTAACACTTTTTTGGTTACTGCATGATTCCATATGTGTTATTTCATAGTTTTGATGTCTTCAATAATACAGAATTATTACAGAAAAACCCTTGAATGAGTAGGTGTGTCCAAACTTTCGACTGGTACTGTATATATAAAGTCCGCTATGAATACCAGGCCTGGCTTCTTAGATGTTTCATGCTGTTCTATTATTTCTAGTAGTTGTCGTATATCTTCTCTAATGTATCGTCCATGTAAAAAACCTGTCTGATCAGGATGAACAATACCTGGTAAAACCTTTTTAATTCTGAGTGCTATGCATTTCCCAAGTATTTTTACATCACAACATTGAAGTGGAAGAGGCATACTGGATCATTATATTTGCCATTTGGGCTTGTTTTAGTAGTAGTGAAATCAGACCTTCCTGCTGAGTACCTGACAGACTACCGTTTCTATAGTAGTTAAAACAAGCTAATAATGGAGCTTTGAGTATATAAAAAAGGCTTGATATACAGTCCCTCTACTGGTATGCAATCAAGCCCTGGGGTTATGTAATTCGGCCTTCGCACTGATCTTTTTGTGCATTTGTAAATGTTTCATATTTTTGATTATTTGGAAAGAATTCCTTACAGTAATCGGCGTCATTCAAAGGGTGAAGAGGAGACAGAAAAGAAAACATCTGGCACAGCCAGAATAGGACTGGCCACCCCTGGTTCCTCTCTACGTTTCTTCCTAGGTTTTGGCCTTTCTAGGGAGTTTTTCCTAGCCACCGTGCTTCTACATCTGCATTGCTTGTTGTTTAGGGTTTTAGGCTGGGTTTCTGTACAGCACTTTGAGATATCAGCTGATGTAAGAAGGGCTATATCAATAAATTTGATTTGGAGCCAACTGGTAAATGCAGAGGGTATTTTACTTAGTTATAAGGAATTCTTATCACTTTACAAGGTCCCTGTAACACCTAAAGATTTTGCAATTGTTTTAGATGCCATTCCCTCAGGTGTTGCTTTATTATTCAGGAACGTGTCAAGACCTGACCCTCAGAGCCTACCTTACATTGACCCTGTTGACTCATCAGTAGGAAAGATTTGTTTCTCTTTTGGTCCATTCAACAACAGAGATACAAACCTTGTTTCAGCAGGATGTTGTATCTATACCTTATGTCATGCCTTATTGGATTGGATTTATTGATAATATCTGTTGAAAAAAAGTTTGGATGTTGCCACATACATACCTACTTGTTAACAAAATTAAGGAGGTTTCCTTTAAAATTATTCATAAATATTATCCTGCCAACCACTATATGAAGAAGTTTAAGGAAAACATCAACTTAAATTGTTCCTTTGTAATGACCACCCAGAAACAGTGTTGCATCTTTTTTTGGCATTGTAATCATGTAAGAAAACTGTGGCAAGTAGATTTATAATTGAACAGATTTATGAAGATCTTACACTATTTTGGAGCAATGTACTGCTTGGATTCTTTACCTATGATAGAAATAAGCTGAAACATTATTCATTTCATTATTCTTTTGGCCAAATTTCATATTCACAAATGTACATTTACAAACTAAACACCACATTTTCTTACCTTACGAAAATAAATTGAACTGTATTTTAAGACAATTAAATACTCTACTAACTAAAATAAAAGCTGTTAGAATAATAAGTGTATGGTAAATCCCTAAAGCCAAAACCTCATTTGGACGCCTTTCCTTCCAGTTCTCTGCTGCCTGCGACTGGAACGAATTGCAAAAATCTCTGAAGTTGGAGACTTTATCTCCTCAACAACTTTAAAAATCTGCTATCCGAGCAGCTAACCGATCGCTGCAGCTGTACATAGTCCATCTGTAAACTACCCACCCAATTTACCTACCTCACCCCCCATACTGCTTTTATTTATTTACTTTTCGTCTCTTTTGCACACCAGTATCTCTTCTTGCACATGATCATCTGATGATTTTCACTCCAATGTTAATCTGCTAATTGTAATTATTCGATTTATTGCCTACCTCATGCCTTTTGCACACATTGTATATAGATTCTCTTTTTTCTACCATGTTATTGACTTGTTTATTGTTTACTCCATGTGTAACTCTGTGTTGTCTGTTCACACTGCTATGCTTTATCTTGGCCAGGTCGCAGTTGCAAATGAGAACTTGTTCTCAACTAGCCTACCTGGTTAAATAAAGGTGAAATAAAAAAAATTAAAAAAAATTAAGGTCCTTGTGTAATGTGATATTGTACCCCCTGGCCCAATGTCCTTTGTATATTTGTATATATACTTGTGTTCCCACATGTACTTCCTGTATTGATTTGTTGTTAAAAAAAATTAAAGAAGAAAAAAAAGAAAAAAGAAAACATTGCTTAAAATATTTAGCTTCCTTCTTTTAAAATATAATTTGAGAATCATGGATGACCCCGTCTTTAGTAAGGAGTTTCTGCAAATTATTTTTGGTAGCGTTCCTGTGTGGAAGATTCATAAAGAATCTGCGGTATTTTTCTCCATATTCCATCCAGTTTGCTTTATTTTGGTAATATATCACATTAGTATGGGGTCAATTTCACGCCATATTGAATTCAAAATAAAATAAATTGTCAACATGAAAAATAACCTTGAGAACGTAAACATTATATTTTTGAGAACGGGTGAAATAATGAATGCTGAAATCAAAAACCAAACAATTGAAAGCAAAATGTATACATTTTAGCTCTTATCCAGAGCGACTTACAGTAGAGTGCATACATTTTATTACATTTTACATACTGAGACAAGGATATCCCTACCGGCCAAACCCTCCCTAACCCGGACGACGCTATGCCAATTGTGCGTCGCCCCACGGACCTCCCGGTTGCGACAGAGCCTGGGCGTGAACCCAGAGACTCTGGTGGCGCAGCTACCTAGACCACTGCGCCACCCGGGAGTATAGAATTGTAAACAAAAATAATTTTAAAGCGAGAGCAAAGCTCTATGACAAATGATTAAAAATAATATTAAAAAATGAATGCAAAAATCGTTTTCGGTTAAACTTTCCCAGCAACCAATCGTATTGAATACATGTTGCATACGCTCTTCCCTGCATGTACTACCTTTTGGTTACGCTACTCGTATCTTTGCTTTCAATGTCTGTTTCTTTGCTTTCACTGCCAGTCTTTTCGATTGCGAGTTTAGGCATTATTTTTCCGTGAAGGGCGGGGTTTAGAGGGAGGCATAGACAATGAGTCTCCATTGGTCCGCTAGTTTTGGAGTGAAAGTTCGGCTTAACCCAATCAATGATTTGATGTGTCACTGCCTCTAACCTTTCTAACTACCTAGGTAAACATATGAATGACCTGTTGCACAACATTCAGCGCAGGTGTTGGTAACCGATTCGCCATGTTCAGAACAGGGGGGAAGATTTGACGCGTAGTGGTGACGTCAGACCGTCTCCTTAAGTAGGCAATATAAATGTTCATTGATTGGGGTAAGACGAACCGTCACTCCAAAACTAGCAGACCAATGGAGACTCTACGCCTCCCTCTAAACCCCGCCCTTCATGGAAAGATAATGCCAAAACTCAAACTCAAAGATACGAGTAGCGTAACCAAAAGCTAGTACATGCAGGCAAGAGCGTAGGCAAAATGTATTCAATAGGATTGGTTGCTCTGAAAGTTTAACCGAAAAAAATGTTGCATTCATTTTCAAATATTTTTTTAAATCATTTGTCATAGAGTTTTGTGGTTTTGCTTTTGATGTCTTATTTTTGTTTACAATTCTATGCATTTTACTTTCAATTGTTTGGTTTTTGATTTCCACATCCATTATTTCACCCGTCCTCGAAAATATAATGTTTACATTCTCAACTGTATTTTTCATGTTCGCGATTTATTTTACTTTGAATTCAATACATATGGCGTAAAATTGACCAAATACATTAGATCGTTCATTGAATAAATTCCTCCAGTTCTTTTTGTTTTTTCCTCTAACTTGTTTTGTACCTCTGTTCTACTGTTTTTATTGCCATCTACCTGTACTGTTAGTTCCTGTATTTCTCTTGTTAGTCTTGTCTCTTTAGACAGAAACTGTTTTTATTGCCATCTACCCTGTTACTGTTGTTCCTGATTCGCTTGTATCATTGTCTCTTTAGACAAAACTGTTTTTATTGCCATCTACATGTACTTTAGTTCCTGTATTTCTCTTGTTAGTCTTGTCTCTTTAGACAGAAACTGTTTTTATTGCCATCTACCTGTACTGTTAGTTCCTGTATTTCTCTTGTTAGTCTTGTCTCTTTAGATAAAACTTTTTATGCATCTACCTGTACTGTTAGTTCCGTATTTCTCTTGTAGTCTTGTCTCTTAGACTGAAACAGTTTTTTCTTTACTGATGAATATTGAAGTGAATGACCTCTGAAGGTACATTTTAAAAGTATCTCAAACAATAAAGGGATTGGTGGAACCTACTGTATATTTACTGGAAAATTCCGTTATAAATTATTTGTCTTATTAAGAACAAATTGTCCCCCATTAGACATTGATAAATGTCCAATTATCCATTTATTTTTCAAGCTTCTTTTATTTGTCAAGTCATGTTGGAGGTTTGTGTGTGTGTGTGTGTGTGTGTGTGTGTGTGTGTGTGTGTGTGGTGTGTGTGTGTGTGTGTGTGTGTGTGTGTGTGTGTGTGTGTGTGTTGTGTTTGCATGTGTGTGTGTGTGGTGTGTGTGTGTTAACAGATGTGAAATGGCTAGGTAGTTAGCGGTGGTCCGCGCTAATAGCGTTTCAATCGGTTACATCACTCGCTTTGAGACCTTGAAGTAGTGGTTCCCTTGCTCTGCAAGCGCTGCGGCTTTTGTGGAGCGATGGGGTAGACGATGCTTTGTGGGTGACTGTTGTTGATGTGTGCAGAGGGTCCCTGGTTCGCGCCCGGGTCGTGGCGAGGGGACGCATAAATTAAACTGTTACATTGTTCCGTGACCCGATCACTGGTTGCTGCGGAAAGGAGGAGGTCGAAAGGGGGTGAGTGTAACGGATGTGAAATGCTAGCTAGTTAGCGGGTGGTCCGCGCTAATAGCGTTTCAATCGGTTACGTCATTCTTTTAGGACCTTGAAGTAGTGGTTCCCCTTGCTCTGCAAGGGCTGCGGCTTTTGTGAGCGATGGGTAACGATGCTTTGTGGGTGACTGTTGTTGATGTGTGCAGAGGGTCCCTGGTTCGCGCCCGTTCGGGCGAGGGGACGGACGTAAGTTAAACTGTTACAGTAGCACACCAGGAAATGGCCTTGAAAACCTCCCGTAGCGACAAAGATCTCGGCATGTACAGGGCGAGAGCCAGAGAGCCAGAGAGCCAGAGAGCTGTCAGTCAAACCACTGTGTTCTAATCTTAATCCAATTAATTACTCAGAGTCTCCGACCTCACCATCATTTTCCCCAGCAGCACCCTCCGGCTTCTGCAGATTTGCATTCTCTCTCTGTTTCTCTCCCCTTATTTTCCCTTAGTATGTACTTCTCGCTTTTTTCTGAATACACTACTGTTTTTCCCATCATTCCTTGCTTTGTGAAGTTTAGTGCACGTGTGGCGATGGCGAGGGTTTTTATAGTCAGACAGTAGACACTAGAGAACGTCGTTGATTACTCATGTATGAAGTACTCGTTGTGTGTTGTGTGTGTGTGGTGTGTGGGTGTGTGTGCTGTTTGTGCGTGTGTTGTTGGAGTGTTGTGATGTTTTGTGTGTGTGTGTGTGTGTGTGTGTGTGTGACAAAGAGAGAGAGCACGATACACTCTTAGAATTAGTGGTGACTAGTGCAGAAACCCTGGAGATCCTCAAGGAAACCCTGGAGTTCGTCTAGGAACCATTGCTAGTCAATCGTTTGAATTTGCACCTTTGGTTAGATGGTGGGTTCTTGGAGACACCTTTAAAGGTTCAATGTAGCCAGAGGAAGAAGCGAAGCAAGAGGTTTTACACCGCCCAAAATCTGTACACAAAAAAAATCCCATGAAGTTAGGAATTTTTGTATGGAACTCAATGAGAAAATGTCTAATTTGGTCAACAAAAAATTTAATTGTTCAGTTGCTACGTGTGGCTTATTGATCAAATTAGAAGTTTTGTAATGGTTAGGCTGTTATGAATGCACTGATATAAGTGGACGCACGTGGCATTTCTGCAACTTTGAAAAAACAACTTTATATCGGAGTTGTGGCTGTTGTCATAGGATTTGGCCGGTGTAGGCCGTCATTGTAAATAAGAATTTGTTCTTAACTGACTTGCCTAGTTTAAATAAAGGTTAAATAAAATATATAAAAAATAAAATAGAGATAGATAGAGGACTCATCATGGATATAACCAGTTTTAGCATGGACATTGCCATTGAGGGCTTCCACCAGTTTAAAGTAGTCAACTTGGTGGAGATTCCTAATAGTTGGGAGCAATCAGTGGGGAAGAATAAGAAAATTGACTACTTTAAAATGGAGATAGACTCAACGGCGCTGCCCATGTTGTCACATGCGCTATAATGGCACAGATACAAAGACAAGTAAACTCTATGGCCTGTTGTTCACATGCATATCTGCCCTCGCATTGGCTAGAATGGTCCCACCTGATCTATTCTCCTCCCGCCTGCCTTCCATCTTTGTATTTCCAGTGAGTGGATTTGATTAATCTGGCCTAGGCGCCAGGGTAGGTGTGTTTTGCACAGGGTGAAAGTTCATTGCATTCCTTTTGGAACTGGGCTGCCTCCCGGGTATGAGCCAGGTGCCCCGTTCAAAGCCCATAGCGAACTTGGCTCAAAACAAATGTGACGTAGTTAAGCACAAGGAGTAATGAGTAGGATTCTTTACACATGGGTTCCTCAAATAGCCTTTTCAGAGGCATAGGCGCAAGAAGTAGGGGTGCTGGAACCCCTGAAAAATCTGAAGAAAAAAATGTATATGAATAAATAAATAAATAAATAAATAAAATCACAAAAGTTGTGTACTGGGCCTTTACTTGTATTAGCAAATCAATGTAAATCAAATCAAATCAAATGTATTTATATAGCCCTTCTTACATCAGCTGATATATCAAAATTCTGTACAGAAACCCAGCCTAAAACCCCAAACAGCAAGCAATGCAGGTGTAGAAGCACGGTGGCTAGGATAAACTCCCTAGAAAGGCCAAAACCTAGGAAGAAACCTAGAGAGGAACCAGGCTATGAGGTGTGGCCAGTCCTCTTCTGGCTGTGCCGGGTGGAGATTATAACAGAACATGGCCAAGATGTTCAAATGTTCATAAATGACCAGCATGGTCAAATAATAGTAATCACAGTGAACAGCCGCAGGCAGAACAGTTGAAACTGGAGCAGCAGCACGGCCAGGTGGACTGGGGACAACAAGGAGTCATCATGCCAGGTAGTCCTGAGGCATGGTCCTAGGGCTCAGGTCCTCCGAGAGAGAGAAAGAAAGAGAGAAAGGGAGAATTAGAGAGAGCATACTTAAATTCACACAGGACACCGGATAAGACAGGAGAAATACTCCAGATATAACAGACTGACCCTAGCCCCCGACACATAAACTACTGCAGAATAAATACTGGAGGCTGAGACAGGAGGGGTCAGGAGACACTGTGGCCCCATCCGATGATACTCCCGGACAGGGCCAAACAGGCAGGATATAACCCCACCCACTTTGCCAAAGCACAGCCCCCACACCACTAGAGGGATACCTTCAACCACCAACTTACCATCCTGAGACAAGGCCGAGTATAGCCCACAAAGATCTCCACCACAGCACAAACCAAGGGGGGGGGCGCCAACCCAGACAGGAAGATCACGTCAGTAACTCAACCCACTCAAGCAGTAGCATGCACACATTTCTTTTGTGGCATCTCAGCTTTGGCAAAAAGGTAGTTGTATTATTAACAGCAGTACCTTGCAGGATTCAATAGTTGGAATAGTAAGAATTGTTGCCCTCTCCCTTTCTCCGCGATTGTCATTCTCATGTACAGTATTCAGAAAGAGCAAAACCCTGTCCTCAAACATTTACATCAAAAGGTGCAGAGTTATGGGCAAAGACACAAAACATCCACATCAAATTAAATATTTTTCTTGATCAAATAACATGGAAAACAATCACTTTTTGTGCAGTATTAATTTACCATCCTTACAAACCACTTAATGTAAATGTACATTACTGTATTGTACATAGGCTGGTCATCTAGGTTTATACCTGTAGACTTTCCATCACCATGAAGAAAAACAACGCACAATACAGTAATTGAGTACATTGAGACATCAAGTGGTTTGTGATGTTGTGACTCAGTTGATAGAGCATGGTGTTTGCAATGCTAGGGTTGTAGGTTCGATGCCCATGGGGGACCAGTATGAAAATGTTTGCACTCACTATTGTCCGTTTCTCTGAATAAGAGCTATTATAGAAAAGGAATGAATAGATAATTTCAGTTTTCACACTTAAATAAGTTGCATTTGCAAAGTATTTCAAGAAACTGGAAAACATATATCAAGCAAATATTTTTATATTCCACAGGTATTATCAGATTGACTTTTTTTGTACAGATAATTATGAGACTCAAGTTACAAATGCTAGTAAACCCTCAAATACATTTAGTTTTTTTTAAATCACAAAAGTAGTGCACTGGGCCTTTACTAGTCCTGTATTATCGGGACGATATAGACATCTTCAGTGCAGGCAACAACAAAAAACTTCTGCACCCACCTCCCCCATCTGCAAAAAAAAGTCGCACCAACACCAAACTACTTCCCGCAGCTGTGTTCAGAGGGGTTCATGGAACTTTTTGAACTGGAAAAGGTTCCCTATGTATGGCCATTTTTAGAACCCCGAAAGGTTCTTCCAGACTCCTTTACTTATAAGAGTGCAGGATACAGACTAGAAAAGGGGTTCTCAAAGTGGGGTCAGCCGCAGAGATGGGAAGTACTTCTGTTACATGTATTTTAAATATGTATTTCAATTTCTTCTGAGTATTTTGTAATTTGTATTACACTGCGCTGAACTACACTCCAATGTATTTTGTAACAAGATACTTTTGAGAGCTGTACATTTGTATTTTCAAAATGCAAAATACTTTTCTATATTTAAATTTTTATTGCGGTTCACAATTTTGTGGGCCCCTTTCATCCTGCATTGGTGTCAGAAGTCTGATGGCACTACGGTGTGATAAGAGCATCTGCTAAATGAATTAAATATAATTATATAAAAATAGACAATTACAAAGCATGCTGAGTATTTTTATAATGTCCTCTGCCAAATACAAGGCCAATAACAACCAGTGTGCTTTGCAGTTCATTTTGGTATGTTCATTTTAATGTACAGTGCATTCGGAAAGTATTCAGACCCATTGACTTTTTCCACATTTTGTTGAGTTACAGCCTTATTCTAAAATGTATTAAACATTTTTCCCCTCATCAATCTACACATAATAACAAAGCAAAAACATGTTTTTACAAATGTGTGCAAATGTATAAAAAAAAACATAAAATATCACATTCACATAAGTATTCAGACCATTTACTCAGTACTTTGTTGAAGCAGCTTTGGCAGCGATTACAGCCTCAAGTCTTTTGGGGTATGACGCTACAAACTTGGCACACCTGTATTTGGGGAGTTTCTCCCATTCCTCTCTGCAGAGCCTCACAAGCGCTCTCAGGTTGGATGGGGAGTGTTGCTGCACAGCTATTTTCAGGTCACTCCAGAGATGTTCGATCTGGTTGAAGTCCGAGCTCTGTCTGGGCCACTCAAGGACATTCAGAGACTTGTCCTGAAGCCACTCCTGCATTGTCTTTGCTGTGGCTTCCGTCTGGCCACTCTACCATAAAGGCCCTGATTGGTGGAGTGCTGCAGAGATGGTTGTCCTTCTGGAAGGTTCTCTCATCTCCACAGAGGAACTCTAGAGCTCTGTCAGTCACCATCAGGTTCTTGGTCACCTCCCTGCTATGTCCAAGTCCCTTCTCCCCCGATGGCTCAATTTGGCTGGGCAGCCAGCTCTAGGAAGAGTCTTGGTGGTTTCAAACTTCTTCCATTTAAGAATGATGGAGGCTACTGTGCTCTTGGGGAACTTCAATGCTGCAGACATTTTTTCATACCCTTCCCCTGATCTGTGCCCCGACACAATCCTGTCTCGGAGCTCTATGGACAATTCCTTCGACCTCATGGCTTGGTTTTTGCTCTGACATGCACTGTCAACTGTGGGACCTTATATAGACAGGTGTGTGCCTTTCCAAATCATGTCCAATCAATTGACAGAGCTCCAGAGTTCCTCTGTGGAGATAGGAGAACCTTTCAGAAGGAAAACCATCTCTGCAGTATTCCACCAATCAGGCGTTTATGATATAGAGGCCAGACAGAAGCCACTCCTCAGTAAAAGGAACATGATAGCCTGCTTGGAGTTTGTCAAAAGTCACCTAAAGGACTCTCAGACCTTGAGAAACAAGATTCACTGGCCTAATGAAACCAAGGTTGAACTCTTTGGCTTGAATGCCAAGCGGCAGGTCTGGAGGAAACCTGGCACCATCCCTATGATGAAGCATGGTGGTGGCAGTATCATGCTGTGGGGATGTTTTTCAGCGGCAGACACTGGGAAACTAGTCAGGATCGAGGGAAAGATGAACGGAGCAAAGTACAGATTGATCCTTGATGAAAACCTGCTGCGCTCAGGACCTCAGACTGGGGCGAAGGTTCACCTTCCAACAGGATACCGACCCTAAGCACACAGTCAAGACAATGCAGGAGTGGCATAAGGACAAGTCTCTGAATGTCCTTGAGTGGCCCAGCCAGAGCTCGGACTTGAAGCTGACCGAACATCTCTGGAGAGACCTGAAAATAGTTGTGCAGCGACGCTCCCCATCCAACCTGACAGAGCTTGAGAGGATCTGCAGAGAAGAATGGGAGAAACTCCCCAAACAGATGTGTGCCCAGCTTGTAGTGTCATACCCAAGAGGACTCAATGCTGTAATTGCTGCCTAAGTTACTTCAACAAGGTACTGAGTAAATGGTCTGAATACTTTTGTAAATGTGATATTTCAGTTATTGTTTTTTTTATAAATAAATGTTTAAAAATGTCTACAAACTGTTTTTGCTTTGTCATTCTGGGGTATCGTGTGTAGATTGATGAGGAGAAAAAACAATTTAATCAATTTTAGAATAAAGCTGTAATTTAACAAAATGTGGAAAATTCGAGGGGTCTGAATACTTTCAAATGCACTATAAATGCATATGTTCGCTCAAGGTCTTCTTGACAGATTCCCATACAAACCTAATCCCCGTGCCTTCTCCCCTTTATATGTCACCTATTTTACCCTTCACCTTATTCATCCCTCAAACACGTTGACACATCTCATAATTTATGTAGAGATTGAAATGGTCGGATATGGACTGACAGTAGCTTTTCCATCCAATTGGCGACAGATTTTAACATGAATATTTTGTATTCCGCATAAAGAAAATTTGTGCATATTCCCACCAGTGGTAGGCCTATGTTTCCACAAAATGGATTTGATAAAAATCAGTGTGTGACGAGGAAGTGCACACACAATGTATATGTTGGTTTAAGTGTTGTCTTAAATTTTCATGTGCCAAATAAAAATCTAAAATTGAATGTGTTTCCATTGCATTCTTAACTTCCGATAGTTTTGTCACAACAACGGTTGAGTCAAATAGCAAATGTGCCTACTCAGGTCTTGGCACCTGCGCTCTAGCCAACAGTTTGCAGAGATAGTGCGGGTAGGCTGTGCGGGTTGTCTAGTCTAGGCTATATGATGAGATTATTATGGATAATTATAGATAATTATCTGTCAGTAAAATTACTTATGGGAGAAATGGCGGTGGAAACGACATGATGCAAAAATATTGATATAATAACCATCATATCAAAGTAAATTTGGAGTCACGCGATGATACCATGCAGTTTATTATGATACAGATTAAATAAATGATGATGAACTTCACAGGGTGGTGAACGTGCACTATGATCTTGATGCTCATTTCCGAGAAATATTGAGGGTCTTACTCTGGTGACATGAACTATAATTGACTCCCCTTTGACAAATAAAAAATATTCCGGCTCTTATCCAGAATAATCTCATCATGTAGATTTGCCTATCCGCCCAGCCTACCCGCACTGTAGGCTATCTGCGAGCTGTTGGTTATAGAGCACGTGCCAAGACCAGAGTAGGCAGAGTTGAAAATGCGATGGAAACATATAGAAATTTGGATTTTTATTCTGTACGTGAAATTTTAAGCGAAAAGGTGTGAACTACTTCATAACGCACTGATGTTTATCCACAAAAAGTCAATTTGGTGAAAACACACCACTTGTGGGAAAATAAGCATATTTTCTTTATGCGGATTCTATAGTATTTGCATGAACACCTGTCGCCAATTGGATGGAAACCTAGCTACTGACTGCTATTTTTTGTGCAAGTGTCTGACATATTCAGACAATGTACTGTATAAAGTAATTTAGTTTTTCACTAGCCTACTGATACCTGTTCATATTCAAGTCAATGTGATTGATTGAGTGGACCCCTTCCCCCTAGCAAATACATGGGAAAATAACCAAATTAAATGTCTGAATACAATGTGTTTAATAGAGTATGAAAAGGTCGACGGTTTAATGCTCGAGCGCACCTGTTATTCTTGCATCATCTCCTCACAATAATTCCCCGCTCTGAGAGAGAGGGGTGGGGTGGAGTGGGTATAGTAGAGTGAATGTACTATACACGAGAGGGAGCAGAAGATTTTTCAGTATTTGGGGAATCACACGGAATTACTACAGGGGAGCGTTCGCCCTTCATGAATCTCAGGTCCTCCTTGTAATGCTACCCATCACACCTCCCTCCCTCGCTTCTATTCCATTCCCTCTTCAACTAAAGCATTCGATTTCCCTCCTGCCTGCAGATCGTGACCGTATTGGATGAGGGATGCGCCGCTGTGCTCCAAGAGCGACTACCCGTTGCAGTGCATGTGTTAACGTGTGACTGATCTATCTATGTATGGGATTCTTCACTCTCTRTGGGGAGACAATGAGCTGATAGCGTCCTGAGAGAGAAAACGTTAAAAGTTGGAGGAATTAACTGATTTATGGACAGAAAAAAGGTCACTAGTAACTACTCTTTCTTGTCCCGTGGATGATTTTTTCCCAATCCCGCGCTAAAGGCGCGTCGGTCACGTCGCGCAACAACCAGCTGTCCTGGAGCCCGCTGGAGTGAATATGTGCTCCGTGCACGCGAGAGATAGCGCAGCGCGCGGACACCTGCAGTAAATGTAGCGGGAATTCCCCTCGTAAACCGTCCGGAGAAGGTAAGTTAAAAACCTCTCGGAAGATATCTATCCATTTACATTATGTTTATGATTCTATATAGGTTATAGCCTACCATTAGCCCACCACCATTTCATCCACTATGTATTTTTTTCATCTTTAGGGTTCATTTATCTCTTGAATGATTATTTGTTTGTTTTATACATTGATATATATAAAAGAAGGTCGAAGAAATTGTTGAATTAAACATTTTGAATTATGCAACATTAACATACATTTTGCAGTAGAAGCCATCGGCATATGCCACACATAGCCACGGGAAGTAGGGGTGCGGAGGGTGCTGCAGCACCCCCTGAAAATCAGAATAAAAAATGTTAATGAAATATCTATATATTTTTGAAGAAAATTATTTTTCACAAAAGTAGTGCACTGGGCCTTTAATAGTACTGTATTAGCCGTCCTACATAGCGTCTGTGGCTCGGGCACAAATATTTTTTCAGCACACCCCCTTTAAATTAAATAAAACATTTAAAAACGCAGCACTACTACTGAGTCAGTAGAATTGTGCACTTGGTTTAGTGGGTCGGGAGGAGACGTCCATAGAGCGCCATTACCAGCTCAGTGTATGGGATGCTTGCCAAAAGACTCCTGCTGAGAAGTCTGTCAATCGAATGGTTGTTTTTCAGGATGCTTTGGAATGACAACTAAACCGATGTATATTTAAAGTGGGCCAAGTGCATTGTTGTTACTGTATACTGTATTAGTAGGCTACATGATCTAGATGTTTATTGTATGCTACATTGTGGAAGGTAAATGTTACAGAGACCAACTGTCATTGTAAACCCCACTGACTGTCATATAGCATGGCTACCTTTTGTTGATTTCAATTCATTCATTGAATGCATTTTGTTTATTTGAGTTTTTCCCATGGAGGCCAAATGAAGGCGAATGAGAGAAGAGCCCTGGCCTGCTACAGCATAATAGACTGGATGGACTAGTAGCACTCAGTCCCAAGAGCAGTCCTTTAGGTGGTCAGGGGCGTCACTGTAGTAAAACAGCTTTGTTTTCATGCAGCCACCTAAATGTATAGAGTACTGTCAGACAATCACACTTCCATATTTTAGCCTTGCCCTATAGACTACTGTGTATTTGTTTACTATATGAATGTGAGCTTATACTGTAAACCTTAAGGCATTTTGAACTCAAATACTCCTAGTATGTTGAACTAAAAGTCAATGAAAAGTAATTATTGCTTAAAATATTTATGTGGTACTCTCTCAAAACTAAATAAGTCACATCAACTCTACATTGTTAACCATTTTTGTAATTTCACCAGTAATTAGTTACTGTATTCAGTGGTGGATTTAGGTATGGGCGACATGGGCGACCACCCAGTACAGCATCTTGCCGGTGGCGGCACTGGGCGCCCGCACAAAAACATTTGGAATGGTGACATTTGCGCGATCGTTTTTCTATCGCTCATTTGCACATCACGTCAATGATATCATGTCACCGTGTGGGACTGGGGGTCAATTAACCTTGTCGGAGTGGGCGCCCATATCTAGTTTTTGAGCTATGCAGGCTACTGCCTGGAAAGGTCTCCCACTCAGAAGTAGAAGATGGGAGGGGGGCGGGGGTAGGTTGACCTCAGGTCTCCCCATTGGAAGCCCAAGGTAGGGGGAGCGGGGAATCTATCAAATAGCGCACTTCTAACTTTGTACAGTACTAATGCAATTAGTAAAATTAGTCACACTACGAAATGCTACCAAATAAACCACAATTCATTCATAATACTGTGAATACAGTATATAGATTCACAGACCTATTGTTTATTTTTTTTCAGTGTTTTTCGAAATCGTGAAGAATATATAAAACCAGTCTGCACACCACCAAGGTGAATTGGTTTAGTCTTGACTCTTGGTTGACAGTGTTGGGGATGGGTAATGCATTGATGCTCGAGTACCAAATCAACACAAATGGATAACAAAAGGTCTAAGCCATCAGTGCCCAGTTTAGGAAAAAGAGGAAAGAAGAAAAGGAGAAACGCGCAAAAGATAAAGGTATTGCAGCTATGTCATCTCTTTATGAGTATAATATTATGCATGTAATGAAATAGGCTAGTAAACACTTATGTTTGTCAGACTATTGTTGCTATGTTGCTTGCTATGCTATTACACATAGGGCGACATATTCAGTTTTCTGTCCAACTAGGTTACATAACATTGGATATCATTTCACACAGTTTCATCATGATAATGTGTGTAGAATCCAACAAAACGATTACAACCTAACTAGCACATTATTGATTTGGTTAACTTTCATTGAGGTGACATCATAAAGGTTTTCTGTGATTGAATTGACTAGGTCCTGAACTCAGTAAGGGGAATTTCCAATGCTTTAGGCAAACTTATAAGACGTCTATATTATGCTGAGATTTTGTATATTTTGTGATACATTGAGTCTTTTGGAATGTCTTGTGCCTAGAATTAGCCAAGGAGGTTATATGGTTAATTTGATTCCTATTCTGAAAGTTTGATAAATTGTGCATAATGACATGAATATTTAATTGTGCAACAAATGTATTTAGGGTGTCAAACTCATATACTGTATTTCAATGCAAATTCAAGGGCACTTCTGAAATATTTTGGAGCACCCTCTGGTACTGGCCAGGATGAGGAGCCATATACATTCTCAGCCACACAGGTGTCTTCACAAATGTTGTCTGAGCCTGAGGATGAGGATGAAGACCCATTTGCTTCCACTTCTCTCCAGCAGGATTCTTCAGGTGTGTTTGTGCGCATGCGCACATGTGTGTGTGGGTACACGCACCTGTGTTTATGTGTGCAGCCCTGCATAACATAAACAAAATAAATAATTTCCCTTTTGCAAAGTTTTAAGTTTCCATATTGCAGGTAACAATGACGATTGTATTATTACTGGGTATGTATGGGGCGGCAGGTAGCCTAGTGGTTAGAGAGCGTTGGGCCAGTAACCAAAAGGTTTCTAGAATGAATCCCCGAGCTGACAAGGTAAAAATCTGTCGTTCTGCCCCTGAACAAGGCAATTAACCCACTATTCCTAGGCCGTCATTGTCAATAAGAATTTATTCTTAACTGACTTGCCTAGTTAAATAAAGGTAAAATACATTTTAAAAAATGTATGTGGGATGTTCCACCACTATAAATGCGGTGAATAATGTGTGTAAACTAATGCCCATGTGCTCTCCGTTAGAAATGCCTGTAGCAGCATCCCCACCAAATCCTGCTGCTGAGGATGAACAACTGTCTACAGACCCTGTCTACAGACCCTTCTGACTGGCCTTCAGTTCTGACTGACAGAATTCGGACACAACTCGTTTGCAGAGGACCAGAGATACCACCTCACTTTGTTTTCCCAAGGAATGAGAGTGATGGAAAAAGTTGCCACCACCAGTATTTCAGGAAGATCTTGGTGAGTGGTAAAAAAATCCCTAGAAGTTGGTTGGGGTATTCTGAAAGAAACAACAGCCTTTCTGCTTCTGCTGCAAACTCTTTTCTAAGAAGAAAATTAATTTAGCAAACTCAGGACTGACAGACTGGAAACATGCACGTTCTTTGCTGACTTCACACGACAGCAGTCCAGAACACCAAAACTGCATGAAAACATGGAAAGAACTGGCAATGAGGATCACAAAAGGGGAAACAATTCATAAGCATGAGATGGCACTTATGGAGGCTGAGAGGATAAGATGGAGAGAGGTGTTGACACGTCTGACTGCTATTGTGCAGTCTCTGGCAATTAGAAATCTGGCACAAAGGGGACACACAGAAACACTGTACTCTCCATCAAATGGACATTTTCTCAAAGAGGTTGAACTGATGGCACAATTTGATCCAGTCATGAAAGAGCACCTTAACCGTGTCCAAAAAGGGACCTCGAGTCACACCACCAGCTACCTTGGCCACCAAATGCAGAATGAACTCATTGATTTGTTCAGCAGCAAGGTCATTTCAATAACGGTGAGTGACGTCAAGCTGGCAAAATTCTTCTCTATAATTCTAGATTGCACCTCAGATGTCAGCCACACTCAACAGTTGTCAGTTGTGATTATAATCGTGTCACTGAAGGAGGAGCCCCACATAAAGGAACATTTTATTGGGTTTTTGGATGCAGAAGAGTCCTTGGGCCAACATTTGGCAATCTGATTCTCAAAAGATTAGAGGAGCTAAACATTCCTTTTGAGGACTGTAGAGGACAGTCTTACGATAATGGGGCCAACATGAGAGGCACAAATAAAGGTGTCCAAGCCAAACTCCTGGAAATTAATCCAAGAGCTCTATTTGTGCCATGTGGGGCTCACACATTGAACCTGATTGTGGCTGATGCTGTTAAAAGTTCTGTCGATGCCACAGGTTACTTTGGCATCTTACACAAACTGTACACCTTGTTCTGAGCCTCCACACAGCGATGGGCCATCCATGTGGACATCACTTTGAAGATATGGACTGAGACAAGGTGGCAGAGTAAAGTTAAGAGTGTCGAGCCACTGAGGTATAAGACAGCAGCGGTGAGAGAGGCACTGACTGAGGTGAGGGACACACCAAAGACCCTGTGATAAAGATTGAAGCCCAGTCCTTGTCAGAGAAGGTGGGATCATATTGCTTCAGCATCTGTACAGTGGTGTGGCATGACATATTGAGATCCAACATGTGAGCAGGCTAATGCAGTCTCTCAGTATGCATGTGGATGTTGCAGTCAGTCTTCTCAGAAAGACAGAGAGGTCTCAGCAGCTACAGGGCAACAGGCTTTATGATTGCACAAACGTCAGCCAATGATATTGTGAGGGTATGAATGTAGAGGCCGTTCTACAAGAAAAGGGGCTGAGGTCCACAAAGCGGCACTTTTCATACGGATCATTTGATGAGCCTTTGAGTGATGTCCTGAAGAAGTTTGGAGTGCTGTCAACCTTCCAAAGTCTCTCAAATGAGGAGCTGACAGAACAATGTGAGGCCCTCAGTGTAACACTGCACTATAAAAAACACTCAGACTTGGATGGCAGAGAGCTTGCACAGGAACTGAAGAACTTGCCTGACTTGCCATCGAAGACCATGACCCTACTTGAGCTGCTGATATTAATACATGAAAGGGAGCTCTCAGAATTGTATCCACATTTGTGGACTGCTCTCAGAATTGGTTTTACTCTTCCAGTGACCATAGCTGAAGCAGAGAGCTTTTCAAAGCTGAAGCTCATCAAATCCTACCCGAGGTTCACCATGTCACAGGAACGCCTTAGTGGCCTTGCTGTCATCAGTATTAACCATGCAATTGCTGGACAGAGTTCTTATGATGATGTAATTGATGACTTTGCATCAAGGAATGCAAGAAAGGTCAGGGTTTAGATGGCAGTTGTGCAATTTAGTTTGTGTGTTTCTTGTTTGAAGTGCAATAGTGTAATAATCAGGTTCTCTTCTTTATAAGTGTGTTATTCTATTTGTGTATTTGTGTGATATAGGATTTGTGCAATTTAGTTTTATTTGTGTGTTTTTTGTTAGCAATAGGGTAATAGTGTAATAATTTGATTATCTTTTTTATTTGTATTTATATACTACAATTTGTTTCTATTTGTCTTTGTTACTTTTTGATATTTATATTTAGTCTTATTTTTATATTTATATGGTTTTAAATGTTATGATTATTTATTTGTGTTGTTCCAAATGTCTGAATTAAAATTACAGTTAGTGCAGAATGGTGTTTTTTGGGGGGGGGGGGGCTGAAGGGGGGGTTCACCCAGAAAGCCATACAAGCTAGAACCGCCACTGACTGTATAAACTGAATACAGTAGATTACCGTAGAATGCACAGTAAAACACAGTACATTTGTTTTACAGCACACTGTAAGACCTTTCTGTAATGTCAACAGTGAAACACTGTAGAATGCACAACAAAGTACCTTAAATGTATTTTACAGTATTTACTATGGTGCATTGTGGGAAAATTATGGGCAGTGAAAGAGTCTCTGGCTAATTAACACAAGGCGTGCCTTGTAATAGGCTATATTTGTCGCATGCGTGAGTGATCATTCTGTACCCCCACAGAATACGGTAATATACTGTATTTTAGGAATTCTACAAACCTTGTCCTAAAAATATAGATGATAAGAAACATTTTTTTTTTTTTATACCTGTCTGGCGATCGTAATTTACATAGACTTTTTAGGGCAGAACAGGGCTTTTGGCACTGCTAGGTTGCTACGCAATAGCAGACCAGCATAGCTTGTAACTTCACACTCTAGACCGGACACTGGGGGCCTGGTTTTGCCCTGTAATTACAGCCAGTTTGGAAGCATTTGTTTAGACTTCTAGAAGTGCAAGTGATATGAAACACCTAGTATTCATTAATATGCTTTATACCACAGCATTGAATACTCGTTTCTGATTGGCTAGAAGGGCATTCTAGAATGGACATTAAAACCAGTGTGGCGGTTTTGGCACCAAGATCTTTGTAATGCACGGTTTACGCATACAAGCACACACCACCAATCCAAGTGAAGGGTTAAACCAGTTTATTACTATCAGGCATCGTTAGCTTTCCTGATGTACAAAACTCAAAACAAACAGAGTAAACACTTCATCACCAGTGGATGGTCCTCCAATCTTGGTCTTTGGGGGTTCAATTCTTCTTGAAGTCATAAATTCCTTTCTTCTTAAAAACCTCCTTCTCTACTGTATGCTCTGTTTCGCCAATAACCTCCTAATCCTTCACCTGCCGGGGTCAAAGAAAAGACAACGAAAGAAAACCCAGGGCGTGGTTAACTGGAGACACTGATTGGTTTCAACTGTTTGTAGTTTGGCACTGATTACAACTGGAGGCAGGTGTGGCTGTTCTGCTGCAGACTATAAGTTTTCCCCTGAGCTGTCCGTGGTCCTGGCAGCCAGAAAACAAAGAAACCTCACAAGCACATGTCCATCCACCACACAAGCCCTGAAACCGCTACACCAGATAACTGGACAGTTGGAAAAGATATCTGGAAATTTGGAAAAGACAATGGGACACCTTTCATTCATAACGCGATATGCGCCCACACATGCTCCAAAGTTACAGAAAGCTAAACCAACAGCTACACAAACTGAAATTGTGTACATTGTAAACGCAGGTCCAACGAGGAAAAAAACTTATATAGCTATCTTGCATTGATTTGTTTTTGCAGAGACATTCTTTTTTTTGCATCTGATCATGACCTAACGTGGTGAGTGATGAAGATGAATGTATCTGGTCCCTACTGTTGCAGTCAAATGAAATCAAATTTTATTTGTCACATACACATGGTTAGCAGATGTTAATGCGAGTGTAGCGAAATGCTTGTGCTTCTAGTTCCGACAATGCAGTAATAACCAACAAGTAATCTAACCTAACAATTCCACAACTATTACCTTATACACACAAGTGTAAAGGGATAAAGAATATGTACATAAAGATATATGAATGAGTGATGGTACAGAACGGCATAGGCAAGATGCAGTAGATGGTATAGAGTACAGTATATACATATGAGGTGAGTAATGTAGGGTATATAAACATAAAGTGGCATAGTTTAAAGTGGCTAGTGATACATGTATTACATAAAGATGGCAAGATGCAGTAGATGATATAGAGTACAGTATATACATATACATATGAGATGAGTAATGTAGGGTATGTAAACATTATATTAAGTGGCATTGTTTAAAGTGGCTAGTGATATCATTTTTACATATTTTCCATCAATTCCCATTATTAAAGTGGCTGGAGTTGAGTCAGTATGTTGGCAGCGGCCACTAAATGTTAGTGGTGCTGTTTAACAGTCTGATGGCCTTGAGATAGAAGCTGTTTTTCAGTCTCTCGGTCCCTGCTTTGATGCACCTGTACTGACCTCGCTCCTGGATGATAGCGGGGTGAACAGGCAGTGGCTCGGGTGGTTGTTGTCTTGATGATCTTTATGGCCTTCCTGTGACATCGGTGGTGTAGGTGTCCTGGAGGGCAGGTAGTTTGCCCCCGGTGATGCGTTGTCCAGACCTCATTACCCTCTGGAGAGCCTTACGGTTGTGGGCGGAGCAGTTGCCGTACCAGGCGGTGATACAGCCTGACAGGATGCTCTCGATTGTGCATCTGTAGAAGTTTGTGAGTGCTTTTGGTGACAAGCGAATTTCTTCAGCCTCCTGAGGTTGAAGAGGCACTGCTGCGCCTTCTTCACAACGCTGTCTGTGTGGGTGGACCAATTCAGTTTGTCCGTGATGTGTACACCGAGGAACTTAAAACTTTCCACCTTCTCCACTACTGTCCCGTCGATGTGGATAGGGGGTGCTCCCTCTGCTGTTTCTGAAGTCCACAATCATCTCCTTTGTTTTGTTGACGTTGAGTGTGAGGTTATTTTCCTGACACCACACTCCGAGGGCCCTACCTGTAGGCCGTCTCGTCGTTGTTGGAAATCAAGCCTACCACTGTAGTGTCGTCCGCAAACTTGATGATTGAGTTGGAGGCGTGCATGGCTACGCAGTCGTGGGTGAACAGGGAGTACAGGAGAGGGCTCAGAACGCACCTTGTGGGGCCCCAGTGTTGAGGATCAGCGGGGTGGAGATGTTGTTACCTACCCTCACCACCTGGGGGCGGCCCGTCAGGAAGTCCAGGACCCAGTTGCACAGGGCGGGGTCGAGACCCAGGGTCTCGAGCTTGATGACGAGTTTGGAGGGTACTATGGTGTTAAATGCTGAGCTGTAGTCGATGAACAGTATTCTCACATAGGTATTCCTCTTGTCCAGATGGGTTAGGGCAGTGTGCAGTGTGGTTGCGATTGCGTCGCGTTTGCGATCGCGATTGCGTTGCGTCGTGGAGTGGGTCTAGGGTGTCAGGTAGGGTGGAGGTGATATGGTCCTTGACTAGTCTCTCAAAGCACTTCATGATGACGGAAGTGAGTGCTACGGGGCGGTAGTCGTTTAGCTCAGTTACCTTAGCTTTCTTGGGAACAGGAACAATGGTGGCCCTCTTGAAGCATGTGGGAACAGCAGACTGGGATAAGGATTGATTGATATGTCCTTAAACACACCAGCCAGCTGGTCTGCGCATGCTCTGAGGACGCGGCTGGGAATGCCGTCTGGGCCTGCAGCCTTGCGAGGGTTAACACGTTTAAATGTTTTACTCACCTCGGCTGCAGTGAAGGAGAGCCCGCAGGTTTTGGTAGCGGGCGTGTCAGTGGCACTGTATTGTCCTCAAAGCGAGCAAAAAAGTTATTTAGTCTGTCTGGGAGCAGACATCCTGATCCGCGACGGGGCTGGTTTTCTTTTTGTAATCCGTGATTGACTGTAGACCCTGCCACATACTCTTTGTGTCTGAGCTGTTGAATTGCGACTCTACTTTGTCTCTATACTGGCACTTAGCTTGTTTGATTGCCTTGCGGAGGGAATAGCTACACTGTTTGTATTCGGTCATGTTTCCGGTCACCTTGCCCTGGTTAAAAGTAGTGGTTCGCGCTTTCAGTTTCACGCGAATGCTGCCATCATCCACGGTTTCTGGTTTGGGAATGTTTTAATCGTTGCTGTGGGTACGACATCGTCAATGCACTTTCTAATGAACTCGCTCACCGAATCAGTGTATTCGTCAATGTTGTTGTTGGACGCAATGCGGAACATATCCCAATCCACGTGATCGAAGCAGTCTTGAAGGGTGGAGTCAGATTGGTCGGACCAGCGTTGAACAGACCTGAGCGCGGGAGCTTGCTGTTTTAGTTTCTGTTTGTAGGCTGGAAGCAACAAAATGGGTCGTGGTCAGCATTTCCGAAAGGAGGGCGGGGGAGGGCCTTATATGCGTCGCGGAAGTTAGTATAACAATGATCCAAGGTTTTACCAGCCCTGGTAGCACAATTGATATGCTGATAGAATTTAGGGAGTTTTGTTTTCAGATTAGCCTTGTTAAAATCCAGCTACGATGAATGCAGCCTCAGGGTGTGTGGTTTCCAGTTTACAAAGAGTCAGTAAAGTTCGTTCAGGGCCATCGATGTGTCTGCTTGGTGGGGAATATATACGGCTGTGATTATAATCTAAGAGAATTCCCTTGGTAGATAATGCGGTCGACATTTGATTGTGAGGAATTCTAAATCAGGTGAACAGAATGACTTGAGTTCCTGTATGTTGTTATGATCACACCACGTCTCGTTAATCATAAGGCATACACCCGCCCTCTTTCTTACCAGAAAGATGTTTGTTTCTGTCGGCGCGATGCGTGAAGAAACCACCTGGCTGCACCGACTCCGTTAGCGTCTCTCGAGTGAGCCATGTTTCCGTGAAGCAAAGAAGGTTACAGTCTCTGATGTCTCTCTGGAATGTTACCCTTGCTCGGATTTCATCAACCTTGTTGTCAAGAGACTGGACATTGGCGAGTAGTATGCTAGGGAGTGGAGCGCGATGTGCCCGTCTCCGAAGCCTGACCAGAAGACCGCTTCGTTTGCCCCTTTTACGGCGTCGTTGTTTAGGGTCGCCGGCTGGGATCAGATCCATTGTACTGGGTGGAAGGCAAAACACAGGATCCGCTTCGGGAGAGTCATATTCCTGGTTGTAATGATTGTGAGTTGACGTTGCTCTTATATTCAGTAGTTCGTCCGACTGGTTATGTAATGAAACCTAAGATTACCTGGGGTACCAATGTAAGAAATAACACATAAAAAAACAAAATACTGCATAGTTTCCTAGGAACGCGAAGCGAGGCGGCCATCTCTGTCGGCGCCGGAAGTAACAGTCATGGCGCAAGTGACGCTATGCTGTCAAATCCTCCCACGTTTCTAGTTTGACTAGCTGTTTTCAGCAACGTTTTTTGGGGGGGGTTGTCATATTGGCAGATTTGCTAGCAACAAACTATTTAGCTAGCTTCCAGCCTTTGATATGCAATGCAATCTCCTCATAATTAATTAGTGTCCTGGCAAGAACGCAAAGAACGCAAACTTTTCTAGCTATGCCAGGCAAAATCGGGCATTATCAGCTCATTGTTCTGGATGTATCCAAATGAATGTCAATAGAAAACAGCAACTTTGCTGTTAAGCTGGCTGTAGATGTTGTGACTGTGTTAGCCATAGCTAGCAAGCAAGGAATAGGAATGTTGCCAGCGAGCATTGCAACGAAACAAAGAACGACTGGGTCACGTCCATAAATATCAAACTAAGCGAACAAGTGACTGGGTCGTGTCTCGAGCAACCAAAATATCAGAAAGTATGAATTTGCTTATATAAATGAAAATATAAACGGAAATGTTTCATTTCTTCCGGTAAATGTGTGCTTAGTATTGTTTTCTCTAGCAACTGTGGTATAAACAGCTTAAACAAACGCAACAGAATACACTTTGCTGTTATTCTGGCTACAGAGGTAGTGACTGTCTAGCCGGAGCAAGTTGGCTAGCTAGCAGCAAGCAAGGGATAATAATGTTGCCATTGAGCATGTTAAACGAACATAAAGAACGAACGACCGGGTCGGGTATGTAAAAGCCAACTACTCAAACGACTGGGTCGTGTCTCTAGCATCCAAAATATGAAAATTGAAATATCAACGAAAAATAAGTACTTCTGCCGGTAAATGTGTGCTTTCATATTGTTTTCATTGGCAAATGTGGTATAAGCGGGATATGTACATTACCTTGGAAAAATGAATTCCGCAAAGTGACTCGGCTCCGCCTTGTCCCGCTATGTCAACCATTATTTCCAAAGTAATGTACAGAACATCTGCGTTTACCCCTTACATAATATACACATTCCTACAGATAACTTGCTTGCTCTAATCCCTTAAAATTACAGTAAAATACTTTAGAAATAATATTCTCACAGTTTAATAGTCACATTTACTGTATTGTACTGTGTTTCATTGCTCTGGCATCAAGTTACTGTGAATATCTCAGTATTGAAGTGGCCTTATCCAGATAGTCAGCAATATTTCATAATATATCTTGTTGTATTTACAATAATTTTGAAGACCATTGTATTCTGAACTATAACAACATTTTCAGTAATGGTTACATAAACGTTTTACTTGCTATAACTGTGATGTTTTTTATGAACCTTGGTTGAATGCACTGACTCTAATTTCCTAAGGACAAGAGTGCCCGCTAAATGACCAAAATGTAAATAAAAAAATGTCAACTTGCAAAGAACACTGGGTAATATGTCGCTGCATGTGTAATTCCAGTAATATACTGTACAATAAATTACAGTAGCTTACTGGCCAGTTACTGCCAGTAAGTTATGGTACATTTTACAGGAAATGTTTTACATTGTATTTTTTGGAATTGTTTTTAATATCTGTGTTATTTTTATTTTATTTCACCTTTATTTAACCAGGTAGGCTAGTTGAGAACAAGTTCTCATTTACAACTGTGACCTGGCCAAGATAAAGCAAAGCAGTGTGACACAGACAACAACACAGAGTTACACATGGAATAACATGGAATAAACAATAAACAAGTCAATAACACAATAAACAAGTCAATGACACAGTAGAAAAAAAGAAAGTCTATATACAGTGTGTGCAAAAGGCATGAGTAGGTAGGCAATAAATAGGCCATAGTAGCGAAGAATTACAATTTAGCAGATTAACACTGGAGTGATAAATGAGCAGATGATGATGTGCAAGTAGAGATACTGGTGTGCAAAAGAGCAGAAAAGTAAATAAAAACAGTATGGGGATGAGGTAGGTAGATTGGGTGAGCTATTTACAGATGGACTATGTACAGCTGCAGCGATCGGATAGCTGCTCAGATAGCTGATGTTTAAAGTTGGTGAGGGAAATATAAGTCTCCAGCTTCAGCTTCGTTCCAGTCACTTGCAGCAGAGAACTGGAAGGAAAGGCGGCCACATTAGGTGTTGGCTTTGTGGATGATCAGTGAGATATACCTGCTGGAACGTGTGGGTGTTGTTATCATGACCAGTGAGCTGAGATAAGGCGGAGCTTTACCTAGCATAGACTTATAGATGATCTGGAGCCAGTGGGTCTGGCGACGAATATGTAGCGATAGCCAGCCGACTAGAGCATGCATACAGGTCGCAGTGGTGGGTGGTATAAGGTGATTTGGTAACAAAACGGATGGCACTGTGACAGACTGCATCCAGTTTGCTGAGTAGAGTATTGGAAGATATTTTGTAGATGACATCGCCGAAGTCGAGGATCGGTAGGATCAGTTTTACTAGGGTAAGTTTGGCGGCGTGAGTGAAGGAGGCTTTGTTGTGAAATCGAAAGCCGATTCTAGATTTGATTTTGGATTGGAGATGTTTAATATGAGTCTGGAAGGAGAGTTTACAGTCTAGTCAGACACCTAGGTATTTATAGTTGTCCACATATTCTAGGTCAGAACCGTCCAGGGTGGTGATGCTAGTCGGGYGGGCGGGTGCGGGCAGCGAACGGTTGAAAAGCATTCCTTTGGTTTTACTAGCGTTTAAGAGCAGTTGGAGGCCACGGGAGGAGTGTTGTATGGCATTGAAACTCGTTTGGAGGTTAGTTAGCACAGTGTCCAAGGAAGGGCCAGAAGTATACAGAATGGTGTCGTCTGCGTAGAGGTGGATCAGGGAATCACCCGCAGCAAGAGCGACATCATTGATATATACAGAGAAAGAGTCGACCTGAGAATTGAACCCTGTGGTACCCCCATAGAGACTGCCAGAGGTCCGGACAACAGGCCCTTCGATTTGACACACTGAACTCTGTCTGCAAAGTAGTTGGTGAACCAGGCGAGGCAGTCATTAGAGAAACCAAGGCTATTGAGTCTGCCGATAAGAATATGGTGATTGACAGAGTCGAAAGCCTTGGCCAGGTCGATGAAGACAGCTGCACAATACTGTCTTTTATCGATGGCGGTTATGATATCGTTTAGAGTGTCACCCCTTTGAAGAGGGGGATGACCGCGGCAGGTTTCCAATCTTTAGGGATCTCGGACGATACGAAAGAGAGGTTGAACAGGCTGGTAATAGGGGTTGCAACAATGGCGGCGGATAGTACTAGAACGAGAGGGTCCAGATTGTCTAGCCTAGCTGATTTGTACGGGTCCAGGTTTTGCAGCTCTTTCAGAACATCTGCTATCTGGATTTGGGTGAAGGAGAAGCTGGGGAGGCTCGGGCGAGTAGCTGCGGGGGGGGGGCTGTTGGCCGGGGTTGGAGTAGCCAGGAGGACGGCATGGCCAGCCTTAGAGAAATGCTTATGGAAATGTTTGATTATCATGGATTTATCGGTGGTGACCGTGTTACCTAGCCTCAGTGCAGTGGGCAGCTGGGAGGAGGTGCTCTTGTTCTCCATGGACTTTACAGTGTCCCAAACCTTCTTGGATTTAGAGCTACAGGATGAAAATTTCTGCTTGAAAAAGCTAGCCTTTGCTTTCCTGACTGACTGCGTGTATTGGTTCCTGACTTCCCTGAACAGTTGCATATCGCGGGGACTATTCGATGCTATTGTAGTCCGCCACAGGATGTTTTTGTGCTGGTCAAGGGCAGTCAGGTCTGGAGTGAACCAGGGGCTATATCTGTTCTTAGTTCTGCATTTTGTGAAAGGGGCATGCTTATCTAAGATGGTGAGGAAATTACTTTTAAAGAACGACCAGGCATCCTCAACTGACGGGATGAGGTCAATATCCTTCCAGGATACCCGGGCCAGGTCGATTAGAAAGGCCTGCTCGCAGAAGTGTTTTAGAGAGCGTTTGACAGTGATGAGTGGTGATCGTTTGACCGCGGATACAGGCAATGAGGCAGTGATCGCTGAGATCCTGATTGAAAACAGCAGAGGTGTATTTGGAGGGCAAGTTGGTCAGGATAATGTCTATGAGGGTGCCCATGTTTACGGATTTAGGGTTGTATCTGGTGGGTTCCTTGATGATTTGTGTGAGATTGAGGCGTCTAGCTTAGATTGTAGGACTGCTGGGGTGTTAGCATATCCCAGTTTAGGCCCAGGACCTCCACATCCAGCTTCTTCATCTGCGGGATCGTGGAGACACCCACCGCGACAGCTGATGAAACTGGGAGTTTGCACAACAAAACCCTCTCAGAGATGCTCACCTGTGCTCGTTGTCCTTACCAGGGTTTTGACCTGACTGTAGTTTGGCGTTTTAACTGACTTCAGTGGGCTAATGCTCACCTTCGATTGCCACTGGCATGCTGGATGGAAATAGATATACTGTGACGAGATCCTGAGGCCCATTGTGCCATTCATCGCCCACTCACCTCATGTTTCAGCATGATAATGCATGGCCCTATGTCGCAAGGCTCTGTACACAATTCCTGGAGCTGAAAATGTCCCAGTTCTTCCATGGCCTGCCTACTCACCAGACATGTCACTCATTGATCACGTTTGGGATGCTCTGGATGGACGTCTACGACAGCATGTTCCAGTTCCTGCCAATTCCAGCAACTCCGCACAGCCATTGAAAGAGAGTGGGAAAACATTCCACAGGCCACAATCAACAGCCTGATCAACTATATGAGGAAAGCTCTCGAAAGTATCTTGTTACAATAACATTGAAGTATATTTCAGCCCAGTGTAATACAAATTACAAAATACTAAAAAGTAATTGAAATACATATTTCAAATAGATGTAACAGAAATACTGCCCATCTCTGCCTATTCCCTGCCCCAAAACCCAAAGGGATTGTCTCTGAAGACCTAGTCCCATTCCGCTCACTCAGATACCGTACTTCCCCTGTGTGTGTGTGTGTGTGTGTGTGTGTGTGTGGTGTGTGTGTTGTGTGTGTGTGTGTGTGTGTGTGTGTGTGTGTGTGTGTGTGTGTTGTGTGTGTGTGTGTGGTGTGTGGTGTGTGTGGTGGGTGTGGGTGTGCGTGAGAGAGATAGAGGGAGAAGAGAAAGTGTGCACACAAGTGTGTGTTTGTTAGTGTGTTTGGTGTTTGTCTTTCTGTGCACGATGTGTGTGTGTGTGTGTGTGTATTTATGGAGGCTGATGTAGGAGGTGGTGGGGGAATATATTTCTACAAAGTGTGTCACTACAGCTGCTGCTGCAGTAATCCAGGGAAGCTCTCATAATAGATTTTTGCACAGTGAGTAGAGTATTGCTCCATCCTACAGTTGTTCTGTAATGCACTGCATGTTCTGATGTAAAGCAGGGATTGGCAACTGTGTGCCTTTTATTTTAGGCCCGCTGATCAAAATGTTGCTTAGGGCCCCCAAAAGGCTACAGCTGGCTCTGACTGCATGTGTGGGTATGGATGTGGGTACGCAGACCCCCACGAGCCACTGCGGCCACCAATGATGAGTTCAGATTTTTTGTGGCCCCCACGCCCATCAAAGTTGCCCATCCCTGATGTATGCACTCACTATCTAAAGATTTCACTACATTGTGAGAGTCACAATTTGCATGGAAGTCTAGGGGAATTAGAAATAAGAAAGGCTTGTTGTTGTTATGGCAGCAGTTGAAGGGGTGGAGTTAGCGAATTACAAATAATCTCATTACTGTAGTTGAGTAGCTTTTCTGAGTACTTGTAGTTTTTGAGTATTTTTCTAAATCAGTAATTGTCCAACACAATGAAATTGGGGAGGGGACTGTGGATCTCTCTCTCTCTTCGTTCGTTCATTCGTATGTTCATTCATCACAAAACCCACTGATATTGCCAACTACTTTAATTAAGGACTTTTTCTTTGGCAAGATAAGCAAACTTAGGTATGACATGCCAGCAACAAACACTGACACTACACATCCATCTATTAACAATAGAAAACTGTTTATGCCCCTTACTTTTTGAGTTAAGCCAGTGTGTATAGACACACTGGCTTAACTCAAAGCCAGTGGCATGTTGTTAGTAAAGAAGGGGTGGAGGTAGCGAATGACTCAACACTATATACGTCAGCTACCACAGCAACTGAAATCACTGCAACACTTAACAAAGAGCTGCAGTTAGTTTCGGAATGGGTAGCAAGGAATAAGTTAGTCCTAAATATTTCCAAAACTAAAAACATTGTAATTGGGACAAATCATTCACTAAACCCTAAACCTCAACTACATCTTGTAATGAATAATGTGGAAATTGAGCAAGCTAAGGTGACTAAATTGCTTGGAGTAACCCTGGATTGTAAACGGTCATGGTCAAAACATATTGATGCAATAGTAGCTAAGATGGGGAGAAGTCTGTCCATAATAAAGCTCTGCTCTGCCTTCTTAACAGCACTAACAACAAGGCAAGTCCTACAGGCCCTAGTTTTGTCACACTTTGACCACTGTTCAGTAGTGTGGTCAGGTGCCACAAAGAGGGACGTAGGAAAATTGCAGTTGGCTCAGAACGTGGCAGAACGGCTGGCCCTTAAAGTACATTAATGACATGCATGTCAATCTCTCATGGCTCAAAGTGGAAGAGAGATTGACTTCATCAATACTTGTTTTTCTTAGAGGTGTTGACAAGCTGAATGTACTGAGCTGTCTGCTACCTCTTAAGGATATGACAATTTTCATTTATTTTTTGCCTAAAATGACATACCCACATCTAACTGCCTGTAKCTCAGGACCTGAAGCAAGGATATGCACATTCTTGTTAACCATTTGAAAGGAAACACTTTGAAGTTTGTGGAAATGTGAAATTAATTTAGGAGAATATAACACATTAGATCTGGTAAAAGATAATACAAAGAAAAAACATGCATATTTGTTTTTGTTCCATCATCTTTGAAATGCAAATGAAAGGCCACAATGTATTATTCCAGTTTAGGTGCAATTTAGATTTTGGCCACTAGATGGCAGCAGTGCATGTGCAACGTTTTAGACTGATCCAATGAACCATTGCAAAATGTTACAAAATGTTATATCAAGTCTGCCCAAATGTGCCAAATTGGTTTATTGATACATTTTCAAGTACATAACTGTGCACTCTCCTCAAACAATAGCATGGTATTCTTTCACGGTAATAGCTACTGTAAATTGGACAGTGCAGTTAGATTAACAAGAATTGAAGCTTTCTGCCCATATCAGATATGTCTATGTCCTGGGAAATGTTCTTGTTACTTACAGCGTCATGCTAATTACATTAGCGCAAGTGAGCTCAACCGTCCCACGGGGACGACGACATCGATACTGTAGAGGTTTTAAAATACTTGCACACAGCTCGGACACCCATGCATACCCCAAAAGACATGCCACCAGCGGTCTCTTCACAGTCCCCAAGTCCAGAACAGACTATGCGAGGCGCACAGTACTACATAGAGCCATGACTACATGGAACTCTATTCCACATCAGGTAACTGATGCAAGTAGTAGAATCAGATTTTAAAAACAGGTAAAAACACACCTTAACAACGGGGACTGTGAAAAGACACACACACAGGTACAGACACATGTTCACGCATGCATTGCGATWTTATTGTATAGCGGTATCAAACATTTTGTATTGTATATATGTAGTTGTGTAATAATGTTATATGATGTACTGTTTTATCTTTTGATTTATATGCAATGTAAGTGCTTTAATATGTTTGGACCCCAGGAAGCAGCTAATGGGGATCCTTAATAAATACAAATACAAAATAAACGCAATATCTCAGAAAGCACTGGCCCGATTTTGGGTGAATGATTTGTCTTGCCATAGAGATCCTGCATTTTCAAAATTACACTGATCGGCCCAAGGCAGGAGCAATAGTAAATAACCCAATGGGGGGCGCTGCATCATTCGTGCGGGACGACATGTTTACTGTTGCCTTGTTTTATGCTTACTTAAGTATGTTTTGAATTAAGTGTTGTCCTTCACTACCTTTTTTAAACCATCCGTTACAGAGTAGCCTACAATTTTGAGGGCATGGAAAGTTTGCGAGCGATCCTCGGAGCCAGAAAAAAACTGTTAATCGTTGTTTAGTCAGTGACCAATGAAATCAAATTTCACGCATCGTGCCAATACAGGCCAATCAACCTGTGCATACAAACTGAACGATGATGGTCGGAAGATTTTCAAAAGGGCAAAAATAACTTCTTTTAGTTTGAGATGTATCGTGAAAGAGAATAAAAAGAATTTGCGATGCAATACAAGCTTTGCTTAGCCAGGAGGGGGGAGGTGGAAGCCTACAAAAACTCTGCCTCGAACTTGAGGAAACATTGTAGAGGTAAGATAACTAGCTAGTTAGCTAGCTATGATTTATACAAAAAAAATGCTATCGATGATTTTAGCAGCTAGTATAGCTAGCTATCTAATAGTCTAACTTATGAACATTAGCTTGCTAGACAACTAGGCTAACGCTATTCTTGCAGCTAAATAAGTTACATGGCGTTAGCTCATGGTGATAGCTGTTATGGCTAGCACGTCAGTGTCACTGTGTGGTGGTGGATATCTAGCTAGTTAGTCATTTATGTTATCTGGGTAGCTAACAACATTAGGCTAATGTCAGCAAGTGTTTCGCTTGCCTGGTCATGACATACAGTATTTAGAGAGACCTAGGATTTTTTTGTATGTACTGTACTTTGTCTGTGTAAATTAGGATAACATTCATCTAAAAGACAAAGACGCAGTAAGTCTAACTATGTGAGTCTACACAATAGGTGCTGCTAGACATTAGAATTTTTGGGGGGTCTGAAAACATCTGACAAACTCACTTCAGTCTCAGTATCTGAGTATAATAAGAATGGAAAGTCTGTGTTTGGGCTCTTTTAATGTCAGTGATACGATGAACTGAGTTGCCACATAAAGCAGAATTTTATGAAATATTCAATATTTGTTTGTTGTACCATTATACAGGTTTGGTCTACATGAAGCATCATCTTGACACAATGACAGAGGAGGACACAGAGCAACAGAGGCAGCGTTCATCTGATGAAGAGGATTTATTTTCATCACTGATGCCCAAAAGTTCACAAGGTACATCGGAACTGGTTGGGTACCTTGCCTGTGTATCAGACAATATGGACTCGTTTCATTCCTTTCCATACATAAAGAAGCCATCCCTCAAACTGAACACGGCCTGCCTCTGCCGCCTGTGAGTGTTTTTTTAATCTGTGTTGGACTGCTCTTCACTGCAAAGCGAGCGAGGAAAGAGGGAGGAGTGAGTGAGGTAGTAAATGAGTGGGGGGAGGAAATGGATGGGGGATTTTTTGTTTATGTACTTTATTTTGCATTGCTTTTAATTCATCAATACATTTGAATTGCTTTGAATGTTTAATCTATTTTCAAATATTAATAGTGTTGATAAATATTTTTTATATACAGATGTGCGTCGCTGCAATTCAAACAATACATTAATTTAGTTCCTACAGTACATTCATTTCCTCTCTTCCTTTTTCAATTTATTGCATGGAAAAGATCATGTGTAACAATGTTCAGGTAACCTTAGCGAGATGAGCTATAAAGTCAATTATTTTATTTTAAAAGTAACTAACTTACTTTTACTCTGTGTACTTTTAAAATGAGCTACTTTTTACCTGAGTAGTTTTTTACACCAGTAGTTTTACTTTACTTGAGTAACAGTACTTCTACTTGAGTAGGATATTTCAGTACTCTATAAGCAGTTGTCTACACCAGGGCCAGTTGTGGTTTTGAATGTGTTCATACAAGTGTGTTTCCATCTGTGTTAGTATGTCTGATGGGCTTATGTGTGGTGAATCTGAGGGCCTATACAGACTCAATGGCTCGAGGTATTCCTTCTGTCCTAAAACTGTTGGCAGACTATTATTCTTAATGGTTTGACATTTAAATTAATCCATGAACCACAGGGCCCCATGCACCTCCGCAAGCACCTCTAATGTTCTCTATACCTCTGACTCAGAGGGTGTCAACAGGGTTGGATGAATATAGACGAATACGAAGTGGGTTGAGTTTTACGTAGTTCCGCTGTGCAGACTTTTCTCCTGAGTAAAAGCAGTGAGGTGGCTATGTGAAATTAAAAACACATTGCAATTAATTTACTGATCCAAGATTATGAGTGACGAGAGGAGATTTATCCACTGCACAATAAGTAAATCAAGCTAGAAAGGATAAAAGTAAGGAGAGGGGGTGTAATGGAGGGACACATGAAAAGCAGACCAAATAGAGAGATGGAAAGATACAGTAAATCACCAGTGAGGTAGAGGGAGACACTGGGGAGATATGCCATTAAGGAGCGGGAGAGCTGTGATAGCAGGGAGAAAAAACACAAATGTATGTGTGTGTTTCTGTATCGGTTCATGGATGTGTGTGAGGGCATAATGTGTGCACGCTGTGTGCAATGTGTGCATGTGAGTGTGAATGTGTGTCCGTGCTTGCCATGTGTGCCCGCGTGCATCCGTTCATGGTTGTGAGTGCGTGTGCGTGCATGAGTGTGTATATGTCACAGGTAGGGTTGCACATTTTGGGGAATATTCAGAGGTGGAAACCTTCTGTGGGAATTAACAGGAATATATGGGAATTAATGTCAATATTTGCAAAATAATAGTAACATTTAAAAGTAGATGTTTTTTGCATTGGATATATTTACCATGTCAAATGGAGACAGAAACATAAACCTTTTACCTTATCATAAGTATACATAATTGCAAATTATTAAATCCTTCCAATAGAAATGTCAAAAACAATTTAGTTACAAATTTAACAAAATTTTAATGTAATGAGTTGACTCTTCACATGGGATGATTTCAGTGAACAATAAAAGAAAGGGAATATTGAATGATCCCCAATGATTCATCACATCTCCCAAATACGTTTTCAACATACAACTGTAAAATGATAGTCTAGAAACTAAAGCTTTGGTTGTCTTCCTCTCAGGCTGCCATGTCTTCTCCCTGGACTCCCTCAATGTCCACCTCTTGAACATCAAACTCTGAGGCCTCATCTTCACTGTCACTTTCCAATCTTGTTGAGCATGGCTCATTGTCAGTTTCCAAGCCTCAAATTTGCCCGGATGGCCACCAACTTTTCAACCCTTGTATTGGTCAGCCTGTTGTGTGCTTTGGTGTGTGTGTTCCCAAACAAGGACCAGTTGCGCTCTGAGACGGCTGATGTTGGTGGGATTTGGAGGATGATGGAGGCAACAGGAGAAAGAGCCTCAGATCCACAAAGTCCCTTCCACCAGGTGACTGATGAGATATGTTGGCACGACTGCCATATTGCATCTCCATCCCAAAGCCCTTGCTTGGAAGTGTACTTCGCCAGACTGCCAAGAACCTTGCCCTCATCCAGGCCAAGGTGGCGAGACACAGTAGTGATGACACCATAGGCCTTGTTGATCTCTGCACCAGACAGGATGTCCTGCCAGCATACTTGGGTTCCAACATGTACGCTGCGGCGTGTATGGGCTTCAGGTAGAAGTCTTCACACTTTTTGATGTATTTCAGAACTGCAGTTTCCTCTGCTTGGAGCAACAGTGAAGTGGGTAGGGCAGTACGGATTTCTTCTCTTACATCTGCAAGCAGAGTCTGAACATCAGACTCATTGTCTCCCTCAATCCGTGCAATGGCTACTGCTATAGGTTTCAGGAGTTTCAGGCTGCTTACCACTCTCTCCCAAAATACATAATCCAGGAGGATCCTCTTGATAGGGCTGTACATATCGGCAGACTGTGATATGGCCATTTCTTGCAGAAAGACTCCTTCCCCTCCAGGAGAATGTCAAACATGATGACAACACCACCCCACCGGGTGTTGCTGGGCAGCTTCAATGTGGTGCTCTTATTCTTCTCACTTTGCTTGGTGAGGTAGAATGCTGCTATAACTTGATGACCCTTCACATACCTAACCATTTCCTTGGCTCACTTGTAGAGTGTATTCATTGTTTTCAGTGTCATGATGTCCTTGAGGAGCAGATTCCATGCATGAGCAGCACAGCCAATGGGTGTGATGTGAGGGTAGGACTCCTGCCCTTTAGACCAATCAGCCTTCATGTTCACAGCATTGTCTGTCACCAGTGCAAATACCTTCTGTAGTCCAAGGTCATTGATGACTGCCTTCAGCTCATCTGCAATGTAGAGAACAGTGTGTTTGTTGTCCCTTGTGTCTGTGCTCTTGTAGAATACTGGTTGAGGGGTGGAGATAATGTAAACTCAGCAAAAAAAGAAACGTCCTCTCATTGTCAACTGCGTTTATTTTCAGCAAACTTAATGGAGGGATTGTGTGTTCCTGGTGTAACTCGGGCAGTTGTTGTTGCTATCCTGTACCTGTCCCGCAGGTGTGATGTTCGGATGTACCTTAATTGCCTACCGTCTGTAAGCTGTTAGTGTCTTAACGACTGTTCCACAGGTGCATGGTCATTCATTGTTTATGGTTCATTGAGCAAGCATTGGAAACAGTGTTTAAACCCTTTACAATGAAGATCTGTGAAGATATTTGGATTTTTACGAATTATCTTTGAAAGACAGGGTCCTGAAAAGGGACGTTTCTTTTTTCGCTGAGTTTAGTTAATTATTCCTTGCCCACAAACATTCGACCACCCATCAGAGATGATTGCAGTACAGTCTGCTTTCTCTATGATTTGCTTGACCTTCACTTGCACTCTGTTTAACTCTGCATCCAGCAAATTAGTAGATAAAGCATGTCTGGTTGGAGGGATGTATGCTGGGCGAAGAACATTCAGAAATCTCTTCCAATACACATTGCCTGGGAGCATCAGAGGTGAACCAGTTGCATACACAGCTCGAACAAGACATTCATCAGCATTTCTCTGACTACGTTCCTCCATTGAGTCAAAAAACCTTCTGATTCCAGGAGGACCATGAGCTGTTGCTATGTTGCTATGGATGTCTGATTCATAATTTTCACCTCGAATAGAAGTAGAGGGACTTTTGTCAGAGGTTGCTTGTTGTGAGCGCTGAGGGAACTTTATGCCCTTGGCCAGATGATTCTGCATATTTGTTGCATTCTTCACATATGATTTGGCACAGTATTTGCAAATGTACACAGCTTTTCCTTCTACATTAGCAGCAGTAAAATGTCTCCACACGTCAGATAGTGTCCGAACATACAATTCCATGTTCAGATAAATAGTTAAGCAGTTAGTTTAAACAACTCCTTTGTAAGATAAATGTTTTAAAATGAAACATGTATGGAGACAGGTGAATTAACACTCCTCGGTTAGCAGGCTCAAGCAAGCTAAAACCCACATGGTAGCGAAAACTAACTAGCAGAAATTGTTACCAAGTTAGTAATGATTTAAACACACTTTGCTGTAGGCTACTAAATCAAATCAAATCAAATCAAATACTATTTACTAGTTAACAAAAAAATCATGTATGTCATATAAAATATATTCACCTCACCCAGTATTGTAATCAAAACTTACCAGAAAGCATGTAGTCCTTGGCTCAGACAGTGTTGTAGTGTGGGCTCAATAGCATCTCATTAGTGTGCAAGATCTTGAGAATCAGCTGTACGTACATGTGATGGAAGAATGCACTGTGCATGCAGAGGGTTGCAAATCCATTGAATTGGGGATAGTTTAACCAAAATATKCCACAAGACCTAGAATTGCCTTATGTTAATCCCATAAAAAAAGGTTCACTGTTATAAGCTAACTTTGAATTTAAGCAAAATTACCAAAATTCCAGGGTTTAACTTCCCATGGAAAATTTCCAGAAATTTCCCAGAAAGTTTCTGACCCTTTGCAACCCTAGTCGCAGGCGGCTGGTGGAACCTTAATTGGAGAGGACGGATGGAATGGTATCAAACACATGGTTTCCATTCGATTCACTCCATTCCAGACATTTTTTGCCGCCCTTCCCTCACCAGCCTCCTGTGTTATATGTATCGTGTGGCCAGGCCACATGCAGAACGATATGGTACTGGTTTCCCTCTGCCTCTGGTGTTGAGGTCTGCCACTGCAGAGTGATAGTCTTGCTGAGGGAGGTGACAATGACCCCCCCCCCCCTCCTGCCCAAATGATGCCCTGTTTGCAAGAGAAAAATAGTATTAATTGAGCTCTTATTGCCTTCTGGAGAGACATACGGTAACTTCATTACTTTAACCATGCTTAAGTCTCTCATCTCGCTGACGGTCTCTCTCTCTTTCTGCTGCTGTGTCTGTCCACTTTGGTCCCCTTCTCTTTCTCTCCCTTTGCTTTCAAGTTCAAGTTTTTAACCTCTCTTGATCTACCCATCTCTCTGTTCCTCTTTTTCTGTTCCTCTTCCCCTCTTCTCCCTCTACCTCTCCCTTAGCTTGGCTTGTTTACTGTAGTGTTAGGCAGGTGTTAAACTGACGCTACAATGGGACTCTGGCGTCTGGTGACATTGATCCACTGATTGGATTACCGTTAGCTAGGGAGTGAGCAGTGGGATAAAACAAAATGGATGACGCAGGGCTGGAGGGGAGAAGAAAAAAATTACACCTCCCTCCCAGATAACCAGCAGCCTGCTTATCTGGGACAAATTGGAACAAATAAACACTACGTGAAAGTGGCAAACTGCCTGCAAAAACTTTAGTTTTCATGTGGGAGGGGGGAAAATACCATCCCTGGGTTTCAAATACTTGAGAATTTGATTAAAATACTTTATATATGTCCGTTTCAGCTTGTCTGGCTTAATAAACCAATAGAAAAGTACCAAAACTGCAAACCTGCACATCTGTCACTCCAGGCAGACTCAAGCAAATGGTCAAAGTATTTGAGTGAATTTTTTAAGTATTTGAAATAGGTCTGAAAAATACACAGGATTTTAATACTCTTCTTGGAAAACTGACATTTCTGTGAATCTGGTTACACAACTTATGATGTAGTCATGTTTTTAAAAATTAAAATGGCAATTTTTCCCCCAGACGGCACTCAGGGAATCAATTAACTCCTGATGACAGAAAGGTTGCCACAAACTGTCGCCACCGTTGCTTAGCACCTCTTAGCACTTAAAACCCTTTAAGTAATGTGGGAGTAGTTATTGAAATTATAGAATCTTAAGCATGTTATTATAATGTGACATGTAACAGTACTACATGTCACATTATGTTAGAATACACAACCTACCAGCATCATCATCATTCCTCTCCACACGGCCTGCTATGCTTAAACCCTCTCCATCATAGCTTAATTATACAGGGACTCAGTGGTGCTTGATTTGTAATAATTATCTTCTTTAAAAAGGCTTGATTGTGCTGCAGTCTTGATTGGCTGCAGTCTTACTGATGGGCTGGTACATGTAATGGCTAAATGACTGGCTTGGGCTCTCAGGGCTAGCGATAGTTATGTGATGTGTGAAGGTCTTATAACGGATCGTAGAGTAATTTCTACAGACAATAATCCGATAAACCGTCACCAGATATTGATGACACTGCCCCAGGACCACAGGGTTGCTTGGAGATCAAGGTCCTCTTAATCTATTGCTATCCTCAGGGGTTCCTCTGTGGCCTCTATGCCATTTTGGACAGGATCTTGGTTCATCTCAGGCATGTGGGTGTGTTTATTTGTATTTTATTTTTATTTAACCTTTATTTAACTTGTGTTGTGGGGTGTTAGGCCATCCGATTGTCGGTGATAACAATTGTCTACAATGTTATTGTGTGCTGTAGCGTTAAGATTTCCCTTCACTGAAACTAAGAGGCGTAGCCCGAACTATGAAAAACAGCCCCAGACCATTATTCCTCCTCCACCAAACTTTACAGTTGGCACTATGCATTCGGGCATGTAGTGTTCTCCTGGCATCCGCCAAACCCAGATTCTTCTGTTGGACTGCCAGATGGTGAGGCGTGATTCCTCACTTCAGAGAACGTGTTTACACTGCTCCAGGGTCCAATGGCAGCAAGCTTTACACCGCTCCAGCTGACGCATGGCATTGCACATGGTGATCATAGGGTTGTGTGCGGCGGCTCAGTCATGGAAACCTATTTCATGACTCTCCCAACAAACAGTTATTCTGCTGACGTTGCTTCCAAAGGCAGTTTGGAACTCGGTAGTGAGTGTTGCAACCGAGAACAGATGATTTTTACACGCTACGCGCTTCAGCACTCAGCGGTCCTGTTCTGTGAGCTTGTGTGGCCTATCACTTCACAGCTGAGCCGTTGTTGCTCCTAGATGTTTCCACTATTACAATAACAGCACTTACAGTTGATAGGGGCAGCTGTAGCAGGGCAGAAATTTGACCATCTGACTGGTTGGAAAGGTGGCATCCTGTGACGGTGCCACGTTGAAAGTCACTGAGCTCCTCAGTAAGGCCATTCTACTGCCAATGTTTGTCTATGGAGATTGCATGGCTGTGTGCTCGATTTTATACACTTGTCAGCAACGGGTGTGGCTGCAATAATCGAATCCACAAATTTGAAGGCGTGTCCACATACTTTTGTATATAGTCAATATAATTTTTTGGAACTGGAGGAAAGAGTGCCTCCTACTCGCCCCTCCAACACCACTTCCAGCAATATATGTTATCTCATCCAGGACCAACCTTGCTTAGCTTCAGAGCCAATGGTGATCACTTCAGCTCTATCTGCATATGGCACAGTGGATTTGGTTGGTTGGTTGGTGGTGGTGTAGTGTGGTGTGGGATAGATAATACATTCCTGTGTGGGGGTCTGAGGCAGTGCAGTGGTGGGATAGGATGTGTGTGCGTGGGTTGGTGGCACAATATGGCATATGGTGTGTGTACGTGCATGTGACATAGCCATCCATCAGGCAGTAGGCAGTGTGTGTGTGTACTGTACATGTGAGTGTGTTATCCGTGTATGGGTTGGTCGGTGGGGGATTGCATTGAGCCAACTGGGCAGAAGTTTAAATGACAGGTGGAGCATATTCTATTATTTTACTGTCACATTGTTAAATGGAATATCCCAGTAGCGCTAATCAAAATAGCTGTAGTAAGAATATGTATTTCTGTTTACTATTGATGACTGTTCAGAGAAAGTCAATTGAAATGGGCAGCTACATTTCTGTTCTTATTTGACTTTGCATTGAGCTGGCTGTAGCCATGTCATGCTCTGTTTGGGGCTTGGACAGGCTGGTTGTTCTGCTAGGTGTTGGTTGGCTGCCAGGGAGGCTGCTGGCCCAGCTGGTGGCTGCTAGCGGTTTGCACTGCGGGATGAATTGAGTGGGAAAATTAAGCCTTTGATCGATTGTCTCACTGCGGACATTAGAAACACCTAAGACAGCGATGAGTCAGCAGTCTTTCCACCCTTTTCCCATATTTCTCTCTCTCGCCCTCTTACTCTCTTTCTCGCTCTCTCTTTCACTCTTAAATCGCTCTCTTCTTCCACCCCCCCTTCCTCAATGGCTCTCTGTCGAGTTCGCTCTCTTTTGGTCCCTCCCCCCTATTCCGTCTCTCTGTCAGTACCACAGGAGGTTGGTGGCACCTTAATTGGGGAGAACAGGCTCGTGGTAATGGCTGGAGCAGAATGAGTGGAATGGTATCAAATACATCAAACATATGGTTTCCATGTGTTAGATGCCATTCCATTAGCTCCGTTCCAGCCATTATGAGCCATCCTCCCCTCAGCAACCTCCACTGGTCAGTACCTACCTTTATCAATAAACTTTATCACTCTATTTTCACCCTCAATTTAGTGGTGGTCCCTGTCCTTTTACAGATACCACACCATTTTGTGGACTTACTGGGGACTGTCTCCAATGCCACTGCTGTGAGTGCTGATGAGAACCTGACAGCCGGATCTGTTTATAGATTTGCCTCCTGTCTCAGTGGAACTATAGGAGCTTGACTAGCTGTCAGTCAACTCTCACCTATGCCAGAGCCCAGTAACTGTAATAGATGGAGCAGAGTTCTCTCTCTGGTCAGAGTGACAAGCCTCTACTTTGGACTAATAAAGACCATGTGTTTATTTGTTAAATCTATCACCAAAGGAAGTGTGCACTTAATGAACATATTGTTATAAGTGCTAAAACGATGTTGCTAACTGCTGGTTAAGTCTACAGGTTTGATCCAATTGAATGTCATGAGCTCGATAGCCATAAGTAAGGTCCATTGGTAGCCTGCTAGGTGAGGTGGTAGAACTTGCTGTCTTTCTGAGAACAATGATGACATTGAATACTTTGTACCCAAAACACATCGATCTGAACAGAGACAAAATAATGAAGAGGGCACAGAGGAACACACGAGACACTGATGTCACCCCCTGCAAATTAAGCTTCTGATAGGTATTGAGGGGACTCTCGTAGGCAACTGGGATCATATTGGTTCCTTTAACCTTGGCCAAACCAGTTGATTTGGTTGCATGTCTTTTGTTTGGAGTTTTTGACCTTCTTGGGGAGATGTGCTGGATCTGTCATGAAACTTTAATGACCTCGGAGCGTTTTCCCCTTTTTTCTCCTCTATTTGGGTTATTTTTAAATAGAACATGAGGCTGGTTGTGTCTTCATCTCTCCCCTGTCCCCTCCATCTCTGTCTGGCCTGTCAATCACACATCTGCTGGGCTTTGTCTCCGTGGAGTCACCTTACTTCCAGCTATACTGTTCACTGTTAACTCTGTACGGCCTGAGGGCTAGCCATGTCACACAAAGTGGCGTGTGTATGCACAGATCCACAGATGACACAACCTCTATTGCACTCCACACTGCCCTTTCCCATCTGGACAAAAGGAAACCCTAAGTGAGAATGCTGTTCATTGACTACAGCTCAGCGTTCAACACCGTAGTGACCTCCAAGCTCATCACTAAACTAAGGACCCTGGAATTAAACACCTCCCTCTGCAACTGGATCCTGGACTTCCCGACGGGCTGTCCCCCAGGTGGTGAGGACAACTCCAACAGCATCATTAAGTTTGCCGACAACACAACGTGGTAGGCCTGATCACCGATGAGGCAGCCTACAGGGAGGAGGTTAGAGACCTGGCAGTGTGGTGCCAGGACAACAACCTCTCCCTCAATGTCAGCAAGACAAAGGAGCTGATCGTGGGCTGTAGTGGAGCAGGTCCACATCACTTAAGAATTATCATGGTCCACACACACCAACACAGTCGTGAAGAGGGCACGACAATGCCTCTTCCCCCACCCAGGTCATAGACTGTTCTCTCTGCTACCGCATGGCAAGCGGTACTGATGCACCGAGTCTAGAACCAACAGGTCCCTCAACAGCTTCTACCCCCAAGCCATAAGACTGCTAAATAGTTTGTTAAATAGTGTGGGTAGCTATTTGGTTTACTATCTGAATTGACCCATTTTGACTCATCACATACGCTGCTGTTACTGTTTATTATTTGTCCTGTTTCCTAATTACTTTATACCTACCTACAGTATATGCACATATCAATTACCTTGTACCCCTGCACATCGACTCGGTACTGGTACCCCATGTATATAGCCAAGCTATCATTAACCATTGTGTATTTATTCGGCATATTATTATTATTATTATTTTTTCTCTCTGCATTGTTGGGAAGGGCCCTTAATTAAGCATTTCACTGTTGTTTTACAAAACATGTGACAAATCAAGATTTACACACACACCACACATCGTGCACACACACACACACAACACACACACACACACACACACACACACACACACACACACACACAAACATAAACAAGGCACAGGCTGGAACTAGATTTTGCACTGTGCCTTTGTCAGAGGTAAGAGTCAGAACCGGTTGCACATCAATGCAAGACGGACTGAGTAGCACTGCAGCCTACAAGTGTTAGTGTAAACGCAGCCTCTTTAGAACAGGTGGACAGAGACAGAAAGGCATTGTCTCACTTCAGGGTCCGCTTGAGGCAGCTTGTTTACCTGTCCGGAAAACAAGATCCCACTTCCTCTGGCCCCTGGTCAGCTGGAGAATTGATATTTCACCTCAAATGAGCCAGATCAGCATGGTAACTACAGATGGTTACTGCTAGAAGTAGAAAACAGAAGTTGTTGATCAGTAATATGAAGTTGAACAGCTTGGCACTGGACTTACAGGTTACTCCTCTTGCATACTGCTCGCGTGTAGAGAACTTTCATTCTGTCAACCCCGTTTTATATGTGAATTTTCTCTCTTCCATGTCTCAACATTATCTATTCGCCTCTCGGTACTTTCTTTGCCGTATCGTCTCTTGTGAAAGGGAATCATTTTAGTTTTTAGGTCGTAGTCACAGCTGCTCATAGAAAAAGGGAAGGTTATCAGATTTTGGGCTCCCCAAACCACACGTCTATTGCAGTTATTTTTAAAAATCTACAAAAAATCTATATTTGTGTGTGTGTGTTGGCATGTGATTGTGTGCTCTTGTATACATAGATGTGTGTATGAGTATCATCAGATGACTCTGTAGGTGATATCTTTGCAGTTCACTCACAGCGTCACCATGCAATCATCCCCTAAATGAATGGAGTGCCTTCGTTAAGAGAGGATAGAGGATGTATATCATGTTCAAATCATCATAGGGTCACAAGGGACAACACCAATTTTCTCATCACTTTGTCGAGACGTTACCCTGTTCATGTACTCAAATGTTTCAATTTGTAGTTTTACCTTGCTAGTAGTTCATTCACATATGCTCCCCGCATGCTATATCAGCTTTCTAGTAGTGCAGTAACTGCAGTTAATGAGGTAAGCGTTAGCATGACACAACACTCATTATATTCCTAACTATTCAATGTCTCTCTACCTTCATTGTTTTCATTAAATAGTCCAAAACAGCATTGTCCATTCCTGGTCATGGGGACCTTTTGTTCCAGCCCAGTACAACTACTACTCAAATCAAATGTTGTCACATGAGCCTAATACAACAGGTGTAGTCTTTAGCGTGAAACGCTTACTATTACTACTACTACTACTGCTAACCCATTATTCAACCAATTCACTAATAACCAAGCCCTTAATTAGTTGAATCAGGTGTGTTAGTATTGGAAGAACCTGGATGATCATCAAGACTCTTGGAAGAATGTTCTATGGACAGATGAGTCAAAAGTATAACTTTTTGGATGACATGGGTCCCATTATGCCTGCCGAAAACCAAACACTTACATTCCACAGGAAGAACCTTATACCAACGGTTAAGCATGGTGGCAACAAGTGTGATGGTTTAGGGATACTTTGCTGCCTCAGGACTTGGAGGACTTGCATTAATAGAAGGAACCATGAATTCTGCTCTGAATCAGAGAATTCTACAGGAGAATGTCAGGCCATCCGTCTGTGAGCTGAAGCTGAAGCGCAGCTGGGTCATGCAGCTGCAGTCCTCTGGGGCCTGATTGGTGTCACACTTTTGCCTCAGCTAACACACTTGACTCCAATAATCAACTAATCATAATATTCAGTTAAAAATGCAATACATTTAAATCAGGTGTGTTTGCTAGGGATGGGGCAAAAGTGTGACACCAATCAGGTCCCCGAAAACTGGAGTTGCCCAGGCCTGCAGCTGCATGACCCAGCTGCAGGCCTCTGACCTGATTACAAACCTCTGCCTTCCCTGACCCCGAGCCCGCCTGCAGTCCTGTACCTGCCTGACTCTGAGCTGATCACAAACCTCTGCCTTTCCTCGACCTGCCCTTTGCCTGCCCCGTGTTTTRTAATAAATTATCTGAGATCTGTACTATCCGCCTTCTGTGTCTGCATCTGGGCCATATCCTGAGCTGTGATATACTATAATTTCCTCCTATAAGATTCTGTCAAAGTCTCCAGTCATGTAAAATTATGTAGAATTGTATATAAGGACACATTTTTCCAGGAACCTATGCTACTAAAATTGTTCCCCATATGTGAAACATCTGTAAGTGCCTCTACACAAATGTGATGATATGCTTGCAATGCTTTTTTAAATGCATTCCGGTAACTCATAGCTCCCCAGGTCACCATCGTCTAGTGCTCACTTTTTGTTCTGGTACCTCCCAATTTACAAATTAAGCACTGGTCCCCAGCCTCATTAAACATGATTGGTTGGTTGCCTTCATGGCATATATATCTTATCTTTTTTTCCATAGTGGCCATTTTATAGATCTACAACCTTAATAGATGGGTTAGCTGATAACGTCACGAAAACAATGTGCGCACTTCCATGGGGCAGAAGTCAACGTGTTGTTGTGATTCTGGATGGCCACATTGCTAGCAAGGATGACAAGAAACCGTCCCCACTTTTTCGTTGTTTTACTATCCTTGTGAGTACTTCTGGTCCCCACAAGGATAGTAAAACCAAACACACACACACACACACACTCAAAGACACGGCAATATAGAGGCCGGTGTGGGGGTAGCCTGATGAAATTACGGCGACAAGTACCCTCTGTTCTATTGACGAATGTATAATCACTAGAGATCAAACTGGATGAGCTTCGTTCTAGACTATCCTATCACCGGGACCTGAAGAACTGTAATATCCTATGTTTCTCAGAAACTTGGCTGAACAAGGACATGGATAATATTCTAGCTGGACAGAATGGCATTGTCAGGTCAGCTCAATGGGGGTGGTGTGTGTCTCATTGTAAACAAACAGCTGGTACGCGATCTGGTAAGCTGTAGACCATACTATTTACCAATATTTTCCGTAGCTGTCTATTTACCACCACAAACCGATGGTGGCACTAAGACCGCACTCAACGAGCTGTATAGGGCCATAAGCAAACAAGAAAATGCTCATCCAGAGGTGGTGCTCATTGTGGTCGGTGATTTTAATGCAGAAAAAAATGAAATCCGTTTTACCTAATTTATACCAGAATGTCACCTGTGCAACTAGAGGGTAAAACACTCTATATCACCTTTACTCCATATGCAGAGACACATACAAAGCTCTCCCTCGCCCTACATTTAGCAAATCCGACCATAACTCCTCCTGATTCCTGCTTACAAGCAAAAACTCAAACAGGAAGTACCAGTGACGCTCTCAATTCAGAAATGGTCCAATGAAGCGGATGCTAAGCTACAGGACTGTTTTGCTAGCACAGGCTGGAATATGTTCCGGGACTTATCCGATGGCATTGAGGAGTTTATCACATCAGTCACTAGCTTCAATAATAAGTGCATCGGCGACGTCGTCCCCAGTGACGGTACATGCATATCCCAACCAGAAGCCATGGATTACAGGTAACATCCACACTGAGCTAAAGGCTAGATCTGCCACTTTCAGGGAGCAGGACACTAACCCAGACGCTTATAAGGAATCGCACTACACCCTCAGATGAAACATCAAACAGGCAATGCATCAATGCAGAACTAAGATTGAATCCTACTACACTGGCTCTGATGCTTTTCGGATGTGGCAGGGCTTGCAAACTATCACAGATTACAAATGGAAACCCAGCCACTAGCTGACCAGTGATGAAAGCCTACAAACAAATAAAGCTACTAAAACAATAATTTAAAAAATAGTCCATTCATCACTCTGATTTCTCAAATTGCGGTGCAGGAAAAGGATGTCATCCACCGATCGTGGTCAGCTGGCTTCTCTCTGACACCACAAATCCAGCTGTAGGTGACGCTTTATCCTTTGGAATCACACAATTACCAGGTGTAGAGTAGGCTGTTGCCTTGCCTCTAAGGCGAATGTGGCCTCTTTGAGACGATAGAGGAAATCAACAAGATCCACAAGTATACATTCACAATAGCTGGCCTCATGTTTTCTGCAGTTTTGAGCTGGGAACTGTCCCACTCCGTGGTGAATATCACCTTCTCCACAAGCACCCACTCTTTGTTTATGTAATGGGCTGTAAGGCGCAAGTATCCTATTTGTGACCGACTGGCTCGATTCGTCTTATAGCTAAATTTGAAATGGTGTTTTTTACATTGGATAAAAGTAGAGACTCCGTGCTAGAAAATGGTATATCATACACTACAGTTGAGGAACAATGGGAAAGTAATTCTGCTTTGAAAGTTGATAAACTTGTAACCTTACTTTTGAGACAACTACTGGAGAGCCCTTCTTTGTCTACACCCATTCAGCATTGTTTACACCCTCTTAAGCTTTAGCCCCACCCATCTCTTTAAGGTTTGGTCCGAGTGTTCTGTCCTAGCAACAGCTGTGAAGCACCCAAGCTAACTGGCTAATGTTGCTTAGCTTGCTAGCTACTTCCAGACACAAATGAGAGAAAAGCTCACTGACCATTTTACTTGCCCTAGCAGAGCTGGTTTGGCTGTTTTTATGTTATCCAGAGTGTTGGTGACAGAAACTGTGCCGCTGGCAACAATTTATGCTTTTTTGTCAATGTTTACAGACACCGGCCATATTCAGTGGGTGTTGAGCGTTCGTAAATTCTTCAGTTATTCTGCGCTTTGGCACACTCAGAGGAGAGTGCTCTGAAATCGGAGTAGATAGCCGGAGCAAATTTACCAGCTACATCTATCAACAGTTTTCGCAGTGACATCATTAACATTCTAATGAAATGGTTACTTGGATAGTGGAGTATTTTGTTAAAACATGTAGCTAGCTAGCTAAACAATGAACCACTCATGATATTACTACCCTGTATGAATCTGCAGGTAGCTAACCAACCAAGTTCAATGTTAGCTAGCTAATTCTAAGCTATAACTAGAAAAGCAAATGGCAACACAGATATACAACACAGATATACAACACAGATATAATATTACAACACAGATCATACACTTAACGTTAGCTAGCGAGCCAGCCAGCTAACATTAGCTAGCTAGCTAACAGTACACTTTAACTTGAAATGAAAACTACTTTCTGACAAAATTAGAACTGTGTAATATATGAAAATGTAGCTAGCTAGACTATCTTACCCGTATACACTACCATTCAAAAGTTTGGGGTCACTTAGAAATGTCCTTGTTTTTGAAAGAAAAGCACATTTGTTTGTCCATTAAAATAACATCAAATTGATCAGAAATACAGTCTAGACATTGTTAATGTTGTAAATGACTATTGTAGCTGGAAACGGCAGATTTTGTTAATGGAATATCTACATAGGCGTACAGAGGCCCATTATCAGCAACTATCACTCCTGTGTTCCAATGGCACGTTGTGTTAGCTAATCCAAGTTTATCACTTTAAAAGGATAATTGATCATTAGAAAACCCTTTTGCAATTATGTTAGCACAGCTGAAAACTGTTGTGCTGATTAAAGAAGCAATACAACTGGTCTTCTTTAGACTAGTTGAGTATCTGGAGCATCAGCATTTCTGGGTTCGATTACAGGCTCAAAATAGCCAGAAACAAAAAAAAATCTTCTGAAACTTGTCAGTCTATTCTTGTTCTGAGAAATAAAGGCTATTCTATGCGAGAAATTGCCAAGAAACTGAAAATCTTATACAATGCTTTGTACTACTTCCTTCACAGAACAGCGCAAACTGGCTCTAACCAGAATAGAAAGCGGTGTGGGAGGCCTCGGTGCACAACTGAGCAAGAGGACAAATTAGAGTGTCTAGTTTGAGAAACAGACGCCTCACAAGTCCTCAACTGGCAGCTTCATTAAATAGTACCCGCAAAACACCAGTCTCAACGTCAACAGTGAAGAGGCGACTCAGGGATGCTGGCCTTCTAGGCAGAGTTGCAAAGAAAAAGCCATATCTCTGTCCAGTGTCTGTGTTCTTTTGCCCATCTTAATATTTTATTTTTATTGGCCAGTCTGAGATATGGCTTTTTCTTTCTTTTTCTATGTGACCAATACAATTTGATTTGATTTACATGTTACAGGTCATGACATCCTAATCAGACTCTCATAAGGCACCTGTTTATATATCCTAGGTAGGTGCCCCACTAGCTCCATCTCTGGGTTGGCATTATGCCCATTATCTTAACATCTTCCTTTTCATATATAATTTGCTCGAGCACTTCATACCATTCTAATACCACAGCGAAAATACATATTTACATTATCAACACCTTTCTTATGATTTTTATTATATAATATTAAAAAAGCCGTTATCTTAAAAGACAGTACCGCAAGAGCTGTCTTATGTTAGCCCTTGTCCCAGTGTGTCGCACTGGCAGCATATTGGGCACCTATGAGCGTAGAGTTTCTGGCACTAGCACTCTGTATGTCCAGTAGTCCCTCACCAGGATGGGTGTACTCTTTCTTGTGTCCGGCCAGCCTCTTAGGATAAAATACGGAAGAAAGGGGTGGCAGGTAGCCTAGTGGTTAGAGCGTTGGACTAGTAACCGAAAGGATAGAAGATCAAATCCCTGAACTGACAGGGTAACAATCTGTCCTTCTGCCCCTGAACAAGCAGTTAATCTACTGTTCCTTGGCTGTCATTGAAAATAAGAATTTATTCTTAACTGACTTGCCTAGTTAAATAAAAAAGTCTTATTCTCTGCTGAATGAGTTTTGATAGCATCCCGTGTCTGCGGGGAGAAGTTTTGATCAGTAGCATGGTTCACATCTTCAAACTCAGCCTGTAGAGCATATACAGTCTCATTTGTCCGATATTGCGGGTGACTAGTTGTTGGGAGTGCTGCTCTAGACAAGATATATGCAATGTGAATCTCTATTCCTTTCTTGTATACTACCTGTAGTTGATAATGTTGAAGCTTTAGCAATATCCTTTGAAGTGGCTTCGGGACCGACAGAAGATGCTTTTTGGAGATAACCTCAAGAGGCTTGTGATCAGTGTGCACCGTGATAAAGTCCCTACCATGAAGGTATTGATCAAAATGGTCACAGGCAAACACTATGGCTAGGCACTCCTTTTCAATTTGGGCATATCCTTGCTCCGTGGATGTCGATGTCCTTGAAGCAAATGCAATGGGCTGCCCCTTCTGTAGGAGCACTGCCCCTAGGCCCTTGTCACTTGCATCACATTGTAGGGTCACTTCTTCAGGATTGGTTGGTTGCTTACCAATTTCTTGATTTGCTTCAATGCAGCCTCATGTTGAGGAAGCCATGCCCACAGCACATCTTTATTGGTCAGTCGACACAATGGCTCATATACGTCAGACAAATGAGGTAAGTAATTTACAAAACCAAGCAGTCACTGCACTGTTTTTGCCTCTGTAGGCGGCGGCATTTGCTGTACTGATTTCACCTTCTTGGGGTCTGGCTTCAGGCCTTCAGCTGTTAAAATATGTCTCATGTATGTAATACTTGTGAGCCTGAGCTTAACTTTGTCTTTATTCAGCTTTAGATTCATCTCCCTTGCTCTTTGTAAGAGCTGAGTCAGGTTGTGGTCATGGTCCTGCACTGCTCCTTCCATTGTAGCACCACAACCGTATACCAGGATGTCATCAGCTATGACGCTTATTCCTGGCTAGGACACTTATTCCTGGCAGTCCCTGAAGTGCATCATGTTGCCTTCGCTGATATTCCTCTGCAGCTGGTTTCACTCCTAAAGGCAACCTTGTCCACCGGTATCTACCATTGGGGGTCCAAAATGTGGTGAGGTAACTACTCTCTTCATCCTAACGTACCTGCCAGTACCCATTTTTTCCATCCATAACCGAAAAGATTTTCGCTTTTGCCAGGCTTGGCAGTACCTCTTCAGTGGTAGGCATTTGGTAATGTGCCCTACATAAGGCTTTGTTCAGGGCACTTGGATCGAGGCAGACTTATTTTGCCAGGATTTTCCACCACAACCATGTTGCTTATCCACTTAGTATTTTTGATGACCTTCGTAATGACACCCTGTTCCTCCATTGAATCAACAGCCTTTAATATTTTTCCTTCTGTGGAATAGGGATTCGGCAGGGAAGCTGTTAAACTGGTCTAACAGACTCATCCACCACCAGGTGGAGCTCACCTAGCAGGGCCCCCATCCCTTCAAAAAACATCCTCAAATGGTTTCAATATTGCCTCAGGTTTTCAAGTCTGATGGGACCTTTTGTTTTTCTTTAGTGCTGACATGATGAACAACATGTTGGTGGTTGAGCTGTAGCAACTTAAGCTCTTGACACGTTTCTTCTGAAAAGGCAGGCTTTTGCCAGGTTTTTACCACTTGAAACTTTAGCACATACAATACCCGTCACAAGTTTGGACACAGCTACTCATTCCAGGGTTTTTCTTTATTTTTACTATTTTCTACATTGTATAATATTAGTGAAGACATCAAAGCTATGAAATAAAACATATATATATATTTTTTTAACTAGGCAAGTCAGTTAAGAACAAATTCTTATTTACAATGACGGCCTACCCCGGCCAAACCCGGACGACGCTGGGCCAATTGTGTGCCGCCCTATGGGACTCCCAATCACAGTCGGATATGATACAGCCTGGATTCGAACCAAGGACTGTAGTTATGCCTCTTGCTCTAAGATGCAGTGCCTTCGACCACTATGCCAATCAGAAGCCCATATGGAAACCAAAAAAGTGTTAAACAAATCAAAATATATTTTATAGTTGAGATTCTTCAAAGTAGCCACCCTTTGCCTTGATGACAGCTTTGTACACTCTTGACATTCTCTCAAACAGCTTCACCTGGAATGCTTTTCCAATAGTATTGAAGGAGTCCCCACATATGCAGAGCACTTGTTGGCTGCTTTTCCTTCACTCTGTGGTCCAACTCATCCCAAACCATCTCAATTGGGTTGAGGTCGAGTGATTGTGAGTAGTTTGGATGAAGAGAGTAGTTACCTCACCAGGTAACTACTCTCTTCAGGTTGTCGTAAGTGTACAAGATAAGCCAAGACATAAGTTAAAAAAAATATATCCCTAACCCCCTTCCAAATAAGTAATAAAATAAGTACAATTAAATACAAAAAAAATACAATTGCTCTGTATTGCCCCTCCACCCCCCAAAAAAGAACAGGTGTTCAAAAGTCAAACAAATTATAAAAATACAACATCTCTAAATAAATAATAACTAAAAGAAGTGTACAACATAAAAAAGTTGTTACAAAAAATATTTTAATTAATGAAATAACAAAAACATGCAAAAAATAAAATGCTAAGAAATGTATATTAAAAAAAACAAAGTAATAAAGAGTAGTAAAAATAAGGTAATTTTTTGTGTGTCTGTATCAATATGTGAGTGGGAGTCAGGGCAAAAAGTCTCTTGAGAAGCAGGTGTGAAGGGTCAGTAAAAATAGTGTGTAAGGTGCAGGTGATTATTTGTGGTCTATTGCACAATCAGATGTACTCGGTAGGCGCTTCTTCTCCTGTCTGCTAATGCAATCAGGTCCTCAAACTCAGGGGAGCGCCAGGGTCGGGAGGTTATTAAAAATGTATCCGGGTCCTCTGGGTCTGTCTCCACATCAGACATCATGTCTTCAATTGCCCCTGTAAATCGCTGCTTCACTTCAGCAGAGTTATTTTGACCAACTTGCCAGAGCCTGTCAAATAACAGGAGACAATAAGTAATTTTGCCCAATAAATGAACGGTTTTGAACACTGGAATATCTCAAATTAAAGAATCACACACACTAAAAACTGTGGAACAAGTCTCATCTTTTAAATTTATAAACTAACCCGTCTCTGTAGACTCCGCCTTCACTTTTGATGTACCGTTCCTTTGCTCTGTCTGGGGTGTCTGACGACTTCGTCCGATGCCTCTCTTTCAGTCCAATACCGATTTGCAGCTGTATCCGAGGAGTCAGTGTAGTGTATTAGAAATAGTTATATGCTCAATGAATGCCTGTCGGCCATTCCGGTGCATGCGCTGGAGGAGTGCTCCGCTGTAGCTGTTGCTGGAATAGTTTAGCTACTTGAGTCATTAGCCTTTTGTTCATATGATGTAGTCCGGCATCTGATTTAGCCTGGCCTGAGTTGTTTTAAATCCATGCTCTTGTTTAGTGATGCATCGTTCCCTCGCACGAAGAGGCTCCTGGTGGGCCCACTGGTACCACAAACGAATTGTATCAATGAAAAAAACAAACACTCAATGGCCGCTTGTCTTTGCTGTATTTTACTAGGCTTGTACAGTAAGAAAAGTTAGCTACCAAGGTAACATGATCAGTTGAAGGCATTCAGTTGTACAACTGACTAGGTATTCCCCTTTCCTTTAGCTAGTGACATTAGATATTGACTGTATTGACTGTAGTAATTTAACTTGGCTAACTAATGTTAGCTAGCTAACATTAGCTACCTCTGCTAACATAACAGCTGCTACAGTGCTAGCTAGCAGAGATAGCTAGCTATGCTAGCTAGCCACCTAGCTAGATCGCTTTGTTGACAAATAATAGGACTGCTTCTTATGTTGTTCCGGAGTCGCATTCGGAAGGTTGTGGCTGTGGGGTGTAGAGTATTGCAGACTCTGAGTATGTTATACATTTGATCCGTAAACATTTCCATGGCTTGGTGCGACCAATAGAAATTCTGGAAGCTACATTGTTAGCTACAGGAATGAATAGAAAATACCCCCAATAAATTGGGTCATGGCTTGAAGGGATAAAGGGAAGTGGTATGGGAAAGTACACTTCCTGTCCCATCAAAATAGAAACTCGGTGATACAAGTTCGTCAATCCCACTTACTGTATATGGTTGCTCCAGCAGAGAGGAAGCTAGACATCTCACTGGCAAAAAAATTCAGTTCATATACAAGTAGGCCAGACCCAGCTGCTATCTCATTGGTGTCTATGGAAGAGCCACCCCTTATGTAGACCGGAACTGTGGCCATTTTTTCGGTAAACGGCCTGAGTAAGACGTTTTTATTTATCCACCATCTTGGCTCTAGGTGCACAGGTCCACAAGACTTCGCTCAAAGCCTGTATAGGTAATTCTAAATAGAATATCTCTGCCTCTCATATTATACAATTGGCTGTCAGAATTGATTTAGTGTCGCTATCATGGCAGATAATCTCAAACCCAGGACTTGGCCCATGAATGAGTGTGGGCAGACTTTTGGGAAAGACAGCTCACTTTGAACACAAAGTTCTATGATAAATTCACTCATCAATGGACAGTTGAACAGCAAGACACAGCCACTGCAGCAAGAACAGAGACAGGAGATATTTTTGGCAGGATGAACATGGTGTGTGTTTATTATTATGGAGTTGTTAGTGTCTCTGTAAAAGCATTCATAATCGTATCCTCCAGTAGCCTATTCTCCAACTTTTGACTTTCATGTAGCAGACTTGTGATTTCACCACCATAATTTTATCTGTTCAACAACACAGATCCAGGTCAAGCTCACACAGGTTGCAACAAATGCCTTCAGACATATCCACAGAAATGGGGTGAAAAAGCAGATTACTCCATCATGCAGTGGACGGACAACCACGTACTGCAACGTCAGAATGAACTTCACAAAATTAATGGGAGTATGTGGACCGAGGCGAAGACCAAGGCAGAGAGAAAAACAATAGAGACTGAAACTGGGGCCAGATTCTCTGAGCTATTTAAATTTCCATATTTCATGCTCATAGACATGGCTGTAGTGGATAGTGTTGTCACGATACCATAATTTTTTGTATCACGATATGCGATATCATCACGATACTTGATTCCAAAACGATACCACAACAGCAAAAAATAAGGCGTATTAGCCAAAGTCACAGAATGGCTCTTGATCCAGACAGATAAACTCAGCTTCTGCTTTGTTCAATTGTAGGGAATCTTTTGAGTTCAGTATCATTACATTTGAAAATGTTAATGTACATTTTTTAGAGACAGCCATGTTATGCATTAATTAATCAATTATACAATCAATTTGACTTTGGTAAAAACAGTCTAACTACAAAACAACATAATGGTAATCATTTAGTTTAAAGATAAATCTCTATTGATAAACTGGGTAAATCAAGATGCATAATAGCTCTAATCACAATACAGGTGAAGGCATATTACTATTGAGCTTGTTTTAGCTGATTTCATGGGGCTGCAGATGACAAATAATCCTTTCCATTTAGGACTTATTTTATTGGCAACTGTTAAGTAAAATAAACTCAGCAAAAAAACTAACTTCCCTTTTTCAGGACCCTGTCTTTCAAAGTTAATTCGTAAAAATCCAAATAACTTCACAGATCTTCATTGTAAAGGGTTTTAACACAGTTTCCCATGCTTGTTCAATGAACCATAAACAATGAATGAACATGCACCTGTGGAACGGACGTTAACAGCTTACAGACGGTAGGCAAGATCACAGTTATGAAAACTTAGGACACTAAAGAGGCCTTTCTACTGACTGAAGAACACCAAAAGAAAGATGCCCAGTGTCCCTGCTCATCTGCGTGAACGTGCCTTAGGTATGCTGCAAGGAGGCATGAGGACTGCAGATGTGGCCAGGGCAATAAATTGCAATGTCCGTACTGTGAGACGCCTAAGAGAGCGCTACAGGGAGACAGGACGGACAGATGATCGTCCTCGTAGTGGCAGACCACGTGTAACAACACCTGCACAGGATCGGTACATCCGAACCTCACACCTGTGGGACAGGTACAGGACGGCAACAACAACTGCCCGGGTTACACCAGAATGCACAATCCCTCCATCAGTGCTCAGACTGTCCGCAATAGGCTGAGAGAGGCGGGACTGAGGGCTTGTAGGCCTGTTGTAAGGCAGGTCCTCACCAGACATCACCGGCAACAACGTTGCCTATGAGCAAAAACCCACTGTCGCTGGACCAGACAGGACTGGCAAAAGGTGCTCTTCACTGACGAGTCGCGGTTTTGTCTCACCAGGGGTGATGGTCAGATTGGCGTTTGTTGTCAAAGGAATGAGCGTTACACCGATTGGAGGTGGAGGGTCCGTCATGGTCTGGGGCGGTGTGTCACAGCATCATCTGACTGAGTTTGTTGTCATTGCAGGCAATCTCAACGCTGTGCGTTACAGGGACGCCATCCTCCTCCCTCATGTGGTACCCTTCCTGCAGGCTCTTCCTGACATGACCCTCGAGCATGACAATGCCACCAGCCATATTGCTCGTTCTGTGCGTGATTTCCTGCAAGACAGGAATGTCAGTGTTCTGACATGGCCAGCGAAGAGATCTCAATCCCATTGAGCACGTCTGGGACCTGTTGGATCGGAGGGTGAGGGCTAGGGCCATTCCCGCCAGAAATGTCCGGGAACTTGCAGGTGCCTTGGTAGAAGAGTGGGGTAACATCTCACAGCAAGAACTGGTAAATCTGGTGCAGTCCATGAGGAGGAAATGCATTGCAGTACTTAATGCAGCTGGTGACCACACCAGATACTGACTGTTACTTTTGATTTTGACCCCCCTTTGTTCAGGGACACATTATTCAATTTCTGTTAGTCACATGTCTGTGGAACTTGTTCAGTTTATGTCTCAGTTGTTGAATCTTGTTATGTTCATACAAATATTTACACATGTTAATGTTAAGTTTGCTGAAAATAAACGCAGTTGACAGTGAGAGGACGTTTCTATTTTTGCTGAGTTTATAATTGTTTTGTACTGATCAACACCGTGAAACACTAGTTTTGGACCACATGCATAATATTTTACTGTGGATAGCAGTATTTCAATGCACAAGAACGGAAAAAATGGAAATGCGTTTACTCCTTATTCGCCCTTAAGGGGCATGAATGCCCATTATGATTGCTGGACCCATTTTGTCAAAGCCTGTAACATCTTATGTACAAAATGTATCACCATGGTGCAAGTTGGAGAAGCTCATCGCCACTTGCAACAGATCTGTGTGAGTTTTGCAAGGTTGTATGGGAAACAGTATTGCACAACAAATACAGTGCATTCGGAAAGTTTTCAGACCCCTTGACTTTTTCCACATTTTGTTATGTTACAGCCTTTTTCTAAAATGGATTAAATGTTTTTTCCCCCTCATCAATCTACACACAATAGGCCATAATGACAAAGCAAAAACTGTTTTTTAGAAATGTTGGCAAATTTATATAAAAAAAATGGAAATATCAGATTTACATAAGTATTCAGAATCTTTTCTCAGTACTTTGTTGAAGCACCTTTAGCAGCGATTACAGCCTCGAGTCTTCTTGGGTATGACGCTACAAGTTTGGCACACCTGGAGTTTCTCCCATGATTTTTCTGCAGATCCTCTCAAGCTCTATCAGGTTGGATGGGGAGCGTCGCTGCACAGCTATTTTCAGGTCTCTCCATAGATGTTCGATTGGGTTCAAGTCCAGGCTCTGGCTGGGCCACTCAAGGACATTCAGAGACTTGTCCCCAAGCCACTCCTGCATTGTCTAGGATCTTTCTGTACTTTGCTCTGATCTTTTTTCCCTCGATTCTGACTAGTGTCCCAGTCCCTGCTGCTGAAAAACATTCCCACAGCATGATGCTGCCACCACCATGCTTCACCGTAGGGATGGTGCCTGGTTCCCTCCAGCCATGATGCTTGGTATTCAGGCCAAATATTTCAATCTTGTTTTCATCAGAGCAGAGAACCTTGTTTCTCATGGTCTGAGAGTCTTTAGGTGACTTTGGCAAACTCCAAACGGGCTGTCATGTGCCTTTTACTGAGGAGTGACTTCCGTCTGGCCACTCTACCATAAAGGCCTGATTGGTGGAGTGCTGCAGAGATGGTTGTCCTTCTGGACGATTCTCCCATCTCCACAGAGGAACTCTGGAGCTCTGTCAGAGTGACCATCAGGTTCTTGGTCAACTCCCTGACCAAGGCCCTTCTCCCCCGATTGCTCAGTTTGGCCGGGTGGCCAGCTCTAGGAAGAGTCTTGGTGGTTCCAAACATCTTCCATTTCAGAATAATGGAGGCCACTGTGTTCTTGGGGACCTTGAATGCTGCAGAAATGTTTTGGTACCCTTCCCCAGATCTGTGCCTCGACACAATCCTGTCTCGGATCTCTACAGGCAATGCCTTCAACCTCATGGCTTGCTTTTTGCTCTGACATTTACTGTCAACTGTGGGACCTTATATAGACAGCTGTGTACCTTTCAAAATCATGTCCAATCAATTGGATTTACCATAGGTGGACTCCAATCAAGTTGTAGAAACATCTCAAGGGTGATCAATGGAAACAGGATGCACCAGAGCTCAATTTCAAGTCTCATAGCAAAGGGTCTGAATACTTATGTAAATAAGGTATTTCTATTTTTTTATTTGTAATTAAATCAATTTTAGAACAAGGCTGTAATTTAACAACAAGTGGAAAAGTCAAGGGGTCTGAATACTTTCCGAATGCATTGTATGCAGCCATTGAAGAAATGCATTTTGGACTATGGTCCAGTATATGGTTTTTGGTGCTTTCTATTTCAGCAACCAAATGTTTTCAGAGGTCAACAGAAGACCAACAGTCCTTTATTGGCGGGCTTGTTTTTTTATTTTATTGTTTTAAGTGTGTTGCAATACTATATATACAAATAATGTCACCCCTTCAAATTAGTGGATTCGGCTATTTCAACCACACCCGTTGCTGACAGTTTTATAAAAACGATCACACAGCCATGCAATCTCCATAGACAAAAAGTGGCAGTGGAATGGCCCTTACTGAAGAGCTCAGTGACTTTCAATGTGGCACCCTCATAGGATGCCACCTTTCCAACAAGTCAGTTTGTCAAATATCTGCCCTACTAGAGCTGCCTCGGTCAACTGTAAGCACTGTTATTGTGAAGTGGAAACGTCTCGGAGCAACAGCAGCTCTGCCGCAAAGTGGTAGGCCACACAAGCTGTTCAACACAAGAACTGTTCTTCGGGAGCTTCATGAAATAGGTTTCCATGGCCGAAGAGCCGCACGCAAGCCTAAGATCTCCATGCGCAATGCCAAGTGTTGGCTGGAGTGGTGTAAAGCTTGCCGTCATTGGACTCTGGAGCAGTGGAAACGCTTTCTCGGGAGTGATGAATCACGCATCACCATCTGGCAGTCCGATGGATGAATCTGAGTTTGGCGGATGCCAGGAGAATGCTACCTGCCTCAATGCATAGTGCCAACTGTAATGTTTGGTGGAGGAGGAATAATGGTCTGGGGCTATTTTTCGTGGTTAATGCTGCAGCATACAATGACATTCTAGACGATTCTGCGCTTCCAACTTTGTGGCAACAGTTTGGGGAAAGCCCTTTTCTGTTTCAGCATGACAATGCCCCATGCACAAAGCGAGGTCCTTACAGAAATGGTTTGTCGAGATCGGTGACGAAGAACTTGACTGGCCTGGACAGAGCCCTAAACTCAACACCATCGAACACATTTAGGATGAATTGGAACGCCGACTGCGAACCAGGCCTAATCGCCCAACATCAGTGCCCAACCTCACTAATGCTCTTGTGGCTGAATGGAAGCATTGCCCATGATTTTGGAATGAAATTTTCGACGAGCAGGTATCCACACACTTTTGGTCATGTAGTGTATTTTAAATGTGTGGCTTATTGGGGGCGTGGCTTTCTGATGGTACTTTTTACCACCCATGAGTGGAGGTATTGTACCAGTTTAGGTGGTCTATGGTAGAGGTAGAGTTTTACCTCTTATAAGGAGCAAATGTGTCTTATTTCAGGAAACTAGGTGTATGTTGTTCATCACTACTTTACAGGAGAGGCATTTGGAGTATCAAAATGTGTTTTTTGGAAGACATGCTTTCTGGAACATGTAGAATGGCTGTTACTGAAGAGCTCAGTGACTTTCAGTTTCATGTGCCTTATATAACAAACGTATATGCCATCTGTAAATACGAATAAAACATTAAATTATGAAACTTGTTGGTTTTGCCACAGAAAAAGAACCTAGCCAAAGGAACCTAGCCATGATTGGCTGAGATAATGGATGGGCTGGACATGCCGAAAGATGAATTTGGATTGGTCTGCTTTGTAGCACTCTTCTGATTGTTACATGATCTGCTAAGTATGTGTAGGTAACCCTTTCTAATGTGGCTATTTTGAAAGATATCACAAAGAACTGCATAAGTGTTACTAATGCTCTCCACTTTCTGGAGGATCAAGTTTTGAAATCAGTGAAATGCCTGGTGGATGCAGAGTATGATAGCTATGGAGATGGAGAAAATTATGGTGTTTGATTGCAAATAATGTGGAGGGAGTCAAAAAGAGAACCCACTGAAAAAGGATGTTGTATTAAACACCTGTCTCCGGATTACATCTTCAAACTAAGGTTGGCAATGGCATCCGTGACAGAGAAGGATAAGCGTTCATCCATGTATACTGGTAAGAGTCTAGATAGCTACATTTTCAGTTATTATACGTTTCTAATTTAGTTAGAAAGTAATTTTCATTGCAAGTGAAAGCATACTGTTTGCTAGCTAGCTAACGTTACGTGTGTGATCTCTGTAGTAATATTATTCGTATCTCAGAGCCATTTGCATTGCTAGTTATAGCCTAATGTTAGCTAGCTAGCTAACATTGAACCTAGCTAGTTGGTTAGCATTAGCTACCAGCAGATTTATGCAGGGTAGTAACGTTATGAGTTGGGATTATGGTTCATTGTTTAGCTAGCTAGCTACATGTCTAAACAAAAGACTCCACTATACAAGTTACCATTTCACTGTACTGTTCGGGGGTGTAAAATTCTTAAGTAAAAATACTTTAAAGTACTGCTTAAGGAGTTTTTTTGGGGTATCTGTATTTTACTATTTATATTTTTGACTTTTTACTTTTATTTCTCTACATTCCTAAAGAAAATAATGTACTTTTTACTCCATTTTCCCTGACACTCAAAAGTGCAGGTTACATTTTGATTGCTTAGCAGGACATGAAAACGGTCCAATTCACACACAAGGAAACATCCCTGGTCATCCCTACTACCTCTGATCTGACGGACTCATTAAACACACATTCTTTGTTTGTGAATGATGTCGGAGTGTTGGAGTGTGCCCCTGGCTATCCGTAAATAAATAAAAAACAAGAAAATGATGCCATCTGGTTTGCTTAATATAAGATTTTTTTAAATGATGTATACTTTTACTTTTGATACTTCAGTATATTTAAAACAAAATAATTTTAGACTTATTTTAGTATTTTACTGGGTGACTTTCACTTTTACTTGTCATTTTCTATTAAGGTATCTTTACTTGTACTCAAGTATGACAATTAGGTACTTTTTCCACCACTGGTACCGTTTACACCTTCATTATCCAGTCCATGTTACAAATAAACTTGTGATTGTATTTGATATAGTGTGTGTTTACCAGAGACGGTAATGTGAAGAACAACATGACCTGCACCAAAGTCAAATTAGCATATAATGTTAGGCCAACAAGACAGTGTCTAAGTTCTAAAATTCACCGGTAGAATGCCCTGCTTTTATTTCGTAACACTCATAACCATAAGCTGTTTTCTGTAATTAGCTCAACATGAACTTGTAATGCTGATATTATTGTGAGTATATTTTCCTGTAATAACAAATGGATTTGTCACAATGGTGGTACTATATAAAGGTAAAAATAAAGTACCTTTCTCCACAGGTAGAAAATCCATCTGACGTATGAACTGGGGTACAATTATGTAACTATAACTAAAACCTCAAAGGTGGACCTTACAGGGTACTACCCCAGTGACAAGCAGTTGTAGCCCTTTAGGAATAAACCTACAGCTTTATTTCTGAGAGTGTATGTTCCCTCAGCCCTTTGTTCCAGCAACCCTATGTTCCCTCAGGCCTATGTTCCCTCAGCCCTTTGTTCCAGCAACCCTATGTTCCCTCAGGCTATGTTCCCTCAGCCCTTTGTTCCAGCAACCCTATGTTCCCTCAGGCCTATGTTCCCTCAGCCCTTTGTTCCAGCAACCCTATGTTCCCTCAGGCCTATGTTCCCTCAGCCCTTTGTTCCAGCAACCCTAATGTTCCCTAGGCCTATGTTCCCTCAGCCCTTTGTTCCAGCAACCCTATGTTCCCTCAGGCCTATGTTCCCTCAGCCCTTTGTTCCAGCAACCCTATGTTCCCTCAGGCCCATGTTCCCTCAGCCCTTTGTTCCAGCAACCCTATGTTCCCTCAGGCCCATGTTCCCTCAGACCTATGTTCCCTCAGTAGCTTATTGTTATAAGGTAGAAAATGCAGATTATTTCACCATCTACATAAATATGTAAGGGTATATATGGGACCTACTAAATATGTTAAATCACTATGACTTTTACCTTTTGCCAATATTACCAGAGCAGTTCTATGCAAGGGACAAAAAATGTGTTGCAATAAACATACATCTGATCTGTTATTGGTGGTCCTTATTTATTCATTCATGCAACACTGGATCAACTGACCAAAATATCTGTGTACATCAAGGATGTGAAAAATATACAATTTGTTATCACATTACATCAAGTTTTTGTCTATAATGTCCCTCTTTTCTGAATCTGCAAGTCTGATCTACACTAGAGATCCTAATGGCAAATGTCTGGCCTCCTTTCGTTTTCAAGCTAGACTTTGGCTGCGTTCTGGCTCATATGGAGATAAAATATCTGAGATATGGGATGGGGCTGTCGTGGAAATTCATACTGAGAGAGACTTTGTCATTTCTTCAAACAATCTTCATTTAATATTGATTAATTATTTCAATAATGAGACTGTTCAACAGGCCAAGAGCCTAACCTTTAGGCTCTCAAATTCTCAAAAAAAGTTCTTTATATAGCTGACACTAAGAATGCTTAGTCATTGCTGGTTCCACCCCTCCCATCCAGGCCAAGGGGCATCATAAGCCACTCTGGGTTCATCCGGTCGTTATCTGCACAGGGTTGTTGTCATAACCCCACACTGGCTTAGTTTTCCTGTTGCAAGGATGATTTTGAGACAATGAGGGATTGTTCGACTCCTAAGTTATCTCTAATTAAACACATTCTTGTCTATGTAATGCAGGTCGTTAACTCATTTGTCTGCTCAAGCCATCTCTAGTGACCATACACCCAGACTAGCTGCAGGGAACAAGAGTGGAGAACATAGAAATACAGCATTAGTAGGACAGAAATGTCTTCCCATTTGTTAAGTATTAATTGCTAACTATTAATATCAATCAAATCAGGTAAATACGTAATTTTTCTATCACAGGGCTAAACCAAGCCTAGCCTTAAACATGATTAACACAATAATTTGTATCTGTTTTAAAAGTGACTGGTAGCCAGTGTAGAGAAGCTAAAACTGTTGTAATATTGTTATGTTTCCTGGTGCCTGTTAAAAGCCGAGCTGTAGACAATGGAGTGATTTCTGACTGAGACAGGTATACAAAGAGTTACAGTAATCTAGGCATGAGGAAATGGTTGTGGGCCCAGTACAACAACCTCTGATTTCTTATCATTGAGCAGGAGAAAATTGTCAGACATCCAACATTTTATATCAGCAAGACACTTGTGAAGGGTAGCTAAGCTAGCTTGGTCACTTGGTCTGATTGGTAAAGAGCTGCGTGTCATCCGCATAGCAGTGAAACTGAATGTTATGATTGCGGATGATGTTACCAAGGTCAACAAGGATGTTATGATAAATAGTGTCAAACTGAGATCCAAAAGAAAAAGAATAGAGCATTCACTGGCATCTGCAGCCAACAGAAGGTCATTACTGACTTTCAATAAAGCACTTTCCATGCTGCGAAGTGAGTGGAAGCCCGACTGGAATTTGTCAAATAAGTTGGTTCATACTGAAATAAGCCACCAAATGCTTGAAAATAACTTTAAAAAAAATTGGGATACAAAAGGATACTTAGAGAAAGGTCTAAAGTTATTCAGTGAGGAGGGGACTAGATTGGTCTTTTAAAGGAGAGGTTGAACCAGAGCAGTTTTAAGGTACGCTGGAACGGAACAGAGGTCAAGGAACTATTTACAATAGACAGAATGTTGGGACCAACACTTACTCACTCACCAACTGTTGTATTTAATACAGTATTGTCCGTAAAAACACTACAGTCCGCAACAGCACTACACTTTTTGAACTGTAGTAAATACTACAGTGTTTATTTAGCGTACACCCTGCCCATTCCCCTCCCCCATATCCCAATTTGTGCTACCCATAAGTGAGAAACCTACATGCTAAGTGTAGATCATATATGTTCCAGAAATGGAGCAGAGGTGCTGCAATATCTGTCGAGGTCTGAGTCCTTCCTACCTGCCTACAGATTATGGAAAACGCACTATTTAATAATTCTCCTGTAGGAGAAAGCTTCCACTTCTATGTCAAAAACACTACACTGCAAAACACAACATTAATTACAATAGTATATACTAGTTTTCTTTTACTGTAGTATTTATAATGTAGTTAACTGTAAATGCTTGGTGGTGGAAAAAGTACCACATTTTTATACTTGAGTAAAAGTAAATATACCTTAATAGAAAAGTAAAAGTGAAAGTCACACAGTAAAATATATTTTTGTAATTTTTACCCCACTGAAATGTAACAAATGCTTTTGGGTGTATTTTTTTTTTTACGGGAGTAAAAAGTATATTTTTCCTTTAGGAATTTAGTGGCATAAAAGTTAAAAATATACATAGGATAGGAAAGTACAGATACCCAAAAAAACTACTTAAGTAGTTCTTCAAAGTATTTCTACTTAGTTACCACTGTCAATACTACAGTATACTACAGTAAATACTACAGTAAAGTCTGCAAAAACACTAGAGTGAGTACTATAGTATTTACACCATAGTATACTATTTATGCCATAGTATAGAAATAGAAAGGTTCAGGAGACATTATCTATAGGACGCATGCAGGAGAGAGGAAAAACAGTACAGCACTCAACACTCAACACTAAAGTGCCCTAAGTGAGTTCTGTATTGTCATTTTATCTGACCAGAATGAATTTGGCCCTTCATTAAGTGTGTGTTCTCATGCAGTTTGAACATGAAAAGGTCCACCAGAGAATTGATGGTATTTCAAGCTGAGGAGTTAGTTTAACCAATTCAACTTGGTTACATAACGTTCTGAGCCACATCTGAGCAAACTGCACATGTGGCTCAGAACCTTGTCTGTGAGAGAATCAAACTTGAAAAGGAGATATGTGCCAACTAGGGCAACATAAGCTGGAGGGAGGCACGGCTTGGATCTAAAAAACAGACAGATGAGCGTTGTAGGGAAGAGATGGAGGGGAGGGAGGGGTGTTGCTGGTTCCTACTAGCCTTGTTTATGTTCCGATGCACCCCTCTGAAAACTATTAACTGTCGCCACACTCAGTTGGCCCTGGGCTATGTCAACAAAGCCCTGTACGCTCTATAACGCACCCCAACAAGGAACGATGAAACCTGCTCATCAACATGTGAAACCTCTCCTCTCATTACCTATCCACGGGTTAAATTAAGCAATGAAAGCGTGGGATTTAACAGAGATTTGGAGGGTGTTTGTTTTGTAAAAAGGTTTGACTGTGTTTCACCTCATCTGTGGGCAGAGAAAGACTGGCTGGACTCATATGAAGATTGATCATCATTGGAACAGTGCTTGAATGTGTCTCCTATCTGGATCTGTATTTATTAGTCTTTTTTGAGAAAAGAGGACTTTTCCATAACGTATGCATGTTATCTGACCTAGTTAATGGAGGGTGTATGTTGTGTAAGGATGAACCGCCCACCCACTCTCTCAGAATGTGGGCAGTGAGATATGCAGCTCCTCCTTACTGGTTCAGGGATACAGACAGGCGGTAGAATACAGGAGGTAGGGAGTTCTGTAGGCCAATATCTCCCCATTGGCTTGTTAAAAAGCTGTGGGTGCTGCTTGTGGCACTTCCATCTGCTCACCTCCAACTTCACGGCACTCACAAACACACACACACACACACACACACACACACACACACACACACACACACACACACACACCACACTCCGTGCCATCCTCAGAGAAGGAAAAGTATTCTCACCACCCTCCACCCCCTAGAACTATTTCCAGTGCCTCCATGACACATGTTGTTGTCTCAGCTCTGATCATACATCATACCTCTAGTCCAGTGGTTCCCAAACTTTTTATAGTCCCGTACCACTTAAAACATTCAACCTCCAACTGCGTACCCCCTCTAGCACCAGGGTCAGCGCACTCTCAAATATTGTTTTTTTTGCCATCATTGTAAGCCTGCCACACACACAATATACAATACATTTATTAAACATAAGAATGAGTTTTTGTCACAACCCGGCTCGGCAGGGCATGAAGTGACAAAGAGCTCTTATAGGACCAGGGCACAAATAATAATATAATAATAATCAATCATTTTGCTCATTATTTAGCCATCTTACATATAAAACCTTATTTGTTCATGAAAAATTGTGAATAACTCACCACAGGTTATTAAGAAGGGTGTGCATGAAAGGATGCACATAACTCTACAATGTTGGGTTGTATTGGAGAGAGTCTGTCTTAAATAATTTTTCACACACAGTCTGTGCCTGTATTTAGTTTTCATGCTAGTGAGGGCTGAGAACCCACTCTCACATAGGTACGTGGTTGCAAAGGGCATCAGTGTCTTAACAGCGCGATTTCCAAGGCAAGAAACTCTGAGCACAGCCCTGCCAGAAATCTGGCAGTGGCTTCTGATTAAATTCAATTTTCACAGAAACGCTTGTTGCCATTTCGACGAGGCTCTCTTGTTCAGATATCAGTAAGTGGACTGGAGGCAGGGCATAAAAGGGATAACGAATCCAGTTGTTTGTGTCGTCCGTTTCGGGAAAGTACAGTACCTACGTAATTGCACACCCAGATCGCTCAGGTGCTTTGCTTTAACAAAGTTAACCATTTTCACTGTAGTGTCGAAAACGTCTTTCAAGCCTCTTGGTGGATGCTGCAGTGTACCCAAGTGGCGTCGGGAGCAACTGCTTGCACGTGTGTTACCACTCCACTATGTCTCCCTGTTATTGCTTTTGCGCCATCAGTACAGATACCGACATATCTTGACCACCAAAGTGCATTTGATGTCACAAAGCTGTCCAGTACTTTAAAAATACCCTCTCATGTTGTCCAGGTTTCCAGTGGTTTGCAGATGAGGATGTCTTCCTTAATTGACCCCCCATAAACGTAACGGACATATACCAGGAGCTGTGCCAGGCCTGCCACATCTGTTGACTCATCCAGCTGCATCGCATATAATTCACTGGCTTGTATGCGAAGCAGTAATTGTTTCAAAACATCTCCTGCCATGTCACTGATGCGTCATGAAACAGTGTTGTTTGATGAAGGCATTGTCTGTATAGTTTTTTTGGCCTTTTCCCCCAGCATTGTCCCAGTCATATCCGCGGCAGCAGGAAGAATTAAGTCCTCCACAATAGTGTGGGGCTTGCCTGTCCTAGCCACTAGGTAGCTCACCATATAAGACGCTGTCTCCCGGGTGGCGCAGTGGTCTAGGGCACTGCATCGCAGTGCTAGCTGCGCCACCAGAGTCTCTGGGTTCGCGCCCAGGCTGGGCTGGGTTCGCGCCCAGGCTGGGCTGGGTTCGCGCCCAGGCTCTGTCGCAGCCGGCCGCAACCGGGAGATCCGTGGGGCGACGCACAATTGGCATAGCGTCGTCCGGGTTAGGGAGGGTTTGGCCGGTAGGGAGGGTTTGGCCGGTAGGGATATCCTTGTCTCAGTATGTAAAAAATGTAATAAAAATGTATGCACTCTACTGTAAGTCGCTCTGGATAAGAGCGTCTGCTCTTGGCCGGTAGGGATATCCTTGTCTTAGTATGTAAAAATGTAATAAAATGTATGCACTCTACTGTAAGTCGCTCTGGATAAGAGCGTCTGCTAAATGACAAAAATGTAGCCCCTTCTTATTAATGGTATCTGTTGTTTTTATACATGTCTTACTACTCGAAAGTCGTCTTTATTCTCGCTCAAAACACTCCCGTGGCTTATTTTTCAAATTGTCATGTTTCATTTCTAAATGTCTGCACAAGAGTGAAGGTTTCCCGCGAGAGAGTAATGGTTAATGTGATTGGATGTTAATTAATCATGGTTGCTGCATATTTGTTGTTGGCGGCTTAAGAGGAGCTCTAGGTCCTATAGCTAAAATGTGATAGATACTAGCTGAGCTATTCACCCTCCTTCTCTCCTTCTCTCCACAGAACTTCAGAGAGGTGCAGACCTGTCAATCACTCTCATCAGCGTCCAGTCAAAGCCAGGAGAAAAGGAGAGGGCAGGGCATGGACTGGCTTGGCCGTTGCTATGCATGAGCGAGTGCCATGGTGTCCATGGAGACCAAGGGCTATACTGACCTCCTGGAGACCAGCGATGGGCAGGGGTCGGGACTTTTGGAGAGAGGGGACGTGTCGGGGACTGAGGAGGGCTGGAGCGTCCCCTTACCCCTGGGCTTCCAGGTGTCCCTCACCACCGTGCTGATGCTGGAGCTGGTGCTCGGCTTCAGCAGCAACCTGACCGTGCTGGTGCTCTACTGCGCCCAGTCCAACCTGGTTGACTCAGTCAGCAACATGGTTACAGTCAGCTTGCACGTGCTGGACATCCTGGTGTGTGTGCTGTGTCTGCCGCTGACCGTGGCGATCATCCTGCTCCCAGTGGACGGTAGTGGCGGGGGCAGCCTGGCTACGCTGTGCTGCTTCCATGAGGCCTGCGTAACCTTCACCAGTGTGGCCACGGCCATCAATGTGCTGGTCATCAGCCTGGACCGCTACGACATCACCGTCCGTCCAGCCACGCGGCTGCTGACTCCGCGACGTGCTGCACTCCTCCTGGCTGCCGTTTGGGCCATATCACTGGCCGTCTTCTTCCTGCCCTTCCTGGAGGGGGACTTCTTCTCAATAGGGTCTGACGCGGAGGACAGCGAGATTGGAGGAGGGTTGGAGATGGACATGGGGGATCTGATACCTGAGTCTGATTCTGAAGCCCCTACTGGACTGACCCCCACTGGGCAAAACCACACTGGGCTAACCGTCACTCCCTCCACCCCCTCTACTCCATACTACTCCCACCCCCTGCCGCCATTGAGGCAGAACCGGACACTGCTATGTGTGGGTGGGCAGGGCTACCACACGGGCCTGGCCATGTACTACCACCTCCTCCTGCAGGTGCCCTGCTTCTTCATCGCCGTGGTCGTCATGTTGTTCACATACTCCCGCATCCTGCAGGCCCTCAACATCCGCATCGGCACCCACATCAAGAGGGGCCCACGGGCCTCCAATAAGGACTCAGGCTGCAGGATCCGCAGGCGGAGACAAAGGAGGAAGGGGCTGAGTCTGGCCACAGAGGGGAGAGGTTCCTCCAGCCAGAACCAACGCCTCACCCACCCGCCCCTCATCCCATCCCCCAGCTCCCTCCCGCCCCTCTCCTCCATGCCCCTGGTTACCTCTGACAGTGGGGCCACGGGGGTCACCAACACCGCCGCCACCACCCCCAGCGCCACCACCCCAGCGACTCCTAACCCCACTGATGGCATCTCCCCCCCACCGGCGGCAGCGGCAGACCGCCCAGGCGTCCAGGCTTCTGTGTCAGCCATCATCGCCCTGAGGAGGGCCGTGAGGCGCCACCGGGACCGGCGGGAGCGCCAGCGGAGAGTCTTCAAGATGTCCCTGATCATCATCTCTTCTTTCCTGGGCTGCTGGGCTCCTCTGTCCATGGTGAACGTGTTGATACTGTGTCTGGGCCCCAGCGATGGCCTGGTACGTGTGAGGCTCTGCTTCCTGGCCATGGCATACGGCACCACCATCTTCCACCCGCTACTCTATGCCTTCACCAGGCAGAAGCTGCGTAAAGCGCTGAAGACCCATGTCAAGAAGAGGGTGGTGTCCCTGCTGCAGGTGGACCCGGCGCCCAACGGGGGAACTGTTATTCACAACTCCTGGGTGCAGGGGGGTGGACAGAGGAAGGGACGCAAGCCCCGACTGGAGGGCAGTGACGCCACCAGTAACTGCCTAACAGTGGCTGTGAGAGAATGAGGGGCCGTGCAGCTGTGTGTGTGCGTGCGTGTGCAAGCGAGCGTGCATGTGTATATGGGTGTACAGTATGTGATAGTTGACAAAGGTCACACGACATCATCAGCACCTCCCTCCATCCAGATGTGTGATGATGGCAGGTGGACCCAGAGCTCTAATTAACATCAGACCTGCTCTGTGATCTATGTACACAGCTCATCATTAGTCCCCCAGTTAACGACAAGATGGCCACTCCTTCTCCATGGCAATGCCAAGCTACAAAGCAATATGTGACATCACCTGCGTTGCCGCAACCTTAGTTACTGTAGATATACATCCCAGTATAGGTACAGAGCAAAAATATCCACACACATTGATCAACCTGTTGTCATTCACGGAACAAGTGAACACAATATCTACCTGCACACAGAWCTCAATGAGAGTCAATATCCAGTAACAGTTTATCATTTGATTAGTCATGCATTAAAGGAGAAGTTTTCTTTTTTACAACCTTTTTTTACAACCTATTTTTGATGTACTGTAAATGGCATGTTATAGAAGGGTCCTGACACCTTTTTTGTGATTTCATGTTTTTTGTTTTATTTTACTTACCCCAAACAGCAAATTGCTTCCTCATCCTCATTGTGTAGTATGAGGGCCCCGAAAAAATATGAACAAAGGCTCCAAAAACACCCAAATAAAATAAAACGTTATTTGTTGCATACACATATTTAGCAGATGTTATTGCGGTTGTAGCAAAATGCTTTTGTTCCTAGCTCCAACAGTGCAATAATATATAACAATACACAAAAATGCTAATGAATCTAAAAAGTAAAAGAATGAAATTAAGAAATATAGAAATATTAGGACGAGCAATGTCAGAGTCCAGAGTGTGTGTGTGTGTGTGTGTGTGTGTTTATATATATATATATATATACATACACACACAGTTAAAGTCGGAAGTTTACATACACCTTAGCCAAATACATTTCAACTCAGTTTTTCACAATTCCTGACATGTAATCCTAGTAAATATTCCCTGTCTTACATCAGTTAGGATCACCACTTTATTTTAAGAATGTGAAATGTCAGAATAATAGTAGAGAGAATGATTTATTTCAGCTTTTATTTCTTTCATCACATTCCCAGTGGGTCAGAAGTTTACATACACTCAATTAGTATTTGGTAGCATTGCCTTTAAATTGTTTAACTTGGGTCAAATGTTTCGGGTAGCCTTCCATAAGCTTCATAAGCAATAAGTTGGGTGAATTTTGGCCCAATCCTCCTGACAAAGCTGGTGTAACTGAATCAGGTTTGTAGGCCTCCTTGCTCGCACATGCTTTTCAGTTCTGGCCACAAATTATATATAGAACCATCCACCAGGGCTTTGTGATGGCCACCCCAATACCTTGACTTTGTTGTCCTTAAGCCATTTTGCCACAACTTTGGAAGTATGCTTGGGGTCATTGTCCATTTCGAAGACCCATTTGTGATCAAGCTTTAACTTCCTGACTGATGTCTTGAGATGTTGCTTCAATATATCCACATACTTTTCCTCCCTCATGATGCCATCTATTTTGTGAAGTGCACCAGTCTCTCCTGCAGCAAAGCACCCCCACAACATGATACTGCCACCTCCGTGCTTCGTGGTTAGGATGGTTTTCTTCGGCTTGCAAGCCTCCCCTTTTTCCTCCAAACATAACGATGGTCATTATGGCCAAACAGTTCTATTTTGTTTCATCAGACCAGAGGACATTTCTCCAAAAAGCAGTTGCAAACCATATTCTGGCTTTTTTATGGCGGTTTTCGAGCAGCGGCCTTTCAGGTTATGTCGATATAAGACTCGTTTTACTGTGGATATAGATCGTTTTGTACCCGTTTCCTCCAGCATCTTCACAGGGTCCTTTGCTGTTGTCCTGGGATTGATTTGCACTTTTCGCACCAAAGTACGTTCATCTCCAGGAGACAGAACGCGTTTCCTTCCTGAGCGGTATGATGGCTGCGTGGTCCCATGGTGTTTATACTTGCGTACTATTGTTTGTACAGATGAACATCGTACCTTCAGGCGTTTGAAAATTGCTCCCAAGAATGATCCTTGGCTTATTTATTTGGATTTTCCATTGATGAGTCACTGAGTTTGAAGGTAGGCCTTGAAATACATCCACAGGTACACCTCCAATTAACTCAAATGGTGTCAATTAGCCTATCAGAAGCTTCTAAAGCCATGACATCATTTCTGGGAATTTTCCAAGCTGTTTAAAGGCACAGTCAACTTAGTGTATGTAAACTTCTGACCCACTGGAATTGTGATACAGTGAATTATAAGTGAAATAATCTGTCTGCAAACAATTGTTGGAAAAATTACTTGTGTCGTGCACACAGTAGATGTCCTAAACGACTTGCCAAAACTATAGTTTGTTAACAAGACATTTGTGAAGTGGTTGAAAAACAAGTTTTAATGACCCCAACGTAAGTGTATGTAAACTTCCGACTTCAACTTCGTGTATATATATTATATATATATAGGTAAAGATATAGATAGATCTTTTTTTATATTGATTCATTATTTACATAATTATTCAGACCCTTCGCTTTGAGACTGGAAATTGAGCTCCAGTGCATCCTGTTTCCATTGATCATCCTTGAGATGTTTCTACAAATTGATTGGAATCCACCTGTGGTAAATTCTATTGATTGGACATGATTTTGAAAGACACACACGTGGCCAAAAGTTTTGAGAATGACACAAATATAAATTTTCACAAAGTCACACAAAGTTTGTATGATGGCAATTTGCATATACTCCAGAATGTTATGAAGAATGATCAGATGATTTGCAATTAAATGCAAAGTCCCTCAAAAAAAAATCCACTGCATTTCAGCCCTGCCACAAAAGGACCAGCTGACATCATGTCAGTGATTCTCTCATTAACACAGGTGTGAGTTGACGAGGACAAGGCTGAAGATCACTCTGTCATGCTGATTGAGTTCAAATAACAGACTGGAAGCTTCAAAAGGAGGGTGGGGCTTGGAATCATTGTTCTTCCTCTGTCAACCATGGTTACCTGCAAGGAAACACGTGCCGTCATCATTGCTTGCACAAAAAGGGCTTCACAGGCAAGGATATTGCTGCCAGTAAGATTGCACCTAAATCAACCATTTATCGGATCATCAAGAACTTCAAGGAGAGCAGTTCAATTGTTGTGAAGAAGGCTTCAGGGCGCCCAAGAAATTCCAGCAAGCACCAGGGCCATCTCCTAAAGTTGATTCAGCTGTGAGATTGGGGCACCACCAGTACAGAGCTGGCTCAGGAATGGCAGCAGGCAGGTGTGAGTGCATCTGCACGCACAGTGAGGCGAAGACTTTTGGAGGATGGCCTGGTGTCAAGAAGGGCAGCAAAGAAGCCACTCCTCTCCAGGAAAAACATCAGGGATAGACTGATATTCTGCAAAAGGTACAGGGATTGGACTGCTGAGGACTGGGGTAAAGTTATTTTCTCTGATGAATCCCCTTTCTGAATGTTTGGGGCATCTGGAAAAAAGCTTGTCCAGAGAAGACAAGGTGAGCGCTACCATCAGTCCTGTGTCATGCCAACAGTAAAGCATCCTGAGACCATTCATGTGTGGGGTTGCTTCTCAGCCAAGGGAGTAGGCTCACTCACAATTTTGCCTAAGAACACAGCCATGAATAAAGAATGGTACCAACACATCCTCCAAGAGCAACTTCTCCCAACCATCCAGGAACAGTTTGGTGATGAATAATGCCTTTTCCAGCATGATGGGGCACCTTGCCATAAGGCAAAAGTGATAACTAAGTGGCTCGGGGAACAAAACATCGATATTTTGGGTCCATGGCCAGGAAACTCCCCAGACCTTAATCCCAATGAGAACTTGTGGTCAATCCTCAAGACGCGGGTGGACAAACAAAAACCCACAAATTCTGACAAACTCCAAGCATTGATTATGCAAGAATGGGCTTCCATCAGTCAGGATGTGGCCCAGAAGTTAATTGACAGCATGCCAGGGCGGATTGCGGAGGTCTTGAAAAAGAAGGGTCAACACTGCAAATATTGACTCTTTGCATCAACTTCATGTACTTGTCAATAAAAGCCTTTGACACTTATGAAATGCTTGTAATTATACTTCAGTATTCCATAGTAACATCTGACAAAATATCTAAAGACACTGAGGCAGCAAACTTTGTGAAAATTAATATTTGTGTAATTCTCAAAACTTTTGGCCAGGACTGTATCTAAGGTCCTACAGTTGACAGTGCATGTTAGAGCAAAAAACAAGCCATGAGGTCGAAGGAAGTGTCCGTAGAGCTCCGAGACAGGATTGTGTAAAGGCACAGACCTGGGGAAGGGTACCAAACAAATTCTGCAGCATTGAATGTCTCCAAGAACTCAGTGGCCTCCATCATTCCTGAATGGATGTAGATTGGAACCACCAAGACTCTTCCAGAATTGGCCGCCCGGCCAAACTGAGCAATCTGGGGAAAAAGGCCTTGGTCAGGGAGGTGACAAAGAACCCAATGGTCACTCTGACAGAGCTCTAGAGCTCTGGTTCTCTCAGAGCTCTGGTTCTCCCACCTCTGTGGAGATGGGAGAACCTTCCAGAAGTACAACCATTTCTGCTGCACTCCACCGATCAGGCCTTTAAGCCACTCCTCAGTAAAAGGCACATGACAGCCCGCTTGGAGTTAAAGACTCTCAGACCGTGAGAACAAGATTCTCTGGTCTGATGAAACGTCTGGAGGAAACCTGGCACCATCCCTACGGTGAAGCTTGGTGGTGGCAGCATCATGCTATGGGGATGTTTTTCATTTGCAGGGACTGAGAGACTAGTCAGGATCAAGGGAAAGATGAACATAGCAAAGTATAGTGAGATCCTTGATGAACACATGTTCCAGAGCGCTCAGGATCTCAGAATGGGGCGAAGGTTCACCTTCCAACAGGACATGACCCTAAGCACACAGCCAAGACAACACAGGAGTGGCTTCAGGACAATACTTTAAATGTCATTAAGTGGCCCAGCCAGAGCCTGGACTTGAACCCAATCGAACATATCTGGAGAGGTTTGAAAATAGCTGTGCAGCAATACTCCCCATCCAACCTGACAGAGCTTGAGAGGATCTGCAGAGAATAAATGGGAGAAACTCCCCAAATATAGGTGTGCCAAGCTTGTAGCATCATACCCAAGAAGACTCAATGCTGTAATCGCTGCCAAAGGTGCTTCAACAAAGTACTGAGTAAAGAGTCTGAATACTTATGTAAGTGTGATATGTCAGTTTTTTTATTTGAAATAAATTAGCAAAGATTACAAAAAAATAGTTTTTGCTTTGTCATTATGGGGTATTGTGTGTAAGTTGAGGGGTAAAACCAATTTAATCAATTTTAGAATAAAGCTTTCACGTAACAAAATGTGAAAAAGGTCAAGGGGTCTGAATATTTTCCGAAGGCACTTTATATCGATAGAATATGTAGTATATATGAAGAATAGTATATGTACAGCAATAGTTAAATAGGATAGGCCTTGACCAGAATACAGTATATACACATGAAGTGAGTAAACAGTATGTAAACATTATTAAAGTGACCAGTGTTATGTACATAGGGCAGCAGCCTCTAAGGTGCATGGTAGAGTAACCGGGTTGTAGCCGGCTAGTGACAGTGACTAAAGTTCAGCAAGCCAAATTTCTTCAGCTTCCTGAGGTTGAAGAGTTGCTGCTGCTTCTTCTTCACCACACTGTCTGTTTGGGTGGACCATTTCAGATTGTCAGTGATGTGTACATCCTTTAGAAACTGCAAAGATCTAAGGATAGTAATGCAGGTCTTTAGATGTTGTACACATGAAATTGTGCCATTCTGAACTTTATCCGCAATGTTATATTCCCTTTTGCGCGGCAGGATCTGTTTCCCCTATCCAGCTGTTCCATTCTCCTTGTAGCCAGCTGCTACAGGTAACTACCAAAATAGAGGAAACACCAACATAAAGCGTCTTAATAGGGCGTTGGGCCACCACACCGGCCAGAAAAGCATCAATGCGCCTTAGCATAGATTCTACAAGTGTCTGGAACTTCCTGTGTGAAAGCACCCCAGCTTTCAATATGCTTTGTATCCCTCATTTACTCAAGTGTTTCCTTTATTTTGGCAGTTACCTGTAGAATAGACCGAGAGGTATCGCTAGAGTTACAACAACATTGAGTATAACATTATATGTAAAGTTCAGAATGACACAATTTCATGTTTACAACATCTAAAGACCTGCATCACTATACTGAGAGCTTTGCAGTTTCTAAAAGGATGTATTTGGGTGTTTTTGGAGCCTTTGTTCATGTTTTGGGGGGGGGCCCATACTACACAAAGAAGATGAGGAAGTAATTTGTTGTTTGGGGTAAGTTTCTCAAAAACATGTGAAATCATGCCTGGACCCTTCTATAACATGCTATTTATATATTTTTTTTAAATAGAGATTTGGTTGTAACAAAAAAAACTCCTTAATTTCCTTTCTCAAATGATTCTGAATGTTTTACTGTATGTCTTGTGTTTACAAGAGTGTAGTGTGCGTGTGTGTGGTTCTATATAGTTCCAAATAAGGGTTCTTGGGGTTGTAAACATAGCGGATCCTTTTTGGTGCTATCTAGAATCCTTTTTTGAAGGTTCTGTAAAGAACCATGCTTACAGGGTTCTAAATAGAACCTTTATGGTGCTATAAAGAACCATTTCATAAGGTTCTACAGTATATAGCACCACAAAGAGTTCCGCTATGGTAACAACCTTTTTGGGGGCTAATTAGAACCTGTTTTAAATAACCTTTGTCAAAGGTTCTACAAAGAACCTTTTGAAGAACCATACAGGGTTTTATATTGTGGTTAGTAGCCATATGATATTGTTACATTTCCATAAGTGTTAATCCACAAACTGAATCAGGTGTGCTAGCTCCAGAACAGCTCAGGGTCCTTGAGGAGAAAAATGAAAACCACTGATATAGTCAACAGCTCATAGTTGACACAAAACCTTATGTGGGTCTTTCATAAGACATCATTATTGACCAGTCTTTTTTTCATATGCAATGACATAATACAACAGATTAGATCAACTGGGATAGCACTCTCAATCATGGTTGCACAAAAAGAGCTGTGCGCAAACCACACCCTAAATATATTCCAATGAGCCGCTGCCCCTACATTTGAATGATCACTAAAAGATGAAAGAACGATTTTCTTAACTGCAAAAAAACATTGAAGGGCTCAAAGGGTTCATTGAGTCATTATGGTTCCACATAGAACCATAACCCTTACCAAAGAACCCTTGAGGAACCCTCTTTTTCTTAGAGGGCAGATGGTTGCACCACTGTGAACCATCCCAGGCTTCAGAGTTAAACAGGTCCTGGAGCAGCATTTGGAGGTTGTTTTCGATCTGTGTCTACCTCCTCCTCAGGGCTTTATATCTAAAATAGACAGCATTATATTGTTATCATTTGTTAATGTTTCATGTGTTAGAATTTGATTTTGTTTATGTATTTTTTAATTTTCTAAACATAATATTTGAACTTGATTATTGAATGGTTTAATTGAAGAAGAAAAAATATAATAAAAAAACTGGTAAAGACTTTTGGATAAAGAACAAGTAGAATGACCTTTATATATACAGTACTTTTGTCATGTTTTCAGACCCCTTGACTTTTTCCACATTTTGTTACATTCAATCGTCAATCTACACACACTACCCCATAATGATAAAGCAAAAACATTTTGAGTCTCATTACAAAGGGTCTGATTACTTATGTAAATAAGGTATTTGTGTTTTTTTWATGTTTAATGCATTTGCAAACATTTCTAAAAACCTGTTTTCACTTTGTCATTATGGGGTATTGTGTGTAGATTAATAAAGATGTTTTATTTATTTAATAAATTTTAGAATAAGGCTGTAACATAAGAAAATGTGAAAAAAGTCAAGGGGTCTGAATACTTTCCAAATGCACTGTATCTCCCTCTGAAGCATGTTGAACATATACAGTTACATCATTGCACCAGCCCTCAGTTATTGTGATAGGTATTAGCCTAGTTATAGCCATGAAGTAGGTAGGCTACATACATTACCAGTCAAAAGTTTGGACACACTTACTCATTCAAAGGTTTTTCTTTATTTGTACTATTTTCTACATCATAGAATAATAGTGAAGACATCAAAACTATGATTGTCCTGTTTTTCAACAGGACAATGACCCAACACACCTCCAGGCTGTGTAAGGGCTATTTGACCATGAAGGAAACCTGGCCTCCACAATCACCTGACCTCAACCCAATTGAGATGGTTTGGGATGAGTTGGACCACAGAGTGAAGGAAAAGCAGCCAACAAGTGTGTGCAAAGCTGTCATCAATGCAAAGGGTAGCTACTTTGAAGAATCTCAAATATAAAATATATTTTGATTTTTTTTAACACTTTCTTGGTTACTACATGATTCCATATGTTATTTCATCATTTTGATGTTTTTCCTTTTATTCTACAATAATAGTGAAGATGAATGAATAGGTGTGTGCAAACTTTTGACTGGTACTGTATGATCAAAAGTTTGGGTAGACTATGTATGGCTCTCAAGTGTGAAGGAACTTTTTCATTCTCTTTTGTGGGTTACTATAATATAGGTCCTCCTTTTCCCTCCTACTTCACTTTGGAGCCAGACGGAAGGAATTCATTCCTGTGTATTTATATATGTACATGTTCAGGGATGTAAATATTCTAATATCTAGCTCTTAGGGGTTTGAGTGGAAGGATTATTTTGTGTTGCAGCAGTCATCTGCTGACCAGAATATCAGCCGTGCTGAGTGAGAGGGTAAGAAAACACACATGGAAGAGATCAAACATCTAAATGTATTTTGTTTCTGTATGTGCGTACCGTACTGTACATTTATTGCCATGTATATAGAGATAGTATTGTACATGATTTCTATTGTGTTGTTATATTGTATTTCTTATTAGAACATGACAAAATCTGGAATAATAATTAAAAAAAGACTGTGCACATGCCTACGTGGACACATGCCTTTTCATTTACATAGTGAGTATCTTACACAGAGAGAGGAGCTTGAGTGTGTGTGTGGGAGAGAGAGAGCACTCAAAGTCCCATCGTGAACCTGCTCTACTGTCAATCAACTCTGCACAGCACACATTCCATTCCATTGGGATTTTGGTGTGACCTGATTCATTGTATTGTAGGCTACATGGTTTGCCATTTTCGATTAATGTTAGCTACTCAGTTAGCCTTGACTGTGGCTCTGAGCATTCAGGAATTGGTGCTGTTCGATGTTTAGTGTGAATAGCTCTTATCGGACCTAAAGGCAGTCAGTATGATGCATGTGATGATTGTTAAAGTTTATCACATATCCTTTATGACCAATCTCAGTTACAATTTGCATGTAGTTGATTACAATCTATGACAGGACTCTGTGAAAAGTGGTTCCTCCAATTAGTCACGTATTTAACCTTTTGACGGCATGGGGCCAACAATATTAATCATTAACAACTATTGACTTGCAATTTCTATGAATATTGCAATGAGATCGACACAAAAAAACCTGTCATAGACAATCGATGTAACACCACTCTTTACATGCGGTAAAATAATAAATTTACCATTTGCTGGCTATCGAGTCAAGTTTTTCTAGGATTGTCACTGATTATGTTTTGTGCAGGCTAATGTAGCGGATGTTGGTTTCTCCCATTGGAGACCTGGGTTCAGATCCCACCAATGACACTAACGCTTGTGGAAAGATTGACCTACCTTGCAGAGATAATATGCACAGCTTGTGTCTCAGCAGTCCAATCTCGAAAGGGAGGGAAAAGAGGACAGTATCGAGTGAAGGTGTAGAGAAGGGAGGGAGAGAGGCTTTTATAGTGAGGGTCGTAGAGAAGGGAGGGAAAAGAGGCAGTATCAGGTGGAGTGTAGAGAAGGGGAGGGAGGAGAGGCAGTATAGAGTGAGGTGTTAGAGAAGGGGAGGGAGGAAGAGCAGCATAGAGTGAGGTGTATGAGACAGGGGGAGAAGAGAGGCGATAGGGGAGGTGTAGAGAAGGGGAGGGAGGAGAGGCAGTTAGAGGATGTGAGGGTAGAGAAGGGGGGAGGAGAGGCAGTATAGAGTGAGGGCGTAGAGAAGGGGAGGGAGGAAGACAGCATAGAGTGAGGTGTAGAGAAGGGGGAGGAGAGGCAGTATAGAGTGAGGCCGGTAGAGAATGGGAGGGGAGGAGAGGCAAGTATAGAAGTGGAGGAGTAGAGAAGGGGAGGGAGGAGAGGCGAGCCAATAGAGTGAGGTGTAGAGAAGGGGAGGAGAGGCAGTAATAGAGTGAGGCGTAGAGAAGGGGAGGGAGGAGAGGGCGGTAATAAGGAGGAGTAGAGAAGGGGAGGGAGGAGAGGAGGTTAGAGTGAAGGTGTAGAGAAGGGGAGGGGGGAGAGGCAGTATAGAGTGTGGTGTAAGAGTAGGGGGGAGGAGAGGCCAGCATAGAGGTGAGGGTGTAGAGAAGCGGGAGGAGGAGAGGCAGTATAGAGTGATGGTTTAGAGAAGGGATGGGAAGAGGCGTATAGAGTGGGTTTAGAGAAGGGGAGGAGGAGAGGCAGTATAGAGTGAAAGAGTAGAGACCGGGATGGGAGGAGAGGCAGTATAGAGTGAGGTGTAGAGAAGGGAGGGAGGAGAGGCAGTATAGAGTGAGGTGTAGAGAAGGGGGGGGTAGAAAGAGGCAGCATAGAGTGAGGTTGTAGAGAAGGGGAAGGGAGGAGAGGCAGTAATAGAGTGAGGTGTAGAGAAAGGGGGAGGAGAGGCAGCATGAGTGAGGAGTAGAGAAGGGGGGAGGAGAGGCAGTATATGAGTGCGGTGTAGAGAAGGGGAGGGCAGGAGAGGCAGCATAGAGTGAGGTGTAAGAGAGGGGGGAGGAGAGGCAGTAAAGAGTGAGGTGTAGAGAAGGGGAGGGAGGAGAGGCATGTATAGAGTGAGGAGTAGAGAAGGGGAGGGAGGAGAGGGGTATAGAGTGAGGTGTAGAGAAGGGGGGAGAGAGGCAGTATAGAGTGAGGTGTAAGAAAAGGGGGGGAGGAGAGGCAGTATAGGTGGAGAATAGAGAAGGGGAAGGGAGGAGAGGCAGTATAGAGTGAAGGAAGTAGAAAGAAAAAAAAAGGGAAAAGAGGGAGGAGAGGCAGTATAGAGTGCGGAGAGAGAGGGAGGTGAGAGAGGCATAAGTGAGGAGAGAGAGGGAGGAGGAGAGGCAGTATAGAGTGAGTTGAGAGAAGGGGGGGAGGAGAGCAGTAAGAGTGAGGTGTAGAGAAAGGGGGGGAAGGAGAGGCAGCATAGAGTGAGGTGTAGACGAAGGGGAGGGAGGAAGGCAGTATAGTGAAGAGTAGAGACGGGGAGGGCAGGAGAGGCAAGGTATAGAGTGAGGTGTTAGAGAAGGGGAGGGAGGAGAGGCAGTATAGAGTGAGGTGTAGAGAAGGGGAGGGAGGAGAGGGCTTATAGAGTGAGGTGTAGAGAAGGGGAGGGGAAAGAGGCAGTATCGAGTGAGGTGTAGAGAGGGGAGGGAGGACGAGCTTATAGAGTGAGGTGTAGAGAAGGGGAAGGGAAAAGAGGCAAGAAAGTGAAAGGTGTAGAGAAGGGGAGGAGAGAGGAGGTGTAGAGAAGGGGAGAGAGGAGAGGCAGAATAGAGTGAGGTGTAGAGAAGGGGAGGAGGAGAGGCAGTATAGAGTGAGGTGTAGAGAAGGGGGGAGGAGAGGCAGTATAGAGTGAGGCGTAGAGAAAGGGGAGGGAGAGGCCCGCATAGAGTGAGGTTAGAGAAGGGGGGAGAGAAGGCGTATAGAGTGAGGCGTAAGAAGGGAGGAGGAGAGGCAGTTAGAGTGAGGAGTAGAGAAGGGGAGGGAGGAGAGGCAGCATAGAGTGAGGTGTAGGAAAGGGGGGAGGAGAGGCAGTATAGAGTGAGGCGTAGAGAAGGGGAGGGAGGAGAGGCGGTATAGAGTGAGGAGTAGAGAAGGGAGGGAGGAGAGGAGGTATAGAGTGAGGTGTAGAGAAGGGGGGGGGAGAGGCAGTATAGAGTGTGGTGTAGATTAGGGGAGGGAGGAGAGGCAGCTAGAGTGAGGTGTAGAGAAGGGGAGGGGAGAGGCAGTATGAATGAGGTTTAGAGAAGGGGATGGGAGAGGCAGTATAGAGTGAGGTTTAGAGAAGGGAGGAGGAAAGGCAGTATAGAGTGAAGAGTAGAGACGGGGAGGAGGAGAGGCAGTATAGAGTGGAGGTGTAGAGAAGGGAGGGAGGAGAGGCCAGTATAGAGTGAGGTGTAGAGAAGGGGGGGTAGGAGAGGCAGCATAGAGTGAGTGTCGGAGAAGGGGGGGAGGAGAGGCAGTATAGAGTGAGGTGTTAGAGAAAGGGGGGAGGAGAGGCAGCATAGAGTGAGGAGTAGAGAAGGGGGGAGGAAGAGGCAGTATAGAGTGAGGTGTAAGAGAAGGGAGGCGAGAGAGCCAGCAATAGAGTGACGGTGTTCAAGAGAAGGGGGAGGAAGCAGTACTACGAGTGAGTGTAGAGAAGGGGAGGGAGGAGAGGCAGTTATAGAGTGGAGATAGAGAAGGGGAGGGAGGAGAGAGGTATTGAGAAGAGGCTGGTAGAGAAGGGGGGGAGAGGCAGTATAGAGTGAGGTGTAGAAAAGGGGAGGGAGAAGGCAGTAATAGAGTAGGAATAGCAGAAGGGGAGGGAGGAGAGGCCAGTTTATAGGAGTGAGGAGTAGAGAAGGAGAGGAGAGGAGGCAGTATAGAGTGAGGAGTAGAGAATGGAAGGGAGAGAGGCAGTAAAAGGTGAGGAGTAGAGAAGGGAGGGAGGAGATGCAGTATAGAGTGAGGTTGTAAGAGAAGCGGGGAGGAGAGGGCAGCATAGAGGTAGTGTAGCGAAGGGGGGAGGAGAGGGCAGCATGAGTGACGGTGTAGAGAAGGGGAGGGAGGAGAGGCAGTATAGTGAGCAGTAGAGACGGGGAGGGAGGAGAGGCAGTATAGAGTGAGTGTCGCAGAGGGGAGGGAGGAGAGGCAAGTATCAGAGTGAGGTGTAGAGAAGGGGGAGGGGGAGGCAGCATAGAGTGAGTTGTAGAGAAGGGGAAGGGAGGAGAGGCGTATAGAGTGAAGAGTAGAGAAGGGGGTGAAGAGGCCAGTATAGGAGTGAGGTGTATGAGAAAGGGAAGGAGGAGAGGCATATAAAGTGGGTGTAGAGAAGGGGGGAGAGAGGACGCATTGAGTGAAGGTTTCGAGAAGGGAGTGGAGGGAGAGCCAGCATAAGTGAGGTGTAGAGAAGGGGGGAGCGAGAGGCATATAGAAGTGAGGTGTAGAGAAGGGAGGGAAGACAGGCAGTATGAGTGAGGTGTAGAGAAGGGGAGGGAGGAGAGGATGTATACGAGTGGAGGAGAGAGGAACGGGGAGGGAAGGAGAGGCAGTATAGAGTGAGGTGTAAAGAGAAGGGGAGGGAGGAGAGGCAGTTAGAGTGAGGTGTAGAGAAGGGGAGGGAGGAGAGGCATATAGAGTGAGGTTTAGAGAAGGGGAGGGAGGAGAGGCAGTATGAGGTGAGTGTAGAGAAGGGGGAGGAGAGGCAGTATAGAGTGAGGTGTAGAGAAGGGGAGGAGAGCAGTATAGAGTGAGGTGTAGAGAAGGGGGCGAGGAGAGGCAGTATATAGTGAGGGTGTAGAGAAGGGGAGGGAGGGAGAGGCTATAGATGTGAGGCTGTAGAGAAGGGGGGAGGGAAGCAGTATTAGAGTGAGGAGTAGAGAAGGGAGGGAGAGGAAGGAGTAATAGAGTTGGAAGGTGTAGTAGAAGGGAGGAGGAGAGACAGATCATAGAGGTGGGTGTTAGATAAGGGGAGGGCAGAGAGGCAGAATAGAGTGAGGTGTAATAGCGGTAGGGGAGGAGAGGCTAGCATAGAGTGTGTCTCGATGCATAGAGGGAGGGAAGAGGCAGTATAGCAGTGAGGTTTAGTAGAGAAATCGAGGGAGAGGAGAGGGCATAAGTGAGAGTAGTTATAGAGGGGAGAAGGAGGAAGGCAGTATTTACAGAGTGAGGTGTTAAGAGAAGGGGAAGGAGGAGATGGCAGCATTAGAGCTGAGGGTGTTAGAAGGAGTTGAGGGAGGAGAGGCGAGATGAGAGTGAAGATGTGTTAACGAAGAAGGGGAGGGAGGAGAAGGCCGCATAGAAGTGAGGGTAGAGAAGGTGGGAGGAGGAGGCAGATATGAGTGAGGTAGCTGAGAAGGGGGGAGGACGGCGCAGTATTAGAGTGAAGGAGTAGAGAAGGGGGGAGGAGAGGCAGATGCATAGAGTGAGGTGTAGAGACAGGGGGCGAGGAGAGGCAGTTATAGAGTGAGTGTAGAGAAGGGGGCAGGAGAGGGCAGTAGAGTGGAGTTTTAGAGACGGGGAGGGAGGAGAGGGTATATATAGAGTGAGGTAGAGGAAAGGGGAGGGAGGGGCAGTATAGAGTTGAGGTGTAGAGACGGGGAGGGACCGGAGGAGGCAGTATAGAGTGAGTGTAGAGAAGGGGAGGTGAGCAGATGGCAGTATAGATGTTAGGTTTAGAGAGACGGAACTAATATTGATGTACATTAGGTGTAAATAATCTATATTGCTTATTTTTATGCACAAATAAAACAGCTGGCTAACACCAAATGCAGCCGCACGCACGCACGGCACACACACACACACAACGACATCAGCACACACACCAACACACACACACACACGACACACACACACACACACACACCACACACACACCACACGCCAACACACACCAACCACACACAACACCACACAACACCCAACACACACCACACACTCAGAACAACACCAAACACACACAAAACATACTGACGTTAACAATCTGTTTTAATTAGGTTAAGGAAGGGTGTTATAGGAAAACAAATCTACCACTAAAACAATATTTGGTATGTGTTTCATCACGTTCTATGTTGACAGTCAAATATTAAATTTTTTGGCATCATATAATGCAAAATGCATCAACAGGGATGAGTTCAGTGATTTGAAAGTTACATATCTTGAATAACTTGATGTGCTGAAAGCAAAGACATTTTGGGACTATCGTTAACAATGGATTAATGAAACATTTACATTGTGACATTTACATTTAAATTGTCATTTAGCAGACGCTCTTTCCAGACGGACTTACAATTGGTGCATTCACTTATGATATCCAGTGAAACAACCACTTTAACAATAGTGCAATCTAACTCTTTTACGGGGGGTGGGGTTAGAAGGATTAGCTTTATCTCTTCCAGTATTCTTAAAAGAGGTGGGGTTCAGGTGTCTCGGAAGGTGGTTGATGACTCCGACTGACTGGCGTCGTGAGGGAGTTTGTTCCACCATTGGGGTGGCCAGAGCAGCGAACAGTTTGACTGGGCTGAAGCGGGGAACTGTACTTCCTCGAGTAGGAGAGGCGAGCAGGCAGAGGTGGATGAACGCAGTGCCTGTTTGGGTGTAGGGCCTGATAGGGCCTGAAGGTACGGAGGTGCCGTTTCCCGCTCATCAGCTCCATAGGCAAGCACCATGGTCCTTGTGCGATGCGAGCTTCAACTGGAAGCAGTGGGAGAGGGAGGAGCGGGGTGGACGTCGAGAGAACTTGGGGAAGGTTGAACCAGACGGGCTGCGGCGTTCTTGGATGATTGTTAGGGGTTTAATGCACAGGCAGGGAGCGCCAGAACAGCGAAGTTGCGTACTCCCAGACGGGAGACTGACAAGATGCCTGGATTAGGACCTGCGGCGCTTCTGTGTGAGGCAGGGTCGTATCTGCGAATGTGTGAAGGCATGAACACATAGCGGAACGGGTCCACCGCTTGATGTTATGTGAGAACGACAGGTGTTGTCCAGATCACCAGAGGTTCTTAGCACTCTGGGAGGAGAACAATGGAGTTGTCAACCGTGATGGCAGATCATGGGACGGGGCAGTCCTTCCCCAGGAGGAAGAGACCTTCGTTTGCCGGAGGTTCAGCTGAGGTGGTGATTGTTCCCGATATGTTGCCAGACTGCGAAGATGGATTCGC